>NC_133044.1:10535000-10842500 GCF_048771995.1 Taeniopygia guttata | reverse complement strand
TCCTGATGGGACCATCTTCTCTTTGCTTGAACCTTGTTTCTCTCCTTGTTTCTGCTTTTCTTTCCCAATCCTGCTCTGCTCCAGGTGAGTCCACCCACCCAGAACCATGGAATCACTACGGTTGGAAAGACCTCTAAGATGGTGGCTACAGCCATTCCCCCAGCACTGCCAAGAACATCCACACATTTAATGTGCCTCCAGGGATGGAGACACCACCCCTGCCCTGGGCAGAGCTGATGATGAGAAAGGGGAGGTCAGGAAACAACCTGAGCATCTGCAGACCACTGTGGCACCAACAGGGCTTGGGGCTGTTTTGCAGGCAGTTTGTCTCACACTGGGTTTTTTTTGGCCCTAATAACTAGCTCTGACAGACACAGCCTAAATTTTTCCCATACCCTGTAGAGCTCCAGCAGGGAGATGGGACCAGCAGTTTCGTTTTCTACCCACAAAGTTACCAGCCAAAGTTACCAGTCAACCACAGGCTGATAAAGCGCTTTTGTTGGTTTTACTTTGTGCTTTTTAAAACAAATGTCTTGTTTCCTGCCCCAGGAAGCAGCAGAACAACAATGGATTGGTGCTTGTCTTGTAATAAACACTAACAGAGCATCCCAAGAGCTAAGCCTGGCTCAGGCTGCATTCCAGAGGAGCCTGTGCCGGGGATGTAGTCCTGGCCATCCCCCTTTCCTCTCACCATAGGGACACCCCTGAATCCCCACCCTGAGATTTCCAGGCATTCCTTTGCCAAATCTGCAGTGGCAAAGCCCCACTAGCTCCCAGCCTTGGCTATGATATGGTGGGTGGGAGGGGCTGGGAAGAAGTTCTGGCTCCACATCAGTGCAGGGACTGGGAGGTGCTGGGGCTGCTGCTGCTGTGGTGCTGGGATCAGGGAGGCCAAGCAGAAGGGAAGGCTTTTAGACCTAAGAAGGCTGGGGCACTTCCAGCTGAGAAGTTGGGTTTTTCCCCTACATCTCCGAAAATAGTTGTAGTGGGGTCCCCATTTTCCAAACAGGAGGGGAACAAGCAGAGATGGCACACAGAGAAAACAGCTTTATTCATTGGCACTAGCACAAAACAGCAGTTTGAGAACAAGGCTGAACACTGTGGTTCCACAACAAGCATCCTGTAAGTAACCAGGGTACCACTTCCTTCTCTACGGTCAGATCTTACTCACAGCATCTACTGCACTGTTACAAAATTCAGTGGGAAAACTTATCCTGGGCTTATAAAACAGCACTCAGACCTAATTCCAACCCACAAATAGCTCTGGGATGAAATCCCCCTCCCATTCTAGCAATGGAGGCACAAGGTGGGGCTCAGTTTAGCCACATCACACAGCAGGGCACCCCAAGATGGGTCTGCAAGACCAGAAGGTCTCCAGCATCATGGCTGTCCTAAGCGTAGCTGAATTATTGTGGAAAGATGACACCTTTGCAAGGCAAAACAAGCTTCCAGCGTCCCAAGGTGGCTCAGCAGGTTCTGGTGCTTGGCAGTGGTGTTTCTAGGTCTGTGCCAAGCTCTCATGGGTGGTCTGGCAGGACTTCTCAGATTCCAGTGCTCACTGCATCTCCAGGCTGTTCACGTATTCCTTCACCCACCTGGCATCAGGGTTAGCACAGACCTCCCGCTTCTTCCTGGTCACAAACCTGGCAGGTCACCAGTTCAGGGGTTACAGTCCCAGGGGGTAAAGGGGGCATGAGGGTCATGTCATTGGGTCATTTCCCACAAACCCTCAACTATCCTGGAGCTGCAGAGCCTGCTAAAACCCAGGGGGAGATCGGGGTCCTTTGGGAGAACCTGCCATGCTCAGATATTTGTCTCCTTGTCCTGTGCAGAGGTGAGCCTGGGTGCAGTGTGGGATGTTGTGTGGATTGAGCTCATCAAGCTCTGGAAGGTCCTGCTGGCTCTTGCCCTCCTTCCCATGCCTTATTCCCAGCATCAGGACACTCCAAGGGGACCGAGGGACCACTTATTTCTCAGCTGAGGATGGTGAGGGCTTACACAGTGCACATGGAACCTGGGTGGCTGCTCCCTTCCCCCAGGGATGATGCCTCACAGCATCCGGCCCGGCCCGTTAGATGGGAAGCCAGGAGCCCAAAGGCTGGCAGAGCCTCCCCTCAGGGCCCAAAGCTGACACTTACACAACTGCTGGCTGGGAGCACTTGCTGCTGGTGTAGAAATACTCCTGCACGTGATTCTGAGGCAGCTTTCGTGAGATGTAGCTGAAGCAGCATAAAGCCATGTCAGACCCCACTGGAAGAGATCAGGAAATCCAGCCTGAGACCATTACTCAATAAATTGTACACCTCCTTAATCAGCTGAACTGCCCCTTCTCCTCCCGTTTTCCCTGAAAATCAGCAAGGCATTGCTGTGAACACAGAAACTTGATAAAAAGTATTGCTAGGATTGTTTGTTAAATGCTTTACACTAATGTCCCAGGGTAAAAATCCCTATTGTCACCCTGTGTTCTCTCCTAAGGGCCAGCAAGAAAATGAGGGTAGAGAAAACCTGAAAACTTTGATACCAGTGAAATTAATCCCTAAAATGAAATTAGAAAGGAAGACCAGCCCAAATAAACAAGGAGAAGTTACTTGAACAGGTTTCCAACATTTGCAGCTGACTTTTGTGAGTTCTGCTCCAAATTACAGGCAGTCAGAGCAAAAGTCCACCCCAGGAGAGCAGAGGGATGCTGTACTCACATGGAGCAGGAAGGGCCTGAGAAAAGAGGTCAGCAAGCAGGATGATGGAGAGGCAGAGTGTGGAGATGTTCATCCTGGACAGGGAGAAGCAGAGGCAGGATCAGAGCAGGTTCCTCCTGTTCCTTTTGTGAGGTGCTGGCTCAGTCCTTGCTTTTTATAGGTACAGTGGCCAGTCAGTCAGATTTGAAGGCAAATGTGGAATTTCCAAAACATAATAGAGCTGATGTCATGGCACCTTTGCCTCAGAAATACTGGAGAAAAAAAAAAAATACAGAAGCTGCTGCTTGAGGAAGTAGCAGAATAGCCTTTGTGTGAAGGCTAAGTGTGAGCAACTCAGCCTTCAGTGGCCAAGACAGGATGTAAAACCACCCTTGAGCAGCAGGTTCACATTTGTATAATCCAAAACAGCTCTGCTTATCAAAGTCACCTCAGCATTGCCACCAAATCACCAGGAGGACCCAGCTCAGTCTCATCTTTAATGAACCAGCTCTGGGGGTCAGGGGTGCTTAGAACTTCAAATGGAAGGTGCAGGTCCCACCAAGGGATCCCTTCTCCAGTGGTGGGTCTGGGAAATGTCCAGGGTGGTTCCAGGGGGTCACTGAGGGCAGCACAGGCAGCAGGAACACTCAGTCTGGAGACTGGCTGTAGATCCAAGCTGGCAGCCTTGGCACCATCAAGCACAAAATCCTCAGTGCTGTAATTCCAGTGTGGGGTTGTGCCCTCCAAACCCCTCCCATCAATCCCAGTAGGGGCTGGGCTTGACTGGGAATCCTACCTGGATTGGTTAACTCTACAAAGAGCATCTTCTCCAAGTGCCAGTGGGTTTGGTTCCAGGTGGGATGCAGAGGGCAGAGCAGGAGCCTCCCCAGCCCAGGGAGGGACCGAGAGACTCCAGTCCCTGGTGCCCACCTGCAGTCACAGGGGCCATAGCAGGGACTGCCCCTGGCACTTGCCATGACATGATGGGTTCCCCAGGATGTGCCAGGGAGCATTTCCTCTTTTTCCACCTCTCTACTTTGTGACAGGTCACAGCCTGTGGTTCCTCTGGGTGTTTTCCAGCCCAGCTGCTGCTCACAAGGTGTCACGAGCTCATATTTTTTGGATTTCCTCACTGACCCTCGGACCCAGTGCTGCAGAGAAGAGCTGCTCTGCTGCCACTCTCCTTCTCCCCCACTGGCCTCGTGGGTCTGTGGGGGCACTCGGAACCTTCCCAGTGTACCCTCCACCACCATGTCCCCATGGGTGGGGACAAGGGTTGCAGGAGGGTCTCCAGGGCTGTGCCAGGCACCTTGCCGGGGTGGGCAGGAACCCATGGTTTTTCCAAATCATCCTCCTAGGAGGCATCAAGGTGCTGTCCTGAGGACCCTTCATGAGCAGGAGCTGGAGCTGAACCAAGTGCCTGACATCATGGGGTTGTCACAGATACATGGTGGTGGCATTTTGGGGCAGCACAGCAATGTGCTGCAGGTATTTAGGCTTTGCAAAGGACAAAATCTCAGCTGGAATTTGCCAAGGGACACTCCCTGTCAGAGATGGGGAGATGCATTATTTATTGCTATTGCCATATTGTATTCCAGAATTGTGATTGGTCTGTTGGCATGGCTAATTGATGTGAGCAGTGCTTATGCCCCAGATCCATGCAGGGTGCAAAGAAAGGCAGTGGGACTCACCCTCATCATCTCAGCACAAAAGAACTGCATTTCGTGCTGAGCCTCATCCCCTCTGCCCCAAGGCTAATCCTGGGGCTGGGATTTCTCTTTCCAAGGAGCAGTGCCTGTAGAAAACGCCTATTTTTATGTCCCCCACCTGCTTTGCCACATGGCCCTACAAAGGGCTCCAAAAAGCAGCTGCTGTGCTGTGTCACCTCCCTGCTGCCTGTGGTGAGTGGCAGAGATGGAACTGTCCTGCCTTGGGACCTGCAAATGAACCTGTTTGGTGTTCCCAGATCTGCTGGCAGATGAACGATCTGTTACTGCCCGTGACATAATATGTGACAGGGCCAGATCAAGATCTCAGAAACCACAGGAAGATTGCTTCCCCAACCACAAGGCAGCCAGAGCTCACTCTCTGTCATAGCTGCTAATGGCAACCGAAACCATGCCATCTGATTATTCCTCTGACAGCGTGGCGTGACTTCTGCTCAGCTTGGCACAGCCTCCCCCTTCCCTGCCCCAGACATGCCCAAGGACTGGCACAATCCTGCAGGATCATCACACGGCCCAGCCTCTCTCTCCCTGTTCATCAGGAAGCCACTTTTTGTTCCCCTTCTGTAGGGCAAAGGAGGACAGAAGGCTCCACTCCCCCTAAGGACTCCCTGTAAAAGGGAATCACCTGCTGGTTACCTGCTCTGCACAGCTCCAGGTTAGGTTCCAGAAGCTCGTCCCAAGCAGCTGTTTTCTCACAGACAAACAAGATGACCAGGTTACTGTAAATCTATCAGGAATGGGGCTCCAGACATACTCTCTGCCCAGCACCAGGGCTCAGATCAGCTTCCCTTGCCCAGGAAAGGCTCTGCTGGCAGTCAGCCTGTACCTGCTCTTTTGTTCTTCTCTCCAGGTGACGCTGGGGAAGCACAGGCTGTGCACTGGGGGTCAATATTGTTGTGTCCATGACACTGTGCCCAGTGTGGTGTGTTTCACATGAGCCTGGCAGTGCACAGCAGCCCCGAGGAGGCCATGATCCAGCAGCAGCAGCAGGAAAACCTCCCTGGTGAACCTCCGGAGGATGCTACACCTTTTCCTGAACCATTTGCTATCACTACCTTCCCCAAATCTGCCTTCAGTGGTGGCCAGAGTCATGGCACTACCATTTCCAGCTTCCCTGACCTACAGAGGTGGCGTCCCCTTGCACAGAGCGCTTCCCAATGCCACAGGCATCCCTGCTAAGTCCTCTGAAAGGCTGTGGCATCCATCCCCTCTGGTCCTCTCCTTGAACTGCAGGGAGCAAGTGTCCCTGTCCCTTCAGGGCTTGGTGGATGCCACCAGCAGGTCATTCAGGTGTTGGCCACTCTACACTGGTGGTCACCACTCCTCCCTGGTGGTCACTACTCATTCCTGGTGGTCTAGTGGTCAGGTTTTGGCACTCTCACTGCTGGGTGAGATGGGGTGGTTAAATTCCCAGCCAGGGAAGGGGTTCCTGCAGCCACCACAGGCCCCAGATTTTGCCTGGGTGGCTCTGCTCTGTCCTGGAGCAGCTCCTGGGGTTCAGGGTTCAGAAGGTCCCAGTGTGTGGGGCTGGGTCAGAGTGGGATGAATTTTGGGGGGTGGTAACAGCCTCCTGTCCTCCCACTGCCATAAGGCAGCAGGTGCCAGTGGGTAACACCCCAGTGGTGGGGGTGAGCAGGGTGGGACAGGGGTGGAGGAGGCTGGGGCTCACGAGCCAGTGCCCCCATACCTACTCCCAGTGAGGGGTTTTAACACTGTCTGATGCAATACTGGGGACTGGGATGATATATGTCCCCTTCTAATGCCTTGGCCACTGTTTGCCCCCATTTCTCCCAAATGCTTTGTCATGCCAGGAGTCATTGGAAGGGAGGGAATTGGAATGATAAAAAAACATTACCCTGCCTCCACAGGATTTGCTTCTTATCAGCCTCTGCCCTTATCCCTTTAAAACATAGTCTCTGGCTATCAGTGACACAATAAATCACAGGGCTCTACGAGTTTAAATAAAGTTCAGACTATCACTGCAGAGTGACAGCTGTAGGGAGCAGGGTGATGAGCTTTTGGGAGCAGGGTGACACAGGTGCAGAGAGCTGGGTGAAGGGTTGCAGAAGGCAGGGTGACACATTTATAGAAAGCAAGATGACACCTCTGTAGGGAGCAGGGTGACACCTCTGTGGGGAGCAGGGTGACAGGAGGTAGAAAGCAGGGTGACACATCCACAGCTGTAGGGAACAGAGTGACAAGGCTGTATGGGGAGGGGACATGTTATTGCAGAATTTCTTCCTGTGGTAAGAAGAGGTGCAGGGCTGCTCCTCTGAACACCCTCCTAAAGGTAAAGAGTCCTTGGAGATCAGGGCCAGAGCCAGAGCCAGGATGGAAACACTCTCCTTGAGGGACTGTGACTGCCCTGTGTCTGCGTGTCCCTCCTGGGGCCAGGGAGATGGGGACTGACTGTGAGCAAGGCTTGAACCTGAATAGGGAAACCTTCACCACCTGGCCATCACAGAAGCTTGCCCAGGCTTTGTCTGCAGGAGCCCCTGGCTGTAACCTTGCCCAGGGGCACAGCAGGAGCTGGTCCCATCCTAGACATGGCTGCTGCCATCCCTGCTTCACATCCAGCTCAGGGACTGCTGTTCGTGCTGCCACCCTGCACAGAGCATCCCAGCAGTGCTGGGAATGGGAGCTGGGCACTGGCCACAACATCAGTGGAGATGAGTGGGGGATGGACATGGTGGGAGATCTGTGTCCTGTTTTGTCTCCTTGTATCCAACAGGAAACTTGACCCAGGACAACTATCCCCAATCTCCTTTTCTAGCCTGGAAATATCCCAGCCTACTTCATCCCCTCTTCCCACAATTGTATCTGGGCACTGTGGTCACAGGGGAGATATTGAATGAATATAAGAACAAAATTATTCAAGAGTGACTGCCCAAGTTTCCCATCCATTTCCTCAATTATTCCCTACCAAGTGTTCCTTTTAATTTCCATATTATTTTAAAGCTTTCACAGTTGGCTTTGGAAAAAGAGTTCATTAATTTACCTTTAGAACTTATTTAAACTTCACAATCTTTGTTGATTTTTGTTTAACCATTTTCCCATATTTCCAACTAAATTTCTTGATTAAAAAATTGTTCTTTATATTCTTGATACTTTAAAATAATCTGCTTATTAAGTTATTTATTAGAGAGAGAGGATTCACTCTGTCCAGTTAATACCCACAGTTGCATAAAATAAAATGAGCAAGACCACAACTCCATTTGCTGATCACATCCTACAGGAGGAGTGACCTCCAAAATCACTTTGAAACCCCAGAAAGCCAGAACCTGCAGATTCCTCAGTGATTCATGCTTCAAGCTCAGTCTTACTTCAAGATAATTCCCCTGCAATTCCTACTCCTGACCCTAATTCCGTGTATAATAACTTTGTACATTTTATATTAAGCTTCTTATGCGAAGAAGATCCTTACCCCATGCGTTATGGTCACGAGTAGTTCATTTTTTCCTGATAATTATTGAATTCTTTTCTGTTGCTGTAATAATTTGTCATATGCTAAAATCTGTTATATGATAGATTATGTATATGATATGTTATATAATAGATTCATTAATTTCTTTTGAACCCCAGAACTCTCCTCTCTTTTGCAAAAAGAAACAGGGAGATGTTGTGGTGTGTTTTGCTTTGAATCCTTGTTTGCCCCCGTTCCCCTCCCTAATCCACTCCCTTTCCCAGTTGCCAATTTTCCCAAGCCCTTCCCTAAGCTCCTCCCTTCCAAGCTGTCAATCCTCCCTATCCCTGCCCCTTTCTCCAGAGAGGTCTGTGTCTGTCTTGTTGCCCTGGTCACCCCATTCGTTACTTTGTATTATTCCCCCCCTCATTTTCCCTGATAGGCTCTTAAGCTATTTGCCCCACCTTAAATTCCTCCCTTATCATATCCTCACTGGTTCACCTTCCTACACCGTTTCTCCTGAGTTGCTGTATAAAAACTTCTGTTCATCCACACCCCCGCCAAGTCTAGTCAGGGAGATCAGGAATAAGTGCTTGCTGAGCAAGGTCTGATAGTCAGAGTCTCCTTTGGAGCATAAATCCAATTTGGAGGGCAGTCCTAGAAGCACTGTCCTTGGTTCGGGTGGGAGCTGACTCTGGGGACTCATCCTGAGACATCCAAAGCCCTCACTGGGTTCCTGGAGTTGTGTCCAAGAGCTGTACAAGAGTTTCCCTATGTCACTGACACTCCATGCCTCTCCCATGGGGATTTATCAGCAGGGACTTGCACAAAATGGGGTCTGGAGTGGTCGACCATGATATCAAAAGGATGGGAGGATCCAGACTACAGTGGAAGGACCTGGAGGTAACCTGAGTGGGAACAGAGGGACCTGGAGACCAGTGGCACCTTATCAGAGGATGCTGAAGGGGACTAGACCTGAAAAAAAAGAGGTCTGAGGGGGTTAATGAGGTTGAAAAGTGTGGTCTGGTTGAAAAGTGTGGTCTGGAGAGCTACAACAGAAGCATCTGGAGGAGACTGGAGGACACGATATTGCCCGACTGTTTTTGCAACCTGTCTGGGCTCACACTTCCATTGCACTGGTCGGAATTGCCCCAGTATTCTCCATCTTTCATCTTGTTGACTTTTCCCTTATCTAATCTTGTGTCGTTGGCAGTGAACAGCTATTTTCATCTACAGTTCTTGTTATATTTACAGACAAAACAATCTTGCCTGGTTAAAGAACAGGATGTGTTCTTTACAGGATGTTTTACAGAAAAGTCTGAGTTCAACAGAGAGCTCACAGCTCTTGTAACAAATGACAATTTGCAGTATTACGCAATAGAGAAAACCACAAGGTGTGTCATGAGGGAGAGCTTCTAAATCAAGGAAACATTCAGACTCTCGTTTTCACCCTTTAATCTTCCCAGTTTCAGGAAACAATGACAGCCTCACCTGAGCATAGATTTTGCTGGACCCAGCACGTAGCTCTCACCATTCCCGAGGAGAGGGAATGGCCTCAAGTTGTGCCAGGGAAGGTTTAGGCTGGATATTAGGAAAAATATTCACTGAAAGGGTAGTCAGGCACTGGAACAAGCTGCTCAGGGCAGTGGTAGAATCACCATCCCTAGAACTGCTCAAAAAACATGTGTCTCTTGGGGACATGGGTTAGTGGTGGCCTTGGCAGTGCCAAAGGAATGGTTGGATTCAATTGTTTTAAAGGGTTTTTCCAACCTAAATGATTTTGTGATTCCTTGATTCGCTGTTCCCTCCCATGAGTTGATGCAATGTTAAAGACACTGGTCTCACCATAAACCAGCATGTCACTGGTTGCAATGTGAGGGCATAGAATCATCCAGAGGAGCCTTGGAATACCAGGGAACCCCTGCAAGCTCTGTCCTTACAGACATTCCTTCACATGGTTAAGCATTGAATCAAGCCACAAAATCTGTGTTCCTTTTTTACTTCTATTCACATATTTAAGAATTTATCCTCTTAAGAATTTAAGCTTCAGTCCAGGAAAAATCGTCCATGGCTGTGCATGACTCCCATATCTCCCAGCTGTGGGGCACAATGAAAACTTCAGTGGGATCTTCTTCCACTCTCTTTGTTTAAATAAATCTCTGGAGCGTTTGAAGCCTTGTGTTCTCCTAGTGGCTTTCCAGGGGCCTGGCAACTGCTCCTGCTGTGTCCCATATTTCCAGATAAGATGGGAACTGATTCCAGAGCAGGAAGATGCATGGAAAATGGAGAAACCATCCTCCTGCATTCTGTCTTTACTCCTGCCAGCCCCATCTCCAGAGAAGCCATCTCCCACTTACCTGCCTGAGCATCGCATCACAGTCTGGAAGACAAGTGGAAAGGATGGAAGGAAGGTTTACTGAAGAATGGGGCAGGAAGAAGTTTGGTTCCTGAGGGGGAGTTGAAGGTTTTATTCAGGGAGTTTGGTCCATGGGAAAGGAAATAAAGCTTCAGCCCCTGGGGAAGGATTGTTGCTCTTATGGAAGAAGCGTTCTAGCTGCTGCTCAGGACTGGAGTCCCATTTAGGCCTTGCAAGAGGAGCATTTTCTGTGGCTGGATGTGCAGTAGCTTATCCTGGTGTGTGTGGTGGGTCCTACCACTCTGCTGGGAAGTCACAGATGCCTCTTCATGGCTTTCCAACACTGAGAAGTGGGCCTCCTGCTTGAGGGAGGTCTGGAAGGAGCCACCAAGCAGCCTGTCCTCACTAATGTCTCCCCAGACCCTTGGGCTCACCTGGAGCACCTCCCATGGCTATGAAGAATCACCATGGCAGTTGGGGAGATGCACCAGAGAGGCTTCTTAGCCTTGGGTGTTGAGTCTTTAAAGGAGAGCTTCCAGAAGAGGTGATAATGTCACTCCTGGGCATCATACAGCTGGACACACCCCTGAACACCTCTGTAATTCTGTGGTGTCTCCTCTTGAACATCCCTGGCTGGTGCTGCCACTTATCCTGTGGATTTCTCTCTCTCCTGGGGTTCCTGAGGGTCAGGGTGACCCCAAGAGAGAGCCTTTGCTTCCCTAGCCAAGCACAGTTCAATGAGGAGTCTTGGAATGCTTCCAGTTGTGCTTTCAAGGTTGTTTATTTCTTCTCATCTATAATATTTTCTCTCTGACCTGCTGAGCTCTGGCTAGCAAGGAGGCCATACCATTCTGCATGCCCTCTCAAGTGGTGTTTACCTTTTATATCAAAAGTTACATGTACTATGTTTACCATTTATTACCATACCTAACATTTATGTTGGACAGTGTGTCCCTACCTTAAACCAATAGAAAAGTGTCACTATCACACCAAGACATGGAGGACAAGAAGAAGGTGAAAAAGGCTAGGACATGCCCACATTCCTCCATCTTGTACCCCCTTGAACCCCATTTTAAAGATCCCAAAATTCTAATTTTCCACCCCGTGTTAGTTCAAATATCACACTACTAAAACCCTTCTGACTTGTAATTCCCCATACAGAGTTGACAGCTTTCCACAGGCTAAAATTGAAGCCACAGGTGTTTTTGCCTTCTTGCCAGGGCCTCTGAGACCCCTGCTAAGGTCTCGAGACAGCCAGGCCAGCCAGAGGGATGTCCTGGACTCTGACATTATCCATAAAGTATTAAAGTTCTCTTTTAGTTTTGCAGCCTTTCTATCTTTAAACCAGACAATCTGGTTTTATTAAACATCACCCCTGTGCTGCTGGGAAGCTTTCCTCCTCTAGTTGCCCTACAGTTTCTGTGCTGTAACCTATTACTTCTCACTTTTATCTGTTTCATCCTGCTCACTCCATCCCTTTATAAGCTCTGCCCTTCTTCTGTTGGAGCAGGAGATGCACTGGATACAGTTATGTAAACTTGTGCCCTGGCCAAGGACAAATTGGCTTGTACAGGCTATTGGCTCTTGGTTTGTAAATAAATCCACAGTTTGAAATACAGGAAAAAAACACCATGAAGAAAAAACTTTGTATGTTTGAAGTTGTACCCAAATTAAGTCCTTAAACATTATTAAACTTGAGGCCTCATGGTTCAAATCTGGGATTTAAATGTGTCTCTGTCACCTAAGGCTAGGTTAAATGGTGATTGGAGCAATCTGGTCTAGTAGAAAGTGTACCTGCATGTGGGATGGGGTGGAATAGATGACTTTTAAGGTTCCTTTCAACCCAAACCAGTCTGGGATTCTGTGATTCTATGATTTCTATGAAAACAAAGCTGAAGGAGCTCTCAGGAATATCAGAGGTGTCAAATGAGGAAGGGGAGGATGTTGCCTTTTGCCAATAGGATTGCAATATAATAGGAGTGCAATAATAAGCTCTTTCTTTTGTTTGTGTTGCTGGAGTTTAATGAACCCTTGTTCCTAGAGCTGCATTTTAGCAAACACCATCAGTGGTTTACACAGCTCTGGGTTACTACTGGGATTTAGGGGTGAAGATCTGCAGCCTGAATAGGACCAAGAAGTAATGCTGGCAATACCAAGAGCCTGAGAGAAATCTGCATCTTCTCAAGATAGAGGAGATTTGCTGCTGGGTCAGATAAGTAATGGATAATTATTGCCCTGGTTGCCTGGATGTCTTGTAAACTGCTGCATGTATATTGGCCTTGGTGAGCAGGATGCTCTGGATTTTCTGGAGGCTCCAAAGATTGCACTGGAACACCTCAAATCCCAGCTGGAGGTGTCATGGGACTGCTTGCCTGACATTTGAAAGCCTTGGGAGCTGCACTTAGGCCCCAGTAATGGATGTGACACATAATGTGAGTGCAACCTTTGCTTACCAGAGGACTGGAGCCACGGGAGCAGCGTGGGGCTAGCTGCCCACAAGGACACATGTCCCCGAGGGTGGACAGTGTTCCTGTCCAAGGGCAGTGGGGGTCACCAGCCTGCCAGTGAGATGTAAAGGAATATTCCTTGTCTGACCTGGCAATTCCTTGCCTCCAGCCTGGCGGTCTCACTGGCACCACCTTAGCTGGGACTGGGGTCCCTTCCCAGCAGTGGCACCAGTGACCCCACTTGACTCCCCCAGTGAGACCAAGTTTCCTCACCAGCTTGACCCCAGGTTTTCCCCCAGCAGAGTCACAAATGTCTGGATGCTCAAGATAATTTAATCTTGGTGTAACAACAGAAGAACATCTTGAGTTGGTGCCTCTGAGCAGGGATCCAAACAAAGGAAACCCTGGGCTTTATACACCACCAGTTCAAGCACAGAAGAGTCTGGAGGCATCAGCTCCAGCCATGACTCCAACCGTCCCTCACCTGGCTGTGCACAGGTCCCTGTTCCCCCTGCTGGTGCCAGCTCTGGCAGTGCCACTGGGACTGCCAGGGTGGCTCCTGGATAGTCAGACAGGGAAGTTTCCTTAAGAGTTGCTAATGGCAAATATACTTGTCACAAACACAAAAAAAGTAGCAAAGTCACTCAGCAGGTACCTGGACTTCTGCCTATACACGTTTTGCAAGGAAAGCTGGATAGATAAGGTGGAGCACCTGGTAGGGTGATCAAAGTCACTCTGGAGCTGGGGGCCACCTGCTTTGGATTCAAACTTGTCTTTAGGGGAGAAATATTGACTTTGCATTTTCAGTTTCTGAAAACCTGACCTTCACACATCTTTCTTTTCTTTTTCTTTTCTTTTTTCCCCCCACAGATTTAAAAGAACATCTTTTTTTTCATAGCAGTTTCCTTTATCATACATGCTTTCATTTTATTTATTTTGGTCTAATAAGAGCTGTGAAAATATTTGAACAGTAGGAAGAATTGTTTCCGTAATCCTGGGAGGTTTAAAAGGCTGATTGATGGCACTGTCTTTTGTTATCAGTGTCACCAATGTTCAAAGGATTAAATTATTTCTACTACCTTGGTCCACTGAAGTACAATCCTTTTCCCTCCTACAAATCATGGCATGGTTTGTGTTGGAAGGGACCTTAAAGTTAATCCTGTTCTGCCCCCTGCTATGGACAGGGACACCTTCCACTATCCCAGGGTGCTCCAAGCCCTGTCCAACCCAGCCTTTGGCACTGCCAGGGATCCAGGGGCAGCCACAGCTGCTCTGGGCACTCTGTGCCAGGGCCTGCCCACCCCCACAGGGGAGAATTTCCTTCTAACTATCTGTCATAAATCACATTGAAATGAATTACGTCACTTGGCCCAAGACTTTGTTCCTTTCTAAGTACTGGCAGAGCTATAACTTTGGGATTTATCTGTATTTCTGTCCATGGGATTTTGCTGGAAACAGCTTGACCCTCTTCTGTGCTACTGCCTTATTCCTTGTCCAGTCTGTGTCATCTTCAGTAATTATTTTATAGGAATTTCCAAATCCCTGATGGGACACAATTTTGTTTTGCCTGGACACAGATAGTGGCAGGCGCACCATTCATACATGCTGTATGTGGACCTTGGGATGCGCCACAAATGTTTGGCAAAATGATCCATTTCTGGCTTCCCAAATCTTCACAAATGTCAATCAACAAGGAAAAAGAAGCCAAGTTCCACCATGATTTTTAACTGTCATAGTTAAGCTGACCTCTTTCACTTGCGGGAAAGAAATGTGTGTCTTCATTCCTTTCTAAACTGATTTTTCAAGAAGGAAGTCAGAAGGAATGGAGAAGTGTACACTTTCTAGACCATTCCAGGAAAGCAAACCAGCAGATATTTCCTCTTGGCTCAATCTGGTCCCAGTTTTTGGCCACACCCATTTTTAGGGTGAATTTCTGCCCTGGGGCAGGTGTATAAAGAACTGACTTCTCTTCCAGCCCTGCCAGTGCTGCAGAGATGGCAGGTAAGATCAGTGCATTCTCATTCTATATCTGCATTTGATTTTTCTGGTGTGGATATTGGTTCATTCCACGGGTGAATCCAAGGAGATGGGAGGCAGAGCAGAGTGTTGGGACCTGGTGGTGCTCTATTCTTCCTTCTCCCCGATGTATATTTAATTTATTGTGAGAAGTGAACAAAGACAGCCTGATTCACTTCTCGTGCAGAAAATTCCTGCAATATATGATTGCAAGGAATAAACAGTTTTCAATCCCCAGGAACATGGTCCAAGAATTTTCACGGATTGTAAATGTAAGATAACCTCTCCCACTGTGAGAAAGCTGTTAGTTCTCGCAAATTTTGTCTCTGTCCTGTTCTAAATAATTAAAAAGTTGACTAAATTACTTAAAATAAATCTAGTTACAACCTTCAGGCTAAAAAAATCTCCATTTGGGGAATGTGCTGTGCCACAGTGGGAGATATTGGTGCAACAGATCATACACATTTCTGCTGTTAATGTGAAACAGGAGTAGAGATGAATTTCAGGGAGCAGCAGGAGGACTGGAAGGGGTGGTTGAAAGTGATGATAGATGTAGTTTGTTCAGCATCGAGACGGAGGGGGCAGAGAGGGATGTGTGGGGTCAGGCTCCTTTCCACCAGCTGCTTGTGGACATTGCCAAAGACAGGACCCCAGGACACCACTCTCTTCCAACTCAGCTTCCCAATATCCTCCCCCACTGAGGCTAGACTGTACCTGACTGCATATTCCTTGGTATCCCACCTCTCAGAGGCCTCCCTGTGTCCTGCCAACATCCAGAGCCACAGCCCCAGCCCGAGTCCCACTGACTGATCTGGACAGAGGGCAGCTCGATTTTATTCCTGGATCCTGAAAGAGATATTGAAACCAACCATGTCAATCTGTTCTGACCCTTCAGTGAAGCCCTGCCCATTGAGGATTTATGTTGCATTTGTCTCTAGGCACAAATCCAAGGATGACTCTCCTGGGATCCATCGTCACTCTCTGCACCGTTGGAGCAATGGGCTTCTCGGGGAATAGTAGGTTCCTATTTGTCCTTTGGCTGCTGCTGTACAGGACAGGGTGTGAATCAAAACTCAGCAGGAGTTCCCAATTAGACACCGCTCCAATAAAAAACTGAAATATCCTGTGGATTGATCCACTAAAAATGCAGTTGATACTTGAGAGATTTGCCTAAGGAAACTCCCTATTAAACCACTAGCCCATCCGTGCAAATCATCCTTTTATGACAGGAATCTTGGGGCATAGATTGTATTTTTGATATCTTCTGTGCACTTTCCCTGGGGAAATATCTGGAGCCCCAGGAGCAGCTGAGGCAGCTGGAAAGGGGCTCAGCCTGGAGAAAAGGAGGCTCAGGGGGACCTTGTAGCTCTGCACAGCTCCTGACAGGAGGGGACAGCCGGGGGGTCAGGCTCTGCTCCCAGGGAACAGGGACAGGAGGAGAGGAAATGGCATCAAATTGTGCCAGAGGTTTAGACTGGAGAAAATTCCTTCATGGAAAGGATTGGGAAGAATTGAAACAGGTTTCCAACAGCAGTGATGGATCACCATCCCTGAAAATGTTAAAAAAACTTGTGTATGTGGCAGTTTGGGGACATGGTTTAGTTGAGAAAAAAGCTTTTGGTGTATAATTGAGTATGCTAAATTTCTGCTTTTTCTTCTTTTATTTTGTTGAGCAGAGGTCACAGAAGTACTGTCAGATTCATCTCTCCTGAGTATCATTACTGAGGCCAGGCAGTTGGTAGACGCTTCATATTTACAGGCTCGGAAAAGGTGAGTTCTTCCTGCATGACAGCTCCAATATTTTAAGGCAGTAAGATTAAACATATGTGTGTTTTTTTCTGTGTTCCAATGCATATTTATTATGGAGAAGCCTTAGCACCAGGACTCTCTTTGTCATGGCTGGAGGGATCCTTTTGCTCAGTTTGGCTGGATTCTGGTCCCAGAACCACCAATCATGACCTCCAAGTATTGTTTCCTCACCTGCACTGCCATGAACGCCTTTGACTGGTCCATAATGTTTCAGACATGCTGGACACATGAGTCCTCTTCTGGCAGCTGGAGTTCTGCCCCTCTCCAGAAGGACTGGAGTTGTGTCCCAGATAGGTGTCAGTGGAAGTCAAACCCCAGGTATCCTCTGTGATTGTCCCAAAAGGCCAGTTCCAGGCAGTGGAATGATTTGGGAAGGTGCCTCTCTCCACTCATCCTACAGAAGTAGCAAGACAGAGCCTTGAGACCAGAAAGAGATGGAACAGGAGCAAAGCTGTCCCTCTGCTCATAGAATACACCTTGCAACATAATACATGTAAAATTTTATCCAGCCACAGTTCATTGTCCTGGATTTCCACATGATAGAACAAAATTTATTGTGACAAGGAAGTGTGACTGCAAACTTGAAGGAGGGGATTACAGTGCTTTGTTTGCCAAACCCATCTGAGCTGACTTGCTAATGTGCAGATAGCTGGTCCTACTGGGCAGGGCCTGCATGTGACCCCGCAGTGGTGTCACAGCCAATGACACCCAGCCCAGCATGACAGAGGAGCTCTGATTTCAGAGAAGGTGCTTCATGGAACTCTTCTATGTTCAGCTTAAAGAGAAAACTGGAGGAAAATACTGTTAACCCCATGGATTTCCTGAAGCACCTAAAGGACCCCATAGGAAGAACCAGATCTGCAGTCCGTGCTGCTGATTACTTGGAAACTACTTTGAAACTCCTCAAAAGAAAGCTGCATCCCTCTGGGGAACAGAGGTTCAATGTCACAGGTAATGTGATTTAGACCAAAATATCTCAAGAGCAAAGAGCAGGAAATGTGCCACAGCAGGTGGCAGAGAGCCGCTCTACCATGACCCAAATAATCAGGGATAAAACCCTTCCCCAACAGGGGAATAGATTTGAAGGTTTCTCAGAGACAGACCAGATTCCCCATATGTTTTATTCATCATCTTTGGGAGTGCATCTCCCCTATCCTTATAAAAACAGTTGAACAATACCTGTGACAAAACTGGGACAAAGCTCACTGGAGACTGTAATCACTGAAAACCCTCCATCTTCCACTTCTGCCCCGCACACCTGGGTTGTACCACTCTGCAAACTCATAGTTTTGTTCCCAGCTGGGGTAAAACCTTCCTGGTGATGATGCTCTCCACATTCCCCTGGAAAATTACTTTATGCCCACCCAGTTTCCCTAGTCCAGAGGGGAAGGCTGGTCCACAAAAGGGTTTAGGCACCAAATTAACAATTCCAATCCAGATGCTTTATATCCACAGCTCCAACTCAGCTGGCTCAAATGTTGACCTAGAACAGTGAGAAGTTAAAACAACAAAAGAAGAGTAGGATCAGATGTTACTTTACAGGGTTTCTCTTGCAGACCTGCTAAGCAGGAGACAGAAGGAGATGATTTCCAAGGGCACTGGCTGTGACTATCAGACTCGTTCCATTAAATGCCCAGAGAGGGACTTTTACCGGACCATTACTGGGGAGTGCAACAACAGGTAGGATTTGTGTGTGGACAAGGCGAGTCTCTTTATTCTGACCCAGGGTAAATGATTTGTGGAAGTGCTTTTGAAAGGGCAAGAAGAGTGAAATGCTCAGTTTAATAAGCCTATAACAGAGGATTCATTTCTACCTCTGCCTGTCAGGAAAAAGATTTCTTAAAAATCTCAGATTTGCACCCACTGCCCTTTATGTGCTGCTTTGGATGAAGGAAAGGATCTTGGGGTGGGGGAGGTAAGAAGTTGAGGAAATTTTGAGGCTATGACTCAGCCTCTCATTTTGCTGGAGGCTACAGGAAATCATCCCTCCACTCTTCCATAGGGAGAATACTAATTTCCCCAGCTGATTCAGATGATAATATTCAGCTGTTAATATATCTCTGTGATGAGTAAGGGTGGGAATTAAATAATACTTTAGTTCTTGGTTCTTCCAACTTTGTGTATTGTACAATTCTCTATCTGAGAAAATTAGTTCTCTGGGTTTTTTTGCACATAGTTTCCCTCCAGGTTCAAAGCTGGGATCATATGTTTATTTCCTTTTGCATTTTTTGAATTTTTTTTTTACCAGAAAATGACCAGATTCCTTCTCTGACAATGACAGTCAAGGCTCCTTGTCCTGCTGTGTCAGTGCCAGACTCCAAATCTGAGTGGGACTTGCATCCGATATGCCCCTGGCATGAAACAAATGTGCCAGATGTGATGACATAGCACAGCTCTGCAGCAGTGTCCCTCTGCTCATAGAATACACCTTGCAACATAATACATGTAAAATTTTATCCAGCCACAGTTCATTGTTCTGGATTTCCACATGATAGAACAAAATTTATTGTGACAAGGAAGTGTGACTGCAAACTTGAAGGAGGGGATTACAGTGCTCACACTCACTGGGGCTTTCCAGTCTGTTCCCCTGGACTCCAGGGCCTCCAGCCCCACAAGGGTGTGGAGTCTCTTTCACTGGGGATGTTCCAGAATTATCTGAACACAGTCCTGTGTCATATGGTCTGAGATGACCCTGCCTGAACAGGGACATGGGACCAGGTGACTCCAGTGTGGACTCTTCCAGCCTGACCCATTGTGGGATTTTGTGTCCATGATGATTTGAGGTTCAGGGTAGGGTTGTCCTTGGCCTTGTTGGGCTGTCAGAGAGATGAGGAGGCTTGAGGAATCCTTGTGGTGTTAATATTTTCCCAAGGATCTTGCTCAGCTTGAGGTGCCCACCATGAGAATAGTTTGCCTGTAAGGACAGTAATAACAATCAGAACAAGACCCTGGTGGTTCTGGGTCTTTAATATTTGATGGAATGGCTTAGTCTCTCTCATTTTCCTAGGACATGCTCTTATTTCACAGCACACAGTGCTGAACACTCTGCTGTGAACACTGGGTACTCCTCTCCTTTTCCAGTGCAGAATCACAGAATCATTTAAGTTGGAAAATGTGTGTGCCAGCCTGGTCAGGGAGAGAGAAACAGCAATAGTTTTTCACAGTGGCTTGTGAGAATTTTTAGGGAGTTGTAGGAATCTGATAACTTGTTACACTAAACGATCTGCAGCTGCTGTTTTTCCACAATCCTTTTCTGTTCCTCTCAAGGACAGTGTGTGAGAAAGATATTTTTATTAAGTAACCAATCAAATAGAATGTATATTGGTCTATTTCAGACAAAGTTTCCTTTCCATAGAAGCCTTCTTTTCTTCCTTTTTACGCTGTCTGTTCTCGTGTCATTCTTGGCACAAGGGTGACGGGAAGAGACCTCCAAGGCCATCAAGTCCAACCTTTGACTCATCCCCACCTTATCAAACAGACCAGAACCCCGAGTGCCACATCATATAGACATTGTCTGAATTTTGTGCCCACAGGGCCACAGATCATTGGCTCAATCAGAATTATTTTTCTTCTGAACACGAAATGCTGACTTTAGCAATTCAAACTTTTCGGAGCAGTGCAAGGCAGCACCGCAATGGCCACAGCTGCAGGCTGAGAGGATCTGTGTAAAAATTTTCCCAAGGGGCAGCCTTGGCACAGATCCCCATAGAGGTGGAGAATCTTCATCCTTGGAAGCTTCCAGACCCCAGCTGGACAAGACATGGCCACCCTCACCATGCTGATGGCCCTGCAGTGAGTCTGATTTTGAGAGAGCAGTGATGACAGAGGTGGTAGAGAGATTTAAATGCCAGATGAAATTAATGTAGGTTTAACTGACAGATAAAATTAATAGAGTGACACAAGGCACCTTTTTTTAAAACAAAAGTTGATTTTTCTGCAAAGTAATAACCTTGGGATTATTTGCTTCTTGGTGTTTTCCTAGTCTCATCCCTATTAACAGAGTGTTCAGACATGGAATAAAGGGCTGTGAAATGTTGGTCTGTACAAGGCTGCTGATGTTTGAAAAAATAACAGAAGTTGTTTTTCTGGTGATGCTGCAGAAATCACTCGCACCTGGGGTCCTCTAACCGCGCCTTTGCACGCTGGCTCCCAGCCCAATACGAAGATGGAGTGTCTGTTCCCAGAGGAGCAAGTGAAGGAAAGCGCTACAATGGATTCCCACTCCCACTGGTGAGAGTTGTTATCCTAACCCTGACAGTAAAAGGGTTTTAAATCATGGGGATTTAGGGTTAACAGGAAAAATAAGCTTAGTAGGCCTCGAAAAGAAAATAAATACCCTAAGTACAGGAAGACTTTGTACCTTGCTAGAACTGCACCTCTGTAGCTAGTACATGATAAATTATATAATTGTTAGATATGATGATTGCTTAGTAATTAAATATAATTACAGTTTAATCGCAAGAATAATCATGAGAAACTGTGGTCAGGGACCTTAGAATGATCATGAGAAACTCATGTCAATGTATACAATAGAACAATATAAGTTTAATAAGTAATATATAAGTTATATAATGATAGAATATAAAATATGTTCAGCTCGAAAGCCATGTCGGAGTCAGATTTGGGTCTGTACCCCCGATTCCCAGAGCTCTCACATATAATGCATATAATCACATCCCGTGATTGTGTGTGTTCCTGAACACTAACAACCCAGCCATGAGTTAGGACACTGCCCTCAATAGACCCATCAGGAAGGAAGCAGTGGCAACATCTAGAATGTAAATGGCTTGATCTTTGATCTCAGGCTGCTTTTCCAGAACTGAGTTATTGCTCAGGTTAGTATTTTTTGTTAGAGACAGACATGAGAAAAAGGTTGTGGATGCTTTTCTAAGCAGTTTCCAAAGTGTACATCCCAAGGATTGCTGCAGTCAGTGCTCAAGGACACCAGGAGGTTTGTACAGACCACAAGGCTTGGGAGTTCCTCAGCCGTGTTCTTGACTTTCTGGTGTTCACAAACAAGTTTCAGCTGGAACAGGCTCTCCATGAAGTCAGGTTTGACTGAAGGACTGTGTAGTCTACTTTTACACCTGATTGGATGGAGATGAGGAATGACATGGAGCTGTCTAATGTCATAAATCTCAGTAATTTATCTAAGATAATCTTGTGCATGGTCTCAACTACCTGAAAGGAGTAGGTGGGGGTTGGCCTCTTCTCCAAGGTAACAAGTGACAAGAGGAAATAGCTTAAAATTGTACTAGAGGAGGTTTAGGATATTAGGAAAAATGTCTTCAATGTCATAGTGGTTAAGCATTGGAGCAGGATTTCCAGGGCAGTGGAGGAGTCAGTCCCTGAAGGTGTTCAAAAACAGGTGGATGTGGCAATTCTCAATATGGTTTAGAGGGAATGAGGATACTCGGTTGAAGGTTGATGATCTCGGAGGCCTTTTCTGACCTTCATGATTCTGTGATTCCAAGATGTCTCAGTGGGAGTTCAAGTGAGAGGCAACCACTCCACTGTAGGAGAGACAGTCACATTTTCATTTTCGTTTTCTGCAGGTTCGAAAAGTGTCCAATGAAATTGCTCACACGGCCAACGAGAACATCACTGCAGACCGGCAGCTCTCGCTGGTCTTCATGCACTGGGGCCAGTGGGTCAACCATGACATAGACTTGGCCCCTGCCAGTGGGGAAGGAGCCAGCCTGGAGCTCCAGTGCCACACCAGCTGTGCCTTCAAGCCCCCCTGCTTCCCCATTAAGGTACCCTGACTCTCACCTGTGCCACATTCTCTTACAGCAGCAAAAATACAACCACGGGGCTTTCTGAGGCATGACTTGGCTCCTTTGCTTTAGTTCCCCGCTGACGACTCGCGGATGCTGAGCCCCGACACCTGCATGCCGTTCGTGCAGTCAGCCTCTGTGTGCAGCCCCGGCACCTTCCAGCGGGAGCAGCTCAATGCCGCCACGTCCTTCATCGACGCCAGCACGGTGTACGGCAGTGACGATGCCCTGGCGAGGAGCCTGAGGAACCTCACCAGCCAGCTGGGCTTGATGGCCATCAACCAGGACTTCCTGGACGCGGGGCTGGAATTGCTGCCCTTTGAGAGCACGACACACAGCGTTTGTGTTCTCACCAACAGGAGTGCCAACATCCCCTGTTTTAAAGCAGGTAAGGTGCACCTGGGGGGTTTTCAGTGGGTCTTTGTCCTAGGTTGACTGTATGATGCCTTTATCCCCAATCGTCTGCTCTGTTTATATTGAATAATAAGTTCTACACCTTTAAGGCTTGTTCCAAGAGTGAAAGAGGGGGGGGAGAAGCACGGAGTTTGTTTTCAAGAACTGCACTCCCTCCTCCACATTCCTGCTCCTGGATTGTGTTTTCTGCGGACGGACAGACAGCGAGACAGAGCTCTCCTTTGCTTTTTCTAGTTAGTTTTAGCTAGCTGAGGCAAAGAAGTTCCCTGGACTGTGATTTTTTTTCCCTTCTCTGGACCTGCTCTGGACTGAACACCAGAAGAGCTGCAGCAGCTCACACCTGTGGCCCAGTGGGCCGGGCCTGGGCCGAGGCATTTCCAGCGCCGGAGGGACCGATCAGAGACTGAGTGAGCGCAGCTGCAGCCCAGGGGGTTTTTCTGAGTTTGTCTCTCTCTTGGAGTGGCAAGAAGTTTTATTGTTTAATATTGTTTAAGTTTTCTTGTTTAATAAACAGTTTTTTTCCACTTTTCTCCAAAGAGGTATCTTTCCCGAACTGGTTGGGGGAAGGGGCCAATTGAAACTGCTTTCCTAAAGGAACCCTTTTGGGGTTCTTTCCCCAAATTTGCCCTGAACCAGGACAGTCTTAAAGTCAAAAAGGGACAAATATCTCTGTATGGGCTCCTTGTAGTTCTCTTCCAACAAAGGATATTCTGTGATTCTGTGATATTTGAATGAGGCACTTCAAGACATGACTATGAGGTGAAAGACAGGGAATCCTCCCCCCAGTTAGAAAAGAAAAATAATCAAGCAATAATTGATTAATAAACATAAAAATTATTTTAACTTCCCTAAAATATCACAGCAAATTGCTCTTCTTTTATAAAGTCTTTTTGAAAGCATGAGAAATTTTCAATAGAATAGACACCAGTGCTTAAAACTTCTCAAGCTTTTTTTCTTCTACCTAGAATTCACCATTCATTACTTGAATGCCAATTGTCAGCTTGTCAGCACTGACTGAGAAAGTTGAGACTGTTCAGCCTGGAGAAGAGCAGGTTTTGTGGAGACCTCACAGCACCTTCCAGGATCTAGAGGGACTACAGGGAGCCTGGAGATGGACTGCATTAGTAACTGTAGTGGGAGGACAAGGGGGAATGGCTTCACATTGAAAGAGTGTAGATTAAATTAGATATACAGAAAAAATTCTTCCCCGTGAGACTGGTGAGACCCTGGCAAAGGTTGCCCTGAGAATTTGTAGCTGCCCCATCCCTGGAAGTTTCCAGGGTGAGGCTGAATGGGGCTTGGAACAACATGGAGTAGTGGAAGGTTGAAATGGGATGGGCTTTAAAGTCCCTTCTATTCTGTGATTCTATGATTCAGTTTTCAACCCAATCAAGACTAACAGTTAAACACTCTTAAGAACTCTAGTTAATCGATTAATTAACTAACCCACCCTACATCAGAAGAAAAGTCTAGACGTTTGTATGAAATTTAACTGAAGACAAATACAGAGCTTACTCAAATTTGAAGTTGATCCATCACAGGCATAACATTAAAAAGACATTATAAGTGTGAAGCTTGCAAAATCAATCATAAGGGTACAGAGTGTTCTTATTTCCTCATTCTCTGCCTGTGAGAAGGGCTCCTTGCTGGGGGGAAATGCTCAGTGCTTCTTCCATCATCTCACAGAGGGTCTTCACTGAGTCCCCTCCAGTTTCATAGAATCACAGAACGGTTTGGCTTGGAAGAGAACTTAAAGACCATCCTGTTCCACCCCCTGTCATGGGCAGAGACACCTTCCACTAGATCAGGTTGCTTCAAGCCCCATCCAGCCTGGCCTTGTGCACTTCCAGGGATGCGGCAGCCACAGCTGCCAGGGACATCACCACTTGCTACTTGTCTGTCCTAACACAAAAACCTGCTTCTAAAATTGAAAGCAATGTACAAAATGCATAAAATATTTTCATTTTAGGTGACAAACGGGTGACAGAAAACCTGGGACTCTCTGCAATGCACACTCTCTTTGTCCGAGAGCACAATCGCCTGGCTACAGAGCTGAGGAAATTAAATCCCCATTGGGATGCAGAAAAGCTTTACCAGGAGAGTCGAAAGATCGTGATTGCCATAAACCAGGTACTGTTCGCTGTTAATCACCCACACATTTAGAAATGGTTTTTCCTTTAGGCAAAAGGAGGAAAATATTTTGCCGACTCAGTGGAGTTATTTGTGGGAGTTGGAAATTGTGAATGAGGATAGTCCATCTGAAACAGCATGGATATCCAGAGCTTTTTTATGCATCATGCTACTAATTTATCTATTATTTATTATATTAATATATAAATTAATTATTAGATAAAATAATTTCACATTTTAAAATAATTTAAATTCATGATGCCAAACTTAATCCATTGCTACAGCTCTTTTTTCTGAAGATTTTAATGAATTCTGCTGCAGAGAGTCCATGATCATTCTCTGCACTTGACTTCTGATGCCATTTCTGCTGCAGCTGCTGGTAACTTGCTGCGTTCTTGTGCTTTTTCAGATCATAACATACAGAGATTACCTCCCTCTCCTGCTGGCTGAGGAGACCAACAAGTGGATCCCTTTGTACAATGGTTACAATGAAAAGGTGGATCCAAGGGCCTCAAATGTTTTCTCCCTGGCTTTCCGATTTGGCCACACTTCGGTGCAGCCTTTTGTGTCCCGTTTGAATGAGAGCTTTCAGCCTTTGGGTTCCTCCTCCCATGTCCCTCTGCATTTGACCTTTTGTGCTCCGTGGAGAATTATAATGGAAGGTAAGAACATGGAGCAGTGGTCCTGGTCTGGTTCTGGGATGGAGATCAGCTGGTCAGGCACATGGAATTACAGAATCCCAGAATCATTTAGGTTGGAAAATATTTCCAAGACCATCAAGTCCAGCCTGTGACCCCCACCTTGTCACCCAGCCCAGAGCACTGAGCACCATGTCCAGTCATTCCTTGGACACCTCCCAGCTCAGCAAGACCAGACAGTGGGGTGTTACATGTCCAGAGATTGTGCAGCTGCTCCTGCTGCTCCAGGAGCCAGGAGACTTCCTGTGCCAAATGTCAATCCACCAAAGTACATGTCAATCAAAGCTCTTATATCCCCCTATAATCAGGAGACATGGACAGAGGGTGATGCATCCAGTTTAACTGAGCTAAAGCAGAATCATTCCTTCCTAGAGGTGCCCATCCCTCTTCCTGGCTCTAACTGGAGTTGTGGGGTCCTGCTATTACACAGCTGAGATCTCCAGATAAGTCTTTCAGAGGAAAACAAACATCTCTTCCAAAATGGGTTAAATAATTACCAGAAATATTATTACACATATGCAGCCAATTTCCCTGTGTTTTGCTCATACTGCCTCCTTAATTGTTATGAAAAAGACATGGACAGTCAGACATGAATTAATGCTACTGCTACATTACATGTTTTAATAAATGTCTGTCAATTAATAGTGAATTATAAACAAAATCCATTCCTAAACCTAAAACTTTGGACAGACCCTCAAGCACCAGGACATAATGGAGCCTGGCAGGCTGAGGAGCAGACTTGGAGAGGGACTGGTGGGGAACAAGTGGATTTAGGGGTGTGGAAAGAAAAGCTAAGGGATGGGGAGGGATAAGGAATTTAGTTACTATGTGAGGCTTTATCTACTGGCACCTGCAGACATGTACAGATTCATCCAGGCACCACTGTGAGGGTGGGAGGGCCCTGGAAGAGATTGCCCAGAGCAGCTGTGGTTGCCCCAGCCTTGGAAGTGTCCAGGGCCAGGCTGAATGGGGCTTGGAGCAAACTGGGACGGTGGAAGGTGTCCCTGCCCATGGCAGGGGTGGAATGAGAGGGGCTTTAAGATCGTTTCCAACCTAAACCACTCTGGGATTCTATGATTCTATGATTCTATATACATATGGTGAAATGAAAATATGAAGATGAAAACCCCATCTAGCCCATAGTAGACTGTTTCAGCTGCATGAATGGGACCATCAAAGCTTCACCTTGGCACAAAAAATCTTTCATTGATTTGCAATGGCTGCAGGAGGCATTGATCCCCTGATCCGGGGCATGGTTGTGGATCATGCAAAACTCATGAAACAGAACCAGCTGCTCATTGAGGAACTCCAGAACCACCTCTTTGAACAGACAGAGGTGATGGGTTTGGATCTAGGAGCCATGAACATGCAACGGGGAAGAGACCACGGCCTTCCAGGTAAGGATACACAAGTCCACACTTCCTGGGAATAAGACCTTTTTTTCTTCTGCTGTTTATTCCATGAATGAACTAAGCTTTTTCTATACTAATGGGAAGAACCAGTACCTTGACTTGAGGGTGAAGGATGGACAGACAGTCAAGCTCAGGGAATAAAAAGTTTTTGTATGATAAAAATCTTTTTGTGAGACACGTATGACGAGGACAAAGGGTTTAGAAATCAAAGATGATATTTGGGATAATGTAAGAAAGTAGGTGAGAGACAGTGGTGCATTGCAAAGAGAGAGCATGTGTAGTACAGAAGGTAGAGACACAAGTGACCAAATTCACCTTTCACGTGGGCTTGGACACATCCCCTGGGCTTTGTTCCTTGCCCATCAATCAATTTGCTAAACCAAATTTCCCCTTTTCTAAGAATTTGGTCCTAGAAATTTTGCCTCACAAAGCTGCAAGGACTGATGCATTCATCCTCAGCAGTAGAAAGATATTGCTGAAAGATACCAACAGAAAGAAAGATACCAACAGGATGAGATGTAGTCACAAAGACAACCCAAACTGCTCGTTTAGTGTACATAGGGAAGGACCTTTGAAAATGTGCCATTTGTTTGGGACTTCATGGACAATGGTGCCTTCCAGATCTTTTAATGCCATGAGAGGAAGCAGGCAGTGCTCATGGGCCAAGAAAGGTGCTGTGGAGATGTGTGGTGGGTCCTGGTCATCTGCTACTCCTGCTTTTGCAGGTTACAATGCCTGGAGAGGCTTCTGTGGGCTTTCTCAACCCCAAACTATAGAAGAATTATCTGAAGTGCTGGGCAATCCCAAACTGGCCAAGAAGTTAATGAATGTGTATGGGACACCGTACAACATTGACCTCTGGATTGGGGCAGTTGCAGAGCCTGTGGTTTCCCAAGGCAGAGTTGGGCCCCTCCTGTCCTGCATTATTGGCACCCAGTTCAGGAACCTGCGTGATGGGGACAGGTGAGAGATGCATTCCCTGTGGCATTTTTAGGGGGAAAATGCTGACATTTCCTGTGACACACGAATCCAACCCATTTACAGCACTCCAGTGAGTGCCCCCAGCAAGGCTCATCCCTTCATTTTAGCCCAGTTGCCAAAGGACTGTTTTTTGCAGCCTGTTTCTGTAGATTCATGTGGCTGAGGAGTACCAGCTCCAGATCATGGGGCATCTGCTGTGGCCTCTGCCTGAGGTGACTTTTGCTCTCAGGCCATAAATCCCTGCATCCCAGCAGTTTGCTGATGCTGTGTGGAAGAGGAAGGCTCTCTGCACTGGCAGAATCCAGATCTAGCCACACCAGACACACCTCTTTCTAAAGGAGTGTTCCTAGGGAAGGTGGATCTAAGCACCATTCAGACTCACCTTGGTTAGGTTCCCATCTCAGCAAATACCCAGACATTACAAACTGCTTCTGAACATTTCATTGCAGATTCTGGTGGGAAAACCCGGGAGTTTTCACTCCACAACAGTTGCAAGCATTGAGAAAAATCTCAGTGTCAAGGGTGATCTGTGACAATACTCATATCAAAAAGATACCCAGGGATGTGTTCAAGATCAACACTTATCCTGAGGACTTCACTGATTGCCAAGAGATTGATGTGCTTGACCTCTCATCCTGGAAAGATGAGCCTGAGAGTGCCACAAAAGGTACCAGTGGTCTAAGATCTGTCAAAAATAATACATGAACGATGAAGTTTTTTTTTCATTCTGACAACCCATTTATAGATGATAACAATACCTGGGGATCACCTACACTGTCCTTCTGCAAGGCTCAGACCACAAAGCATCTCCATGCAGTTCCTGTATGGAGTTTGAGTAACTATTTGAGGGAAACACTGTTGTTTAAGACAGATATTTGCACTTCACCCCATTTGTTAGGACCTGAATTCAGCTCACCTTCTCTCTATACAACACAGTTTTTTTCATTTATTTTTAATTGTATTCTTGTGGTCACTAAAATGTGCTGAGCAGCCTCCTGTGGCTCTTTTCTGACCAAGCTTGGGGGAAGTCAAAGTGTTCGTGTAACCCAGAGAGAGTTACATTCCAGGGCTAAAAGCAGCTGCTAGAAGATTAACCTTTTCAAATGTCAAGAAATAGCCCCCAAAACCACTCATTCTAAGGCTGGAAGCACCACGGTGTCTCAGAGATGAAAAGATACAGGGATGAGAAAAAAGTGGACAAAAATGGTGTGTACAGGAGAGACTTTGTGCCTCTCAGCAGCTTTTTCTGCTTTATTGACAGTTTATAATCCTACTCATCAGACCAGCATTGGCAACCCCTAATGGTGGCACTGAGCTGCTCCTGGGAAACTCCTGCCTGGACATCAGGCTCCACTGGCTGCGGCTGACTGAACATCAGCACATGGTTTCTCAGAGGGGAGATCAAGACTATGTAATCTGTTTTATTTCCTGTAATGTGATTTTTTAAAATAGAATTTCTTTCAAAGACTTCCAGTAATGCAAGTCTTCAGATGAGAGAGCAATGATATTTTATTTTCTGTTGCCCTAAAGAATTGATCAGAGGCTTTCTGACTCTCTAAAAGTGTAATTCTGACAAGTTTTTTTTACTTCCCATACTGAATGGGTGCCAAACTGCAGGCTGGCATGGTTGCATTGCAAAATCAAATTCCTTATCCTTTGTACCTGCTCAGAAATGAGCACATTCATGTAATCTTTACCAAAACTTTCCCAATCTCCTGATTTTGTGCAAGAGAAGATGCTGTTTAGGCTGCTTCTAATCAGCAGTGAGATTTCAGCCTTTGAAGACACTGAAGCATGGCAGCTGCATCTTGAAGCCTTGAAACAAGTTTTATTTAAATCCTACAGTGAATCTGTGTGGTTTGGGTATTCTGGGCAGTAATAAAACACATCCTTGTGCACTCACCTACAGTTAGCATCAATGACAGGCTGGGGGCAGAGGGGTTGGAAATCTTTCCATCAGAAAAAGGCCTGGGGAATTTGATTGACAGTGACTGAACAGGAGCCAAAGTGTGCCCAGGTGGACAAGAGTCTAATGGCAGCTGGGCTGTGCCAGACACCCTGTGACCAACATGTCCAGGGTAGTGCCTCTTCCTCTGTGCTGGCACTGCTGAGGCCTCACCTCAAATTCTGTGTTCGGTTTTGGGCCTCTCGCCACAAGAAAGACATTGAAAGGCTGGAACATGTCCAGAGAAGATAATGGAGCTGGGGAAGAGGTGGGAGCCTTCCCCCTTTCCCCCTGGAAAGGGGCTCAGCCTGGAGAAAAGGAGGCTCAGGGGGACCTTGTGGCTCTGCACAGCTCCTGACAGGAGGGGACAGCCGGGGGGTCGGGCTCTGCTCCAGGGAACAGGGACAGGAGGAGAGGAAATGGCCTCAGGCTGGGCCAGGGGAGACTCAGGGTGGACAGCAGCAGGAATTTCCCCATGGAAAGGGTGCTCAGGCACTGGAAGCCCAGGGAGGTGGTAGAATCCTCACCCCTGGAGGTACCCAAGGAAGAACTGGATGTGGCACTCAGTGCTCTGGAATGGTTGAGAAGGTGAGAATCAGTCACAGGTTAGACTTGATGATCCTAGAGGGCTTTTCCAATCTAAATGATTCTGTGAATCTGTGTGTGATTCTGTGTAAGTCTGACCTGTGTCCAAAACAGTCTTTGGCTCTGGTTCATTGCCAAACATACCAGCACAAAAAAGCAAATCACATTGTGGCTGGTGGGCATCCTCTGACAGAGAAGACAGAAGGCTGGACTCAGAAATCAGGTGCTGCAGCTCCCAGAATGTGTTTGAGTTCAAAGACATACAGGTTGTGCTAAAAATCATGAGGTTATCATAGAATCATCACAGAATTGCAGAATCAGTAAGACTGGAAAAGCACTCCAAGATAATCAAGTCCTTTAACCCAGCACAGCCAAGTCAACCACTAAACCATGTCCCTAAGCACCAGATACACACATCTTTTGAACAGTTCCAGGGATGATGATTCCATCTGGGCATAGTAAAGACATTAGGCAGAATACTCATGATGCTTGCCTCTGGTTTCTGAGCCCCCAGCCATGTGCCTCTTGCACTTTGAAGATGTGTTCAGCCCTGAAAGCAAAATCTTTCACAGGTTAAAAGGAAGGCTGTTGGAATCTGAGGTATTGATGATTCCGAGATTGTAGAGAGTCTCTGTCTGTCAGTCCCATCGCCAAAGCAGAAGCCATAATTCGTCTGTGCTGGTTTCAAGGTTGTTTATTCTGTTTATCTCTAACATGTTCTGCTGCCCTGCCGCAGCTCTGTCCTGCAGGGCAGCGTGTGGGGCTCTGCCCTCAGTGGGATGGTACAAACATTAAATACCACAAACTACCTGTGCTGGATTTACAATAACGTGCCAATATCTGTCACCTACGTTGGACAGTGTGTCCCCAGCCTGAACCAACAGAAAAATGCCAACACCACAGTGAAACATGGAGGGCATGAAGAAGGAGAAAAAGGACAAGACACACCCAATTTCCTCCATCTTGTCCTCTCTGAACCCCTAATCTAGAATCCTAAAATTTTACTTTTGCACCCATGCCACACTTAATTATTACTTATATCAAACACTCAGAGCTTGTAATTCATCCTGTAAGATTGAAAACTCTTTTCCATGGACAGAGATCACAGACAGTGTCTCTGGGGGCTCTGTCCAGGGGGGTTCCTGACCCCCTGCCAGGATCCCAGACCTGCCAGGGCAGCCAGAGGGAAGCCCTGGATTCCCACAGAACGCCAAAGAAACCACCAAGCCCTGTAGACACATGTAAGGTCTTTAATTCCCCTCTCCCAAAGCTGCCTTAGTTTCTGTCTCTCATGGCAGAAGTACCTCCCTAATCCTCCCCATGGAAGAGGAAGAAAACAGCACCTTCTCCTGAGTGTATTCCAGGGAAATGTGGCAGCCCCCAAACCCCAAGGCAGCCACTTCCCTGGAAGCATGGTCACAGGCTTGGGATCAATGCCTCTGCCTTGCTGGATCTGAACTGGGAAAGGTGGTTATAAACAGGCAGCAATGATCACAGGAAGGGCCCAGCTCTGCCTGGGGTCCAGCTGGTGGGACATTCTCAGCAGTATGATTACACAGAAATGTGCAGCTGTCCATAGTGTGTCTGTCTCACTGGGTGGCACAGTTCTCCAGGAGGAACACAAGAACATTCCCCTTGGAAGCTTCACTTGGCGGATGTTTTGCCTGTCTCTGGTTTGTCAGCGTTGTAATCCACAGCTGCCTCTGCTGCCAGACCTTCCTGTGGTTGTCACGGCCTCCCCTCAGTTATGGAATACACAGCTGGAGCTGGAGGATGGGATCGCTAATGAGAGGCTCCATTCGTCATTCCCGATAGCCCCTGGTAGGCAGAGAGCATGGAGTCACGGACCTGCTCCGTCAGCTTGGGAACGTCGTCTGGGCCCAGGCCCAGCGTCTCCACTTCTGGCAAGATCTGGATCGTCATCTTTCCTAGAAGAAGGTGAGACAGTGAAAAAAAACCCCACATGAGTGGTATAGAAGAGCCAGAGGTGGTACAGCAGGAGGGTTGGTGCCAACCAAGGAAATGCCCTCATTCCCACACCAGTGGTGTGGGAGTCCAGCCACATTCGAAATGTGCACAGCAAAAACCCAACCTGGGCTTGTTCCATCCACAGAGAGCATAAGAATGACAAGTATGGAAAGAAGTGAATCTCTCCTCCAGCACAATGCAATGTTTCATTGTAGAATGGGTTTTCACAGTGGAAAGGTCAAACGGTCTGTCTAGATCACAGGCAAAGAGAAGATATTTAATACAACATATCCAAACTGGCTGTGCTCTGTCTAAGTATACCAAATTTAGCACGGTCCCGCCTTCCAGAAATGCACTTTGGGATGAGAAATTGTGGCCAGGAATCCCTGGTATGTTAGATTTCTCCAGAGAAGCACCTAAGCAATGGACTGGTGTAAACTGGAAGAACATACAGGGGAGCTGCCATCATACTCTGTTCTAGCATCAAGAGTTCCCTGTTTTGGCCCAGTAGAGACAAGACAGTGCCTGCACAGACAGGAACCTGGGGATCTGAGGAGAGTCTGTGATGTGTTGTAATGATCTTGCATGACTTAACACGTGTGCCTGGATTGAGATCCAGCAGTGCCAGCGGCAGAGCTGTGGGAAGGAGGCAAAACAAGCATAGAGAAGAACTTCACACAAGAAAAGGCTTTGTCATGTTGGATGGGGCTGGGACCAATCTGGTCTAGTGGAAGATGTCCTTGGCCCATGGTAAGGGGTGGAATGAAATGAGCTTCAAGTCCCTTCCAAACCAAACCCTTCTGTGACTCCATGATTCTGTGTTACCTGCCTGCACATCTTACACCCAAAGCCAAGCTGGTACCTCACTTCATTTGCTCCTACTTGAAAGAGCAGAGTGATGACAAGGCTGTGCTGAAAATTCAGGTCTCTTGGAAACAGACTTCCAGCAAGCACCATCTGTGTTCCATCAATGACAGTGTCCAACAACAGGCACGGAGCCAGGCTTCTGAGAGGCTCCTCAGCACATCCAGAACCCCTGAGGGAGCTGTCCTGACACACCGCTCAGTGTGCAGGAATCTTGACCACCATCTTCAGAATCGGCTCTGGCAAAACTTCCAGATGGGGAAAATGGCAAAGTTCAAGGAAAGCTAATTACGGTTCTTTCTTCAGCAGTGCAGGTCCTGCCTGTTTAACAGCCATTTGGAAAATGGAACTAGCATGGAACTAGCTAACCATGAATTCACAGTGTGACTGAAGTTGTATATAGGCAAATATACATGCATGTACAATGTAACTGCAAAAAGTCTTTCCTAAAAAGCTCAGGGAATTCTTGGAATCTCCATCTTGAGTTAATACAACATTTTTGGACTGGTCACAAAGCTAACTCATCTGTCTTTAGACCTGGCCTTGCTTAAAACAAAATGTTTGGCTTCTTCCAAGATCCCTCCCCGGGAGGTTATTCTCTGATTTTCCAGAGCAGGGATGAGAAGGGAAGGGAGCAGTCTAGCAGAATTCCTTGTTATGGTCCTATTGACTCTCAAGTGGGGGAACACTTCCAGATCCAAAAGACTTTTGTGTGTGAACAGGGAGAGGATAAACCCAGCAGGTGAAAGATGACTGGAAACAGGCAATTCCATATTTATCATTTGCACACTCTCTCTTTCCAGGTGTCTGCCTGCAAGGGAATGACTACACCCAGGCACAACAATGGGAGGAATGAGAATTTAAGATGCAGATCCTCTCCTCAGAGAAAACCAGGGCTGGCCTGGGAAAGAGTGGGAAGTGGCAAAAGTCCATTTTAAAGTGAGTGGCAGCTAAGGGAGAGAAGGAGCATGATGGGTTACTTTTCTCTATTGGAATTTGTACCATTTTTTCCAGCATTTTCCTTCTGAAGTCCAGGACCTGTGTTATTTTTTCCCCCTAAAATTTTATCAGTGGCCAGTAGAAATTTTTGTTATCATAAATGTTTCCTAGCTCTCCATGCACTGCAGATTCAAGGGTAGTGTAGGGGGGTCAGGGGCAGGACCTGCTTCTCCAAGTTCTCTTGGACAGGTATTGGACAAGCAGTGAGGATCCAAGGGGAGAGGAAAAAGTGATGCCTGAAATGTCCCATTTCTTCCCAAGAAGACAGAAACTGCTGTTTTCTGGGTGCTATCTCCATATTACATGTGGTCCTCTTCCCACCCCGGTCATGGCTCCAAGGACTAATCTTGCACCACCACCCAGACCATTCTTTGCCCCAGGTCATCCTCACCTGGTGTAAATTTCTTCTCCTTCTGGTTGTAGAAGTTGTTGTAGGAAGAAAACACTACAGGAATAATGGGCACCTGGAGGGGAGGCAGTCTACAGTGAATATGCACATCTCCATATCCTTTCTCCAAAATCCAACTAATGTTTTCAGGTGAATTCTACACCTTGTTGATAATTATCACCATCAGTGTCACAGCAGACACTCAGAGTATTATTTTAATATTTAGATAATTTAACTATATCACCCCATGTCCTCGCCTTTGGATTTTGTATTTTCATCTCTGTATTTAGGCCAACAACAGTAGGTTGTCAAATTACTATCTACAGAGGCCAGCTCAGCAGAAACTTCCCTATGCAGGTCCGGGGCTCTTGTCAAGGTCCCCCTACCCTTTTATCCCAAACTGTAACAAAGGTTTTCCACTTGTCTCTCTTTTTCTGTAACAGACCCCTCCTGTGCCATCTGCAAACTCCTGAGGGCTACTGGATATATTATTGTATTAATGTACTCAATCCTTAGGAAAGCCAGGGACCAGTACCCTGATTTGCTGGTGGACCACAGGAGGCAAATCGCACTCCAGGGGCAGAAGGAAGGTGGGTCTCACCTGGGCTTTCACAGCCAGCTGGAAGGCCCCACGTTTGAAGGGCAACATGGAGCCACCATGGTTGCGAGTTCCTTCAGGGAAGATCAAGACACGCAACTGCAGGAGGGAGAAGACATTAGGGCAGAAGGACCTCCAGGTACAATTCTAAACCACTGCAGAGGGATGGTACCCTGGGGCTCATCTCTGTACCCCTGACCTCCATTCACGGGCACAGAACACACTGATGCTCTCACTCTGTTCTGCTCAGCGCCCAGCCCAGAGACAAAGATCTCTTTCCACCCACATTCAGATTCACATTCCTGTTTTCCAGCAGCTCCTCATTGGACTCCTCCCCACTCACGTTGTCCTTGTGCAGGGAGTGTGCCACCTCTGTCAGAGTGCTGATGGACTCTTCCCTCCTCTTGCGGTCGATGAAGATGACCCCTGCGAGCCAGCAGGCCAGGCCGAATGTGCCCATGTACAGGATCTCCTTCTTTGCAATGGGCACACAGCGCCTTGGCAGTATCTCCATCATCACTGCAAGGGGACAGCAAGGGCAGAACAAAGTGTCATCTACACTCAGGGTCTCTCTAGATCCTGAGTGACAGCCCTCTGCCTCAGGGGGTGCCATGCCTGACGCTTCATAGAATCCCTGGGAAATTTTGGGGGTCTCCAGACTATCCACTCAGGACTGGCACTGAAGGAGAGCAGCTATGAGAGGGCTGTGGTCAGCTGAGAGCCTTGTCCCCATTCCCTTGGAGAGGATGAAGCTGATGTAGCTTGAAAATGCCTCTGATACCCTGGAGATCAGCCCTGGCTTGGGGCTGGCTGGTGAAGGGCTCTGTAGCAGCCACTCATGCCCTTCTGCCTGCCAGAAGCAGGAGGCAGGATCACCACATACCCAGGATGTCAAGGGAGGTCTGGTGATTCAGCACCAGGACAAAAGGTTTCTTAGTCCTGAGGTTCTCCTTGCCCTTCACCACTATCTGAATGCCAAAGATGTATTTGAGTGGCACGGTCAATGTGCGCAAAAACCTGGAAAAGAGGAGTGGAAATTAGCCAGAGATGTTGAAATTTGGGACCAAACTTTGCATCCAAACAGCCCATCTGACACTGCTTCTGCTGGTTTCCCACTGACACAGCTTTGACTATGACTTGGAGAACAATTAGTGTCCCCCTGCAGCTAATTATTTAATAACAGTAGACAAATACACCTTGCAGGTTCCCCTCAAGCCATACATGACCAATGACCCAGCAACTACAGCTTCAGAAATTCCACAGATCAATCAAATATTAGATAATATCCAGATTCACAGCACACTTTTGTATTCTCCTTTCCTCCCCACCTTGCTGGGTTGGGAATACGGGCTGCAGTAAACCTGTGCCTAACCCTGCTGGCTGTAAAAAGAGAGGGATTTGCCTTTAGGTGACATTAGGCTGCAATGCTGGGAGTCCTATTTGAAGAGATATTGGTAAAATAACATCCGGGGGGGAAAAAAAAAAAAAAATCAGGCACCAGAGTCAAGCGGTGAACAAAATTTCTCAAAGCAAAAGCTGATGCTCAGTTAGGAGATATGAATTCCCACTGAAGCATAAAATGGAATAGTAAATCCTGCTTCTGCAGCACTTTAGGAGGGTTCATGGGGAAGAGGGAAATACAGCTCCAAAAACTAGATGAAACAGCTCTAGTAAAAATAGCAATATGTATTACATCCAGGTTGTTGGTATTACCTAATTTGGCAAATCTATGTCACCTTTTACATCCTTTCTTTCCATAATTTGTTATTCTTTTTAACAACCCTAAACCAGCATTAAAACCCACACCCCTTCTCTGAATTACAGTATCTGTCATCTCCCCAAATCAATATAAAACCAATATCTCCCTACCACAGCGCACCTCCAGGACCCTCCAAATCAAAGCACTGCGTAGAGCAGACTCCATCAATGCTCAGGGCAGAAAGGACCCACAGACAACTTACATCATGTTGTCCACGTTACGTCCACGAGGAATACTCAGGATGGCAGCCCCAATGCTTATGGTGAAGAGCCACAACTTATAGAAGGTCATCTTACAGAAGAATCTGAATGCAGGTTTCACCTGGTAGAGGACTAGAAAGGCAATGAGAAGACAGGTAAAGGGATAGTGAAGGAGGAAAAGCTCCATCCTTCCAGCCCAGAGCGTGTTGAGCACAGCAGTGAATGAGTCACGAGTAGCTGGGGATGTAGAGCAGAGGTGAGACTCCCTGCATCAGCTGTGTGTGGGTGGTGTAAAGCTGGAATGAGGTTTGGGAGTGAGACTTCAGCCAGGCTGTGCTCTCTGCTGGGAGCTGCACTCCCCGTGGGAAGCCGGTTTAGCAATGGCACTGCAAGAGATCCAGGATGGCAACAGGGCAAACACAGCAGTAAAGCCATCTGTGTGCAGGGGCTGTGGGGCTGGCAGTGCTTCCCAGCCCTTCAGGAGGCTCTGGGAATAGGAACCCTGAGGAATTTTAAGAAAATCTTTAGTGAGGAAGAGCAGGATGTATTGGACAGCACAAACCCTGTCCAGAGATGCTGTGACTGCCTCATCTCTGGAAGTGTTCAAGATCAGGTTGGGGCTTGGAGCAACCTTGGATAGTGGAAGGTGTCCCTGCCCATGGCAGGGGTAGAACTGGATGATATTTAAGTCCATTCCAGTCCAAACCATTCCATAATTCCATGACTCTATGACCCCAGGCTGTCTCACTTTGTGCAAACATTGATCTTCACAAAGCCAGCTGGCTGCAAGATGTCCAGGAAATCAGAAATCAGTATTTTCAGGGGAAAAAGAGAAAAACAGTGATCTGAGCAGTCAGACCCTGCTCTACACATCCAGGTACTAGAGGGACCGAGGTGAGCAGTGGGACATTCTGCATGCACAGTGGGAAAAGTGGGAAAAGTGTCACAAGTCTAAACAAAAAGACAAAGCAAGAGCAGCAACTCCCTATGTTTTCCTGGCAAGAGGCAGGTGCGTGTTCAGACAGCATCTACAAAAGCAAGAAGTAAATCATGAAAATGCAGGTATAACCTGGGACTGCTCCAACTGCATTTCATCTCCTAAAACAACTGCGTGAAAAGGAACTTTGCAATAGCCAGAATGACTGGGCTGAAAAACAAATCTTCATGATTCATCATCTGCACACCAGGCCTTGCTCTAGCAGCTGGCACTTCAAAGGAGCAATGACTCTCAATTCCACCCAGGTCTGAGAGCTGCAGATTATCAAGAGGAAATAGCCCAAAGACCCATAAAATCACAACAACCATCACCTAAAACCTAAAGAACAAAGTCAAATCCTTGAGAACAGTAAAATGGGCAAGACTCAGTGATATTTCCCAAAGAAACTGAGGAAACACAATAATATAGAAAGGCACTGCCTGTGCTCCCTGCTCCTTCAGCTTAGCCACGGACCCTTTTTCTCCTGATTTTCATTGGAAAACTGAAGAGAGGTGACTTCAGCCTCACCTCTCAGCTCTCCCAAGGCTTCCCTGCAACCACAGGAGAGGCAGACAAAGCAAAGAACTTCTCCACAGCCTCTTAATTGTCCCTGCACCAGCACATGGATACTAAAAGAGCCCCATATGTGCACACTGGGACCCTGTGAACTGGTGTTTGCAGAGACCAGGTCCCTGAGGGAGCCAGTGCTTAGAGAAAAGCCATGGCTTCTTTCTGCTTCTCCAAGGTTTGCTCCGGCAAACAGTTCCCTTTCTATGTCTGTCAGCCTTTTCTGTATCTTATCTGTACAAAATTGTGGCCTTTTGCAACTGGGAGAGGGTTGATTTGATGCACAACTAGTTCATCCTGACCTACCAGGAGGAGGCTCCTAAAATGTAATGCCAGTGAAAGGAGTGGAATGGCTGTCCTGCAAGAATGGCAGTGGTTCCCAAACCAGGGTGCAGTTGTCCGGCTCCTGCTGTAGAAGAAAACTTTGATACAACTCTGCACATAGAAACCCACCCAGAATGTCAGATACAAGGAAGTCTGGAAGTTCACAATAGTTCACAAACCACTGAAAAGGTTTATTTTAAGTCGCTGTCAGCAATTTTCAATGACTTCACAGAAATACCGAGGTTGGAAAATACCTCCAGGATCATCCAGTCCAAGCTGTGACTGATCCCCCACCTTGTCACAAGCCCAGGGCACTGAGTGCCATGTCCAATCCTTCCTTGGACACCTCTAGGGATGGGCACTCCACCACTATCCTGGACAGCCCCTTCCAGTGTCTGACAGCTCTTTCCAAGAAGAAATTCCTCCTGATGTCAAACCTGATACTCCCCTGGTGTAACTTCAGGCCATTCCCTCTCCTCCTGCCCCTGGTCCCTGGAAGAAGAGCCCAAATCCCCCCTGGCTGCCTCCTCCTGTAAGGGAGTTGTACAGAGTAAGGAGGTCTTTGATTCCTACAGCTGATAAGTGTGTCTGATGAGTCTGGAGAAAGCCAAGTACATTCCAAATTCACCATGGACAGACAGACAGCTCAGATCTAACACAACATTCAGGCTCCAAACCCACAGATGACCAAAATCCACAGCTGTAATTTGCACCTGTTGCAAGAAACCCCAGCACCTGGATCCATCCTGCTCCCATTTCAGAAGCAGTCGGCTCTTGCCTGACCTGCAAGGTGTTTTCAGAAACTGCAGCTCTAATGAAGATCCCAGTCTCCAGACCAAGTGTGTGCATCCCCAGCTGACTCCCTTCTGCCCCTGGGTCTTTGCACCTTTTCCAGAACCTGGCTCAATTTAAGTGAATCTGAGATAGGGAGAGGAGGAACTTGCTCACACCGTGAGCTTTTGTCACCACATTTTAATGACTCTCCCGCTCCCCAGATCTGCTCAGCCACACATTGACCAGAAGAGAGAGGGGAGGCAGGGGAAGTGATCCTTTGTGGGAAAATGTGTTGGGAAAAGGCCAAGAAAATGGTCTTGTTCACCATATGAAGGCTCAGAAGAGGATGGACTGTTGTCAGCACTGCAATGTGTGAGAGAGACAAGCTGGTGAAGCTGAAGATTGCAAGTGATTTCCAAATGCAAAGCAATGGTTCAAACACAAAATATGAGGTCTGGATTTTGAAATGGGAATGATTCACATTGAAAATTGCTGGCATAAATATCTACTCTGAAACAGACTGGAACAAGCAGAGAGGCAGACACCAATCTCTTCTCTCTGGTAAGCAGGGACAGGACCAAGGGAACAGCTGGAGCCGTGTTGGGGGATTTAGTTGGATATCATGAAAGGTTCTTCCTCCAGAGGGTGCTGGGGCACTGAACAGGCTCCTCGGGGAACGGACATGGCCCTAAAGCTGCCAGAGCCCCAGGAGCATTTGGGCAATGCTCTCAGGCCCAGGGTGGGATTGTTGGGCAGTCTGTGCAGGGCCAGAAGCTGGACTTTCCAACTCGGGATATTCCATGTTTCTGTGATAAGTTATCAAAGGACATTGCTTGGTATGGCCAAGGACAGCATCAGTCACCAGCCTGCAAAGCGTGAACAGGTCAAAAGGGAATTCCTCTAAGTGAGGAGATTAACATTGATACTAAAATCTCAAGAGGGATTCCAGGGTAAATATATTAGAGAAAGGTCCTCACAACTGAGGAAACTGTTTACAGAGCTCTGTCTGCAGCTCCATGATGAATCTATACAACCCTCAGGTTTTACAAGGCACAGATTTGCTTCAGAGACCAATTTATGAGCAAAGGCATGGCTGGAAGTGCTTGTAATGACAAGATAATTGGTTTTACAAGAAAAGATGCTCTGGCTCATGAAGATTTCTGTGGTGCCAAGACAGGCCTCACAGAAAAGAATGCAACAGCATGGAACAGCCTGGGCAGCAGGACTTGCATACATGGGATAGCTTAGAGTCCACCCAGGTGAACTCTGGCTAGGAATTAAAACAGTTTATCACCGTAGATCACAGGAAAATGGAAGTGGAGAAAGACATCAGGAGGTTTGCAGGTCAACCAGCTACTCAAAGCAGGGTTAACTGAAAATCCAGAGAGCTGGACAGTTTGGGAGAATACTCAAGATTGGAGATCCCAAGATTTCTCTCATCCTTGTGTCTGCATCACACCACTATCACAGGGAATATGTTTGTCTTTGTCTAAAGGTTACTTCCCTTGTTGCAACCTGCATCTGTTACCTCTTGTCCTTTCCCTGTGAGCCAGGAAGAGTCCACCTTCACAGCTACTCCTTAGAGAGACTTAAATCACTCCTGCTCCCATTCTCCAGACTGAGCAGATCCAGCTTTCTCAGCCTGCCTCTGCACCCCATGAGCTGCAGCCCACTGACCACCTTGGTGGGCATCCACTGAGGAAAAATGTAGTTGGCACTGGGAGAACCTGACAGGATAAACTCGGGATGGACATCCAGGTCTGAGCAGAAACAGCTGGTGGAAAAGAAAGTGAATGAGGCCTCAAGGGAGCTGGGAGGGAGAGCTGCCCATCTGAAACCGGCAGCAGAGGCTGATCAGGGCGTAGCATCCCATCCTGGCTCCTGCAGGAGGCATCCCCCACCTCAGGAGCTCCACTGACCAAGGCAGGCACATGTCAGGCACCCCATGGCCAGTCTCCATGTTGCTGTACCAGCATTGCATATGTTTGATCAAGTTGATAAAGTCAAATTGTCCAAATCTCTGCTTAGCTAAAAAGAAAAAAATTTCCATCTGTGCTCAGTGCACACACAGGGGCTGTGCATGATTTTGAGCCAGCCACAGCCTCCCCCAGAGGGGAACTGCTGAAGTAGACAGATAATGAATGATAACTCTGTCCCAAATGGGCTGTGTCACCATTAGACAACCAGGAGTGACAAATTAAACTGGAGAGACTGGGACACCCCAGCCAATAGCTCCCACCCATCAGCACTGACTTTCACAGTTCTGCATCACACAGGAGGTGGGGTCAGAGGCTTCAGCAAGAAATACCTTCTTTCATTAACAACACACAGCTTCTGGAACTGCCCTTTCCCAATATTCCCACAGAAAACCTACCACCATCCTCCGCTCACGTGTTGTTGCTGCACCTTTTATGAAAAGTAAAGAGCATTTTGGCCTCAGCCCAAAACTGCATTTTATTAATCAATTACAGGAATATAGCAGGCTACAGAGGGAGGAGAAAGTGGCTTTGATCCCTTTCAGGAAAAGGGAAAAAGCTGGATTGAAACCAGAATAGTTTTGACTTTCTTGTATGTTCAGATTGTTTTAATCTTTGCCAGGCCACATCCCACCATCTCTACAGGACAGTGCTGAGTCACTCTGGCTCCTGCCAGGCCTCAGGAATAGCTTGTCACAGGTTTCTGTCACATCAAAGGATGTTTTGGGCATTCTGAACCATGGGAAATAATAGTGAGAAAACTCTCATCCATGTGGCAAATTTCGTCCTTCCATATTGGAGCAAAACCTGACTCAGGGCATTTTAGGACAGCGTGTTTGGGGTACAGGACAACTATTTCATCTTCTCTCAGAGGCATTCTGTCATAAGCACATTTTCTCTGGAAATTTATGGATTTATTTCTTTCAAACAAACAAAAAAAAAAATCCAAGAACAAAAATCAACTGTCATTCCAACATCTTCATCTTTGGGGGTTGAAAATTTTAAAAGGAAGGTCCAAAATATACGCTTGACAGTAAGTCTTGGTGAAGTATTTTGTGGTTCCATGGCCTAAGCCAGAAGTTGGTGTGCTTTGGGTTCAGCCTCTGGACAATTAATTTCACTTGGCTTGGTGATACTGAGTGATTTCACAGATCTGGCATATCTTTTCATTAACTTCTTTTATTCTTGGGCTGCATCCCACTGTAAAGGCTTCATGCAAATCAAGCTGAGCAAATGACAGAACCATGCCCAAATATTGCAAGCAGTGAAAGCATAAACACAGTAAAAATTAATAATCCACCTCAGCAGCTTCCCAAGTCTGGACATATGGAAAATCCTCAACATTCAGCATTTAAAGTCGCCAGAATCTTTTTCTAGAGGAAATAAAAAGCATTGTGTTAACAGAAATGAACCTGCCATATCTCCCTGATACCTTAAGTGATTTATTTCCACAAGTTAGGCTAGAAAGGAGGGATTAAAACCTGGTATTATGAGAGTGTGGCAGCACCTGACTGTCAGAGGAAAGGAAGGATGTTTTGTTTTTAAAAGACACTGGAACAGCTTGCCCCTCTCCAATGAGAGCCACTCTTCCCTACATCTACTTCCCAGGGATTTCAGGGAGCATTTTGGAAGGAATTAGACCTCAAGAATTTCACAAATCTTGAAGGCAGGTGAGAGAAATAGTGTAAAAACAGTTGACAGCTGTACAGAGATCAAAACCAGAAACCCTTCCATAGGAAGGGTTCCATGGGAATTAATTTTCAAATGCTGAGTTGCTTTTGGCCACTCTAAGCACACCTAGTGAATTGGTACATCTAAAGCTGTACCTGGCACACAGGTCCAGCCCCCTGTTAGGCAGCTCAGTTTTAAACCCCAGGCTCTGGCTTTCTCAGGGGTCTGCAGGCAGGACCTGCTGCTCTTTGCAGATCATACCTTGCTCCTCAGTGCTCTTTGACATCCAGGGTGTGAGGTCCAGCTTTGGGATCTGACTGCAGCTCACAAAGCCACGGGGGTATCTGTTAGCCCGGAAGATATTCCTTGATACTTTAGTGATGTGGGTATTGTCACATATTATTCGTGGCAAGGAGATTTTGGCTAGTGAACAGCGCTGGCGAGGAGTGAAAACCCCAGGGTTCTGCCACCAAAACCTGAAGGCGAAAGAAGACACAACAGATTTTTGCCTTCTGCCTTCTTCACATTGATGACTCCCACCATATTAATTGCCATTAACACTAATTTCTTCTGCCAAGAACAAATTTGAATTTTTGTTATTTAAATCAAGAGCCCTGACTCACCAATTGGATAATTACCTTGCTTTTCTTTTGGCCGTGGACAGGTAACAGAGCTGCAGTTGAATTAATTGTCCTCAGATGAGGCACAGGTACCCTCTTTCAAATAGGAAAGGCTGCACAGACTATGCACAAGCTGTGGTTACAGCCAAATGAGTGTCATGTTAGAACAAGCCCTGTAATTACTCGATTTTTTAGAAAAGGGTTTGTTTCCTGCCATAAGAACAGGATTCCTAGATATGCAACAGACTGTTCGACCCTAAGCTCCTCATCCTGGGATTTAAACTTGTTCTAAGTCTTTTTCAGCAGAACTGTTTCCCAGAAACATGGGTTGGGATCCCATTTTCAGGCAATATTGCTGGCAGGTACAGGGATCTTGCTTCAGAAATCCAGCTTAACATGGAGAATATAACTCACTGCTGCACCTAAAGCCCCTGAGCAGCCTCGAGAAGGAGGCGGAGGAATTCAGGTGTGTTGAAACCTCAGCACTGCTGAAGTGATTTTGGCTAACAAAAAAACCCCAACCCACCACATCCACCACAGCCAAAGATCAAACACTGCCCTGTGTCAGAGAAGAGGATTCCAGTTCAGAACTGGGGAAGGGAAGAAGAACTGGTGAGATATCACTTTTCTGGGAAGGGATCTCAGCCCAGGATCTCAACCATCACACTGGGAATAAGAATATGACTACAAAGAGAATGAAACTTTTGAAGGAGTACTGAAAAAAAATAAAAGCAGCAAACAACGGGAGTAGCTTTCAAATCTGCGTGAGGAAATCTGCACAAACTCCAGCCTCCCTGTACTCTGGGATGCCCAGCTCCCCTCTCACCTGTCTCCATCACGAATGTTCCTGAACTGGGTGCCAATGAGACAAGCAATGAGAGGCCCCACTCGGCCTCCTTCCACAAAGGGCTCTGCAAGGGCCCCGATCCAGATGTCAATGTTCTTCGGTGTCCCATAGAGCTTCAGGAATTTCCTTGCCAGGTTCCTATTCCTCAACACGTGCCCGAGTGACTTCACTCCAGAGGGCTGTGAGAGCCCACAGAATTTTCTCCAGGAGTTGTAACCTGCAAGTAGTTGGATGTCAGAGCAGATAGAGCAGTGATGTGCTACCCTCTCCTGGAAAGATTTTTCCCTCTTCTTCCCGAAGCTGGGACACCAGTAGGGCACCAAAATGTTTAAGACATTTTTTCTATATTTCTGTTAATGCTACTGCCTTCCCACTCCTCCTGTTTTTGGAGAGCCATGTCTTTGCAGGTTGGAGTTGTACCACCACCTTCCAGTGGTGGTACAACTCCCTCCCTGCTCCACTCAGCAGGGATGCAACTGATTTTGCCTTCACTGAAAGTGAACCTGGACAAGATGTTGATGGCCCCTCTCTCTGTACAACAGGAGAATGACCAAGTGCTTCTCCACAGCTGGTCCCTGTTCAGTCATGAGGACAAGATACTCACTCCACACAGCCCAAATAACTTCAGCAACCAGACTTTGCCAGCTGGACTAATTTTTCTGGACTGTAAACAGCCAAAAATCCACTGTGCTACAACTGGTGCATAATTCTGCATCTTGGTGGAGGGGATGAGATGATGCTGCAGCAAACACCTCTGCTGGATGTCATGAATCATGGAACAATTTGGATTGGAAGGGATAATAAAGTTCATCTTGTTCCACCCGCTGCCATGAGGAGGGACACCTTCCACTGTCACAGGGTACTCCAAGCCCTGTCCAGCCTGGCCTTGAGCACTAGCAGGGATGGGGCAGCCACAGCTTCTGTGGGCAATCTGTGCCAGGGCCTCACCAATCTCACAGGAATTTTTTTTTCCTGATATCTATTCCAATCCTACCATCTTATGTCTAAAAAACAGGGAGCATTGGGAGCAAAAATCACAGCATATGGTGCCTAGATGACAGCACTATCAAACAATTCCAGGACACCGAGAATTTACTTAATCATAAAATAATTAGGGAGGGTTTTTGACCTTGCTATGCCATGATCACCTTTGTGGATGTCTAATATAAGGGAGTACAGCACTCATAAGTGGGTTGAGACCTAAAGCTAAGCCCAAATTCACTAGAAATACATGTCACTCTCACCATGTCAGGTCTGGAAACCCAGGATTTGGGGTTCTGATCAGGTCTGCACGATGGCGTTCCTCAATAAAGCATGGAAAAATCACCTTATGTTGTGACCAAAGCAGAGCAATCCTGTGAGCTGATGATGCCACTGGATGTACTACAAAGCCTCTGACTGGGCTTAAAATCCATGGATCCAGCTCAGTTTTCATCCCAGTTTCAAACAGGAGCCCTGCTGCATCTCTCAGGATGTTGCTGACACAGCAGCTCTGGGATCTTACCTCACTGTTAGGCAAGGACCCACCCAGCAGCCATTTCTGAAGTGCTATCAACAATCTATTTCTCAAGACCATCTTGCAATGCCATTACACTGGTTTTGCACCTTGCAGAGCCCTGAGAGTGGTTCTGACATGCTTGGTTGTTTTTTTCTCTGGGACACAGATTTAATAGAGAAATTGTGATGAGATTTTCTTTATATATTGGAATCTGCTCTTCCAGTCATGTGTCTGGGCTTGACAACTACAGATGGTTGCAGAGAAGTCACAGGGGACTTAAAGCCCTAATTCCACTCCTGCAAACTTGTTGCTGAACTATTTTACCATTTTTTTCACTTGGACAATAGAAATGAGTCAGTCACTGAACACCAAGCTCTGGTCTGTGCAATGCCCCGTGTTCTTCTGCCACTACATCTCTCATGCAGCTTCAGCCAGGCTTTGCCTTCAGTGCTCGATCTCCACCCACTCACCTGTGGTTGTTCAGAAACAAGGAAAAGGTTTGGGAAAGAGCACCATAGACTCAATGAATATCCTGCACTGGGAGAGATGCGTAAGGATCATTGAATCCAACTCCTGAGTGATTTCAGGCAAGCATGGTCTGGAGAAGTTTCTCGATGTTTACTCACAAAAATGCCTGATTTCCACTTGTTTTCCTTCATATGCTCTGCTCCCACAGCTGACTCACCTGGAAGGCCATGGTCTCGGCTGCGCTGCATGTTGAGTGCAGCCAAATCAAACCCAATCCTTTCAACCTGCTTGAAGAGCCGGTCCCGGAGCTCGCCCACCACCATCTGCTGCTGTGTCATCAGCTTGGCCTGGCTGGCCATGAGGCTCCGGAGGTAAGGATCAATCCCACCTGCAGAGGTGGCACAGGAAAACTGGGATCAATTCCACCCGAAGCAGGGACATGTCACCAGTGCAGGGAGGACAGTGTGTGGCTAAGAGGCCCCAGAGAGGTGAGCACAGCTCATATTTAATTATAAGCTTTTACTACACGAGAATGAATTTCCCTGCACTTAAAGAATTAAGAAGAAAATACTGTGAATAATGTTCTTGGAGGCCACAGCAATGAAGCAATAAGACCATTTTAGAACATGATGGGCTGCCCTCGTCTACAGGGACAACCCTGGCTGGTAGTAAAGGCCATTTAATACAAAACGCTTTTAATTTTGACTGAAGCAGGAGTTCATCCAGAGAGGGCAGAAAGGATGAATGAAATAAACCAACACTGCAGAAAAGGATTTACCTTCTTGAATGATTCTCCAGACAGCAAAGAAGGAGGTTCTGAGCTGAATTTCAGGAGTTATGGGTCTGTAATATTCGTCTAAGCGGCCAACAGTTGGAGGGATGGAAGCATGAGCAAAGCGAAAAGCCAAGGTGAAGACATTGGATATCCGAGGATCCACAGACTCGTTGTAGCCCTGGTAGCGAGGAATGAGCCTGCGGAAGCTGCATCCCAACAGGAGAGGCAGGTAGTCCCTGTAGGTTATGATCTAGGGGGAAACAAGGAAAAGGTGAACTGCTAACGTCTTGGCCATCAGTTTTTGTGGAAGCAAAGTTGATTTTCATGTTCTCTCTGCCTCAACACTCTGGCAGGTCAGAGCAACATAATGATAGGTTAGACTCGATGATCTCAGAAATCTTTTCTAATCTAATTGGTTCTGTGATTCTGTGGAGATAAAAGCCTGCCAAATCCTCCCAAATGCTGGCTCCTTGTCACGGCACCACTCCCACCAGGCAGGCAGAACTGCACCCTCTGTGCCTCAGAGCAGATAATGGTGTGGTGGTGTGGGGGGGGGTTGTAGCACCACCCATGGGCAGCTCCCAGAGTCCTCCCACAGCAGAGATTTCCAGTCCTGCTCTCATGGCTCTCCGGGATATTGAGGCGGCAGCACAATAGGATTTAAAAAAGAAAAATCAAATTCTGTGTCAGTAGGAGAAAATGGATTAATTGTCTGAATACTGCATGAAGATGAAACCATTGATGTAAACACAATTATGGAGATTATGCTTTTTTGGACAATCCTTTGCCTTGCCCAGCATGTTTTTTCAACAATACGATAATACTTAAATTGACAGCATAAAACCATAAGCATCTTTATATTCCTGCTTTTTATTTTTTGTTAAACCAGCTCAGAAGTCAAGCTTCAAATGAGGTGCAGTGCTTTTTTGGAAACCCCATGTCCCTTCCTCTCATAGGATCCAGGCTTTCCTGCCAGCTGTAAAACCTCATCTAGCTTTGAGGCCACTCCTGCTCCAAACTGGAGGCTGGTCAAGAGACTTTGGGAGGTCCCTCCCAAGCATAGAGGTGCTTGTGTGACCCCAGGATCCCACTCAGGGTCAAGTCTAGGGAGTGTGTCAAGCTAGTCAAGCTTGTGTGGGGTGGTCAAAGGGTGCGGCCCCATCTCAAGGAGACACCATGACTGGCTGCACCCACCAGCACATGGGGCTTCTTCACACAATCCCAGAATGGTTTGGGTTGGAAGGGACCTTCAAGATCATTTCATTCCAAACCCCTGCCATGTGCAGGGAATTGTTGAGAAGAGGGGATTCACAACCCGAGGAATTTTAATCCAAATTTCCAGTACCGTTTTTATCAAACAAAAATGTACCATTAAAAACCTCATCAAGCACTTTGTAAATTTAACAGTAGAGGGACATCAAAGATTCAGGGGGACCCCTCTGTGCTTGTCATTTCAGGTATCTCTGTGTGAATTTGCTTTGGTCAAAAGGGGCTGAGGGAAGAATTTGGTCCTTTCACCCCAAAATCCTGCCCCCTTTGGCCACCCTGCACTAGCACAACCTAACGTGTGAACCCTATGAGACTGCAGGCAGAGCCAGGACAGGTGGAATGATGGCTGGTACCTGGATCATGGCTCCCAGGATCTTTCGTGCCTCCTGGTAGAGCCTCTCATCGTTCCAGTGGGAATTGAGGCTCCGCAGCTTTCCAGCCAGGCGGTTGTGCTCCCGCACAAAGAGCGTGTGCATGCAGGCCAGCTCCAGCATCTCACTGGCACGGGTGTCACCTGGGAGAGGCACACACAACACTGCAGTGGAAAAGTCACATTGGGAAGCACACACATAGAAAGTTTTAAATGTCTCAATATTTGTGTTGTGAAGAAAATAGGTAAGAAACACGGAGGAGGAGGAGAGGAAAATCAAGGATTGGACAGCACCATGCAAAAGCTGAATTTCTGTTGAGGCAACAATAGCCAGGTGCTGTCCTGGCTGTGCTGAGAATCACAGAGAGGTGGGGAAAGTTTCAGTGAAGGGCTGGGAGCATTAACTTAAAAAGTTAAATACAAATAGGTGTTCTCCAGGCTCCCATATCAAAGATGTTTGGTCTCACAGCTCAAGTGAGAAATGCAAATGGGCAAAAGGAAGTCAAGATGGCCAAGGAAGCTCTGAAACTCAGAAGGTCTCATTCAAACCAGCTGAAACTGTGGCCAAAGCAAGGTGACAGTCACAAATAGGCTCTCGGGAGTAAAAGGAAAAGCAAAATGAGTCAGCTTGGAGGAATAAATAACAATCAGCATCGCAATAAAATATCAAATCCTTCTTCAAACATCTGGGGCAGGAAATGCAAGAACAAGCAGGTGATGGGAGCATAGACAAGCACTCAGAGAAAAGTAAATGTCGTATTTAGACCCCTTGTCCCACAGCAAATGGAGGGATTTGCTCCTGCACTTGGCACAGGGCCCTTTTCATCCACTCTCAAAGGCTGCCTGTGAGGGACTGCGGAAGGAGAAACAAAAGCAGCACTGTGAGGTTTCCATGAGCAGAATGCATCCAGCCAGAGCTTCCAACAGAGATCTGGGAGGAAACGCTGAGCCCTGTGAGGCAACTGCACATGTCAAACTCCCCCAGTTTGCAGGGACCGGAAAAGTCACAAATAAGACACTGAATTTTCAAAGCACTTCCCAAGCAGCCTGAACTGATGACTATAAAAGAATTGATGGGTCTGTTCCAGCCATGGAACAGAAATCACTCCTTGCTGAGAGTCCACAAGGGCCAGAAGCCCCTCCTAGGAAGTATCTGATACTCCTGCTCACTCTGCTTCTCACTGGGCACCTGCCTTTGGCCACAGGTCCTGCATGGTCCCTACCAAGGAGAGACCTGCACAGAGCTGGGGGAGCAGGTGAACACATGGAACAGCACATTGGACAGGTAGAATGCTGTGGGAGCCTGGAGGGACCATGAAACACCATGAGCTTTAAAGGAGAGAGCTGATGGATTCCAAGGCCATGGGGATGTTCAGAGGAACTACAGCCAGATATGAAAGGGGCCAAGGGAATAGAAAGCAACTCCACTGCTGATGAGATCTGTTGTGCCCTGAAGCTCTCTCCAGCACTGCCACAAACAGCTTGGTGAGTCCAGAGCCAGCAGGAGCCAGCTGGGAAGTCCTGCTCTGCAAAAGAAATAGTCCAGGTGATAGTAAAAGGGTTTTAAAATCATGGGGATTTAGGGTTAGCAGGAAAAATAAGCTTAGTAGGCCCTGGAAAAATAAATGCCCTAAGCACATGAAGAACTTGTACTTGCTAGAACTGCACCTGTGTAGCTAGTACATGATAAATGATATAATTGTTAGATGTGATGATTGTTTAGTAATTAAATATAATTACTGTTTAATCATAAGAATAATCATGAGAAACTGTGGTCAGGGACCTAAGAAAGATCACGAGAAACTCATGTCAATGTATACAATAGAACAATATAAGTTTAATAATTAAAGTGTAAGTTATATAACAATAGAATATAAAATACGTTCAGCTCGAAAGCCATGTCGGAGTCAGATTGGGTTTGTACCCCGACTCCCAGAGCTCTTAATAAAAGCACCTGCATATAATCATATCCCGTGATTATGTGTGTTCCTGAATGCTAACACAGGGAGACACTAATTCAGGAGGTATATCAGAAGCATCCCTCTCTGGGGTCCCACAGGTTTGTGGAAAGTACTCCCAGTACTCCCTCAGCTGTCACAGTGGTGGGAACACACCTTAAAAGGCCACCTTGTTCTGGTATTGACCTCATCCTCACTCCAGCTGGGATCCAAGCTCCTCTCACAGTGCAGCAGGGACATGCAAATATTTCCTGCTGTGACCCAGCACAGTAGTTACACATCTGTTCCCATCCTGCTGAGATGGAGACAGCCATGGAAGTACAAGTACAGACCAGCCATTGCCTCCAGGCCAGGCTGCCATTGCTGTGCCTGCTTGACTCCATCATGACACTGGTTCCTAGGTCACTCTGGGCCCTACACCAGAGCTACTGAGCATGGACGAGACACCTTCACTCCAGGTTTATCCTCACAAACAAGACTTGGAGAGGGTGAAGACCTTCCTCCTACCTGTCGGAACTCAAAATACCCCTCAGACATGTTTGGATGTTCCGGGCCCAGGTCAGAAGCATTTGAGACCCTGGCAGGCAGCTGGAAACAGCTGTGATTTTGGATTTGAGCCATGGAAGGATTTACCAACCTTGCAGGAAGAACAAGAAGTCACAAAAATTTAGATATTATAGTAGAAGTAGTCGCAAAGTAAAGGGAAGAATTTTTGAGTGCTGTACAGGGGGGTTTTGGTTTTGTACATGGGGGTCAGAGGTTTTAAGATGGAGGGATTTGGGCCTGCCCTGTCCTCCCTCTTTCTCCTTCCTTACCTCCATGTTCTTGGTGATGTTGGCACTCACAGATTGGTTTAGAGTAGAAAGGCACCATTTAATATAGGTAATGGGCATTGGGGAAAAACTGTAACCATGTAACACGTAATGTACCATATAAAAGATAGAAAAGCACCATTTAATATAGGTAATGGGCATTGGGGAAAAACTGTACCCATGTAACATGTAATGTACCATATAAAAGACAGCAGCAGCCCTGGGTGGGGAGAGAAGAAGCAGTTGGGAGTCAGAGAGGATGTCAGGGTGTGTGTGTGCCTCTGCCTGAGCTGTGAGCAAACCACAGCAGCCCAAGAAGAAAATCTTTTAGATAACTTGCAATAAACTGCCTTGAGACCGAACAACAGAAGACTTCTGAGCTTTCTTTGAAAGCACGGGTTGGAGGAGAGATTTTTCTACCACACGGAGCCACTCGTGACCTAGGGTGGGCTCCGGCACCTACCTAGCACAGCCTGTCTCAGTCTTTGATGATTTGCTCCATTCCATTTCCTATTTAAACAAGTGTGGGAATCCAGAGCTTCCCTCTGGCTGCCCTGGCTGCCCTGGGACCCTGGCAGGGGTCAGGAACCCCCCTGGACAGAGCCCCCAGAGACACTGTCTGTGATCTCTGTCCATGGAAAAGAGTTTTCAACCTTACAGGATGAATTACAAGCTCTGAGTGTTTGATATAAGTAATAATTAAGTGTGGCATGGGTGCAAAAGTAAAATTTTAAGTTTCTAGATTAGGGGTTCAAAGGGGACAAGATGGAGGAAATTGGGTGTGTCTTGTCCTTTTTCTCCTTCTTCATGCCCTCCATGTTTCACTGTGGTGTTGGCATTTTTCTGTTGGTTCAGGCTGGGGACACACTGTTCAACGTGGGTGACAGATATTGGCACGTTATTGTAAATACAGCACAGGTAGTTTGTGGTATTTAATGTTTGTAACATCCTACTGAGGGCAGAGCCCCACACGCTGCCCTGCAGGACAGAGCTGCGGCAGGGCAGCAGAACATGTTAGAGATAAACAGAATAAACAACCTTGAAACCAGCACAGATGAATTATGGCTTCTGCTTTGGCAGCGGGGCAGAAAGACAGAGACTTTTTACAATCTCGGGATCATCAATACCTCAGATTCCGACAGCAAGAAAAACAAACAACTAAAGACGTGAACTGGAGCTGGTGGAATTGTCTGCTCCAGATTCCAGGTTTGGGCTGCAAGCACCCAACTCACCTGCAAGAAAACAAGGGATTCGAGCTGCCCCGCTGACCTTGAGGCAGGGCTCCTTCCTCATGGGGCCGAAAGGCATGTAGGCCCTGCCCCTGTCCGTGAAGTTGTGGTTCACAGCCAGGAGGCCCCTCTGGCCGCTGCGGTCGCGCAGCCGCCGAGCCAGGGCCACCTCGCTGCCGTACACCATGCTGCCGTCCAAGAACGACGTCAGCGCGTTGATCTGCTCCCGCGGCGCCCTGCCCCACGTGCACGCGGCGGCTGAGCGGAAGAAAGGGAGGCAATCCCTCCTGTTGGTGATTCGGGGGTCGTTGGGTGGGATCTGCACGTAGAGGAAAGGGAAATTCATCAGCGGCTCGGGAGATGGAGCCAGGCAGAAGGCCTCTCACAGGGCATAAGCCTCCAGCATAAATCTTGAGATGGAGGGTCAGACTGACAGCAGGGATTCTGCTTTAGGAGCCCAAAGTCCTATGGATCATTAAAGTATTTCCTCTGAAAATAAATATATTGGATTGCATCTTTAACACTCAGTTTGCTTATCTCCCTATCTACACCATAGAGATTTGTCACTTGTGACCCTTCCTTCCAGCACTCTCCAATGGTATGTCAGGGAAACACTCAGTGATGTTCAATCCCATCACAGTTTTCCTTGAGAGGAATTAGGAGGATATGTGGGAGTCAGGGCTGCAGCAGAACTTCAAAGGTGGGAGAGCAGGGCTGCAGGAGGGACATGGACATGATTTGGAGAAAAGGAGGCTCAGGGGGACCTAGGGGCTCTGCACAGCTCCTGACAGGAGGGGACAGCCGGGGGCTTCGGGCTCTGCTCCCAGGGATCTGGAACAGGAGGAGAGGGAACAGCCTCAGGCTGGGCCAGGGTGGACATCAGCAGGAATTTCCCCATGGAAAGGTGCTCAGGCCTTGGCAGGGGCTGCCCAGGGAGGTTTGGAGTTCCCATCCCTGGAAGTGCCCAAGGAATGAATGGATGTGGCACTCAGTGCTCTGGGCTGGGGACAAGGTGGGGGACTGGGCACAGCTTGGACTGGGTGATCCTAGAGGGTTTTTCCAACCCCAATGATTCTGTGATCTTATGGACCAGGATGTGCCTCCTGATGATGCCGCAGGCACTGCAGGTAGATCTCAGCACTCCCTTCTACCGTGCAAAGAGCACTTAAGTCCTGTGGATTTTCTGAGGTGTTGACACTCCCAAGTGCCTGTCTGTGACACTTCCTGTTTTCCAGGCATCACCCGTGCTACCTTTGCACAACAGCTCCAAAGAAAAAACACATTGCTGAGGGAGATGGCCAAAGGCCTGGAAATCTGGCAAAGTCTGTGCCCGTGCCTGAACCCAGGGAGCACCTCTGGAACACAGCACTGCCTCCGCACAGAGTGATCTGACCTCCCTGGCCTTATCTGGGAGGATATTCCTCCACGCCAAGGACCATGAGAGCCACCAACATCTTCCTCTGGAAGAAGGAGGTTGCCTGTACCTGGATGGGAAAGCAGGGAGGCTCCTTGGCACAGCTGGTGTCACAGTCTGTCTCACCACCAAAGGGGACTCTGGCTGGGGTTTCTGGGCTGAAATCCAGGTCGTGGTCAATAAACTGGCCCCACTGCATGAACATGAGGGATCTCTGCTGGTCCATCCGCAGCTGCTCTGGGGGGAAGCGGACAATCCTGTTGGACACTTGTCGGACCTGCAGGGGTAGAAGCAGAACACATTGGTGGGAAAGGACGTGAGAATGGGTTCACCCAGCTGCAGGGTCATCAGCAAAAATTCCCAGGGCACTTCTGGTGCTTTGCAGACAAAAATCCCCAAATCTGGCTGTGCAGGAGGGTGTCACCATCACCAAGTGCCCTTCAGTGAGCACAAAGATGCTCTGGCTCTAGGCAGGATTCTGAGCCTCCAGGCCAAGACTGTACCTTGATGAACTTAGAGAAATTGCTAAGCAAGCCTGGGAAAGGGAGACAAAACAAATTTTAAAAGAATTTTTTTTGAATAGAAGTGTAGAAAAAATAGCCCCAAGGAATTTCTGAAAATTATCTTGAAGTCCTCCTCCCTTCTCATCCCTTCCCCATCCATCACAGTTCCCCCACCTCCATGCATTACTACAGAAAAAGTGGGCACTGTGCCATGGAGGAAGGTTAGGAAGCACAACAAATCCATGAACACAACACCAGTTCCTCATCAGAGCTGATGTTGCACCAAGCTCTAGTGACCAGAAGCCACCTCACAGTGTCCCTGCTCACATCCAGGTGCCATGAGAGCCACAACCCCTGCACTTCACCCACCCAGGGACCCCCATATAGAATTTCTGGTCATACATTTTTTGTTCTGGGGATTCCCTGGCTCAGTTTATCCTCTGGCATAATCGCTTTTCAGGAATCAACCGCCACACACCAAATAAAAAAATGTAAGTAAAATAATTTGGTTTAAATGCACTCAATTTAAAAGAACATCTTGTGTAATTCTGTATTTCTCCTGTGATTTTGAAGCAGTCAGATTAATTTACCTTTGCTTTTCCTAAAGGCATGGGACTTAGAAAGCATTCCTAATAGATCCCCTGGATATTCTCAGACCATCACCCTGCAGCTGGTGAATTTAAGCCCCTCCAACCTGATCCACAAATCCAACTAGTGGATGAGCCCTTTGATGACTGCGATCTGTCCTAGAACTGACAATCCCTAGGCCTGACACTGTGTTCTGAGGCTGTTCTTATCTTTACCAGTGGAAGGGGAAATCCAGAGAAACGCTTTCCTTCCGTCCACCCACGGGGCACAGACATGCCATCCTCGTATTCTGCTGGCAGCCACCTGGCCAGGGCTCTGTTGGAAGCTCCTAGGGATGGGTTCTTCCTGTCAGAGGCAATGGAAAAAGAGCAAACAGTTGGAGCCAAGAGCTTGTGGATATGGAGAAACATGGACCTTGGAATGGGAGCGTGCCATGGTTGGGGAACTGCTGCACGTTTGGTGCTATCAGTAAACCTCAGGATTAATAATCATAACAACAATAATCATAGAATTTTTTAGGTTGGAAAAGAGCTTTAATAATCCACCCCAACTCTCAGCTTCTTCCAGGCAAGAACTCGGGTGCCCCTGATGTCATCTAGCCTGAAGAAAGGCCCTCAACCTCAGACTGTGGCTGGAACACAAAGTTGGAAGCTGAACACCATGGAAAAGGGGAAGAACCTTGGGATGGAATTACCTATGGTCTTGAAAACAAACTGCACTCGTTCCTCCACATTCCTGCTCCTGGACTGTGATGTTTGCTGCATGGAGAGACAGCAAGATGGACCTGTCCTTTGCTTTTTAATTAGTTTTTAACTAGCTGAGGCAGAGAAGTTCTCTGGACTGTAGTTCTTTTTCTTTAGATCTATTTAAAATTGCTCTGGACTGAACAGCCAGAAGAGCAGCAGCACCTTGCAGTGGGCCAGACCTGGGCTGGCATTTCCAGCACCGGAGGGTCTGATGAGAGACTGAGTGAGCTGAGCTGCAGCCCACAGAGGGACTTTCTGAGTTTGTAACCTCTTCAGAGCAGCAAGAAGTTTGATTGCTTAATATTGTTCATTTTTTGTGCTGGTGCATGCTTTGACTGTTAAATAAAGTTTTTTCCACTTTTCTCCAAGGAAATATTTTCCCGAACCGGCTGGGGGAGCGGCTGCTTGAATCTGCTTTCTAGAGGAACTCCTCCAGAGGTTGTCTCTCAAATTTGCCCTAAACCAGGACAAATACACCATGAAAACCTTAATTAGAGTACTAACATACTGGAGTGCATGTCCAAAGTGTGTTCTGAGGTGGTCTCTCACCCAAGGGGGTGTAGCACTGCCTCAGGCAGTGGAGAAACAGAGCACAGCTGAGTTCACCTTCCCCAGGGTCTCAGCTCTGGATCAGGGGACATGGACCTGCCCTTATTCCAGAGGCCACATCCCCCCCTGAAGTGGAAGGAGGCAGGAAGGTCTCTCCTTAGTTCTTATACAATCCCCTGAAGGCTAAAGCACCCTGGGGCAGGAAGAGCTGGCTAAGGTCTTTCCTCTGCCTCAGCTACTCCCAGGAGGTTCCCAGCTCTGTTTTTACAGGGAATGTTTCTGAACTGTCCCTATAAAACACCCCATGCTCAGAAATTTCCTATGTCTCCCACATTCCCCATTCCAGCCGCGGGAAGTGCAGGAGGTGCTCTCCCAGCCCATATGCCCAGATTTCCTCTTACACAGTGTGGGGCAAGGGGGTGGCTACATCATGCCTAGTATGGATTTAGGTCAGGAAACCCTTGAAGACCCTGCCAAGTGGCAGGGCCAGACAAAGAGTCTATCCCTCACATGGAGCTCCTCCTGTTTTGGCAAAGAGTTGGTTCAGGTACAACACCAGGAACCTTCCAAAGAGGACTGGAATTAACAACTCCACACATTACTAGGAAATACTGTGGAGTGTGAAATCCTAAAACAAGGTGCCAGTGTGGATCATCCCTGGGGAAGTGGGTTTTGTTCTACTTACAGAGGATGCTCAACATCCATCCATAGAATAATTTAGGTTAACCACCAGCTCAGATCACTGAGTGACACATCCAGTCCTTCCTTGGACACCTCCAGGAATGGGGACTCCCCCCCATTGGAGGTGTCCCAATATTGGGCAATTCCAATAACTCACCACCCTTTCCAGGAAGAAATTCCTCTTGATGTCCAACCTGAGCCTCCCCTGGTGCAACTTGCGGCCATTTCCTCTCCTCCTGTGCCTGCCATCCATCCATCATCCATCCATCATCCATCCATCCATCCATCATCCATCCATCCATCATCCATCCATCCATCATCCATCCACCCATCCATCATCCATCCATCCATCATCCATCCATCCATCCATCCATCCACCCATCCATCCATCATCCATCCATCCATCATCCATCCATCCATCATCCATCCATCCATCATCCATCCATCATCCATCATCCATCCATCCATCATCCATCCATCATCCATCCATCCATCATCCATCCATCCATCCATCCATCCATCCATCCATCCATCCATCCATCCATCCATCCATCCATCCATTATCCATCATCCATCCATCATCCATCCACCCATCCATCCATCCATCATCCATCCATCCATCATCCATCCATCCATCCACCCATCCATCCATCATCCATCCATCATCCATCATCCATCCATCCATCATCCATCCATCATCCATCCATCCATCCATCCATCCATCCATCCATCCATCATCCATCCATCCATCCATCATCCATCCATCATCCATCCACCCATCCATCCATCATCCATCCATCCATCCATCATCCATCCATCCATCCACCCATCCATCCATCATCCATCCATCCATCATCCATCCATCCATCATCCATCCATCATCCATCCATCCATCCATCCATCCATCCATCCATCCATCCATCATCCATCCATCCATCCATCATCCATCCACCCATCCATCCATCATACATCCATCCATCCATCATCCATCCATCCATCATCCATCCATCCATCCATCCATCCATCCATCCATCCATCCATCCATCCATCACCCATCCATCCATCATCCATCCATCATCCATCCATCATCCATCCATCCATCCATCCCTCCATCCCTCCATCCATTAATCCATCCTCCTGCTGACACAGCCTCTCACCTGTTGTTGCACTCCCCAGTAATGGTTCTGTAGCCAGAAGATGCACAGTTTATTTTCTTATCCTGCTGGTCACATCCAGTGGCCTTGAAAATCACCTCCACCTGAGCTGGAGTCAGCAAGTCTGGCAGGGAATAAGGGAGAAAAAAACCATGCAGGATTTGCTGGGTTTTCTGTACCTAGTACCCAGCATCATCTGCACAACCGCTGTCATTTAACAGTGTGCTATCATTTAACCCTTCCTGCTCAAAGACATGCTGAGGATGCTCTTTGAGCAGCAGATGTTTTTGCTGGTTTGGAAAGCATCAAACCCAGCAAAGCTATGGTCAGATCTTATTTATAAACACATGTCAGGCTCATGCAGTAGCAAAATGGTTTTCTAGTATTGGCCCTTCCTCTCCTTTCACTTTTTATCTCCACTGTAAAATGTAGTCACAGACATCCTAGGGGCTGTTACAAGTTTTTCCCCTTGGAAGCAGCTCCCAGTGTGTCACCCCTGCTCAAAGCTGCATGGAAAACAACCATCCTGTGGCTGGGCACACCGAGGGCACTTGTGTTTTTCTGTGCACATTTCCCTTTCTAGGGGAGCTAAGTGGCAGAGTTTAACAAGAAAAGTCTCACAGAATCACAGGATCATGGAATGGTTTGGGTTGGAGCGACCTTAAAGACCATCTTGCTCCAACCCCCCTGCCAAGGGTAGGGACATCTTCCCAAGTTGCTCCAGCCTGGCCTTGGACTCTTCCAAGGGGCAGCCACAGCTTCTCTGGACAACCTGTGCCAAGGCCTCAGCACACTCCCAGCCAGCAATTTCTTCCTAACATATAATCCAAATCTCTCCTCTTTTAGTTTAAAACCATTCCCTCTTTTCCTGTCACTATCTATCCATGTAAAAATTCTCTCCCTCTTTTTTTATAGGCACTGGAAGGGGCTCTAATGTCTCTCCAGAGCTTTCTCTTCTCCAGGCTGACCCCCATCTCTCCCAATCTGTCTCCACAGGGAAGATGCTCCTTGGCTCTTGCTGCTCACTCCACGTCCCAGCCCTCTGAGGTTTCCTGGTCACTGCTGCCACCAGCAGTCTGGGTCACAGCATGGTTTAAAAAGCCACTGGGCAGGTGGGTGAGAGGCAGCAGCCAGGTGGCCCTGGGAGGGCTCTGTAGTGGTACTGGAGCATCAGTCCTGGATTGGAGAGGCTGGAGCTCTGCACAGCCAGTTCTGCCATCACCTTTCAGCCCATCCTGTCCCAGAGCAAAACCAGAGCACCCCACGATGTACCTTATCCTGCCAGTGCTTCACTGTAGTGTTGGTAAAGTGTTTGAGGCCAGGCTAGATAAGGCTTGGAGCAGCCTGGGACAGTAGAATGTGTCCCTGCCCATGGCAGGGGTGGAACTGGATGGGCTTTTAGGTCCCTTCCTACCCAAACCATTCCATGATCCCCATGAGTTCATATGTATATGGCAGGAGTCCTGCCTGTGTGTCCCTGAACTGTTCCTTTCACTGGCCCTAATTTGCCTCCTCTCAGCAGCCTGGCCTTTCTTGGCTCCATCTCACAGAGGATGTTGCTCCTCCAGACATGCACTGAAATGTCCTCTCACATATTCCCACTCTCTGTTTGGACAGCGTTGTGTCTGTGAGGTGACTTCAGTGCTGTCTGAGGTCTGGCTGCAGAACTGCCCTCCCTGGGGCCAAGCTGCTGGGAGTCATCTCTGGCTTTGCTCATTCCCTACTCAAGAATATCTACCAAAGCCTTCCAAGATTTGACCCACTGGAACATGAACCTCCATACGGTAGAAGGAACCAGGGAAGTGCACCAAACACTTTCACTGACTGAAAAACTCCCAAATAATATTTAAGATGGAAAAAGAGCACAGAAAAACAACTCAGCTTTGATTCACCGCAGCCACATGGGAAAGATTTGTCACAGCCCATCATAATGCCCTTTCCTTCCTCCCTCCCAAGCCCCAGTGACCAAGCCCTGTGTCTTTCTTCTCTGCCTTCCTCCCAGCAGAGGGGGATCCTACCTGTGACGTTGAAGTCCCCCCTCACAGCCCATCTCAGCCTGTCTCTGAGCAGGCTCAGGGTGGTCTGCAGATAATCTGCTGCCCGGGCAGCCATTCGTGTCCCCCCCACTGGCTGCTTGAAATATCTCAGGAGCTCTGCTGGGGTCAAGGCACTGTTCTGCAGGTTCTTCTTTATGCTGCAAGGGACAGGAAACCAAAATCTGAAATGGAGCAGGGGCAGGGATGCTGCAGTTGCACACCTGAGCATCAGGCACAGCGTGTCCTAAATCTGAACTGCTGGAGAGAGTCACTGGGAGAGGCCAGGGCTGCTCTTGGCACCCTCCACAGAGCAGCAGAGAGACTTGCAGGAAGGGAGTCCCTGAAACTGCCCAAATACATCCATGAGGCACCAAACCTCACTCAGCTGTTATCCACATCATCAGTATCTCTCACTGTCCGGAGGTCTCAAATGCCTCCAGGCCACCCTGTCCTAAATCTGCTGGAGCCTCCTCTCAGCTGGAGGAGTCCCCAAGCCAGGGAGAGGATTCAGAGTGCAGCTGCTGGCAGAGGACAGGTATGGGCTGGCAGGAAGCTGGACACTCCCAAAGCAGGGCTGGGAGTGCCACAAAACGTCCTCACTGCAGCATCCAGGTGTTTGCTGCATCAGTGGGAGGGGAACCACTGGAAATAAGCAGGAGACTGTGATGGTCTCAGCTCAGGGCTCCTGCTCCACAGAACCCAGCAATAGCATCAGGAGCAGCTGTGAAGGTGGGAGGCCCTGACACAAGGTGCCAAGAGGAGCTGGAAATGTCCAAGGCCAGGCTGGACGGGGCCTGGAGTACCCTGAGATGGTGAAATGTGTCTCAGCCCATGGCAGAGATGAGCTTTAAGATCCCTTCCAACCCAAAGCAGTCCAAGGTGCTGTGATTCTTTGAAACAGAGATGGAAGAGGTCACAGCTCTCGGTTACCCAACAGCTGGTGTAAAATCAGGGTGAGCAGACAAAAGCTGGATCACAGCTTGCTGTGCTCCCAGAGATCCCCACCCAGCTGCTCCTGCGCTGCAGGGAGGAGAGGACAGGGACAGGGGACAGGGACAGGGAGAGGGGACAGGGGACAGGGACAGGGGACAGGGACAGGGGATAGGGAACAGGTAACAGGGACAGGGGACAGGGGACAGGGACAGGGGACAGGGACAGGGAGAGGGGACAGGGACAGGGGACAGGGACAGGGGATAGGGAACAGGTAACAGGGACAGGGGACAGGGGACAGGGGACAGGGACAGGGGACGGGGACAGGGAGAGGGGACAGGGAGAGGGGACGGGGAGAGGGGACGGGGAGAGGGGACAGGGAGAGGGGACAGGGAGAGGGGACAGGGAGAGGGGACAGGTAACAGGGACAGGGACAGGGGACAGGGGATAGGGAACAGGGACAGGGACAGGGGATAGGGAACAGGTAACAGGGACAGGGACAGGGGACAGGGGACAGAGGATAGGGAACAGGGAACAGGGACAGGAACAGGGGATAGGGAACAGGGAACAGGGACAGGGTCAGGGGACAGGGGACAGAGGATAGGGAACAGGGAACAGGAACAGGGACAGGGACAGGGACAGGGATGCGGCACAGCCAGCCCGGCTCTCACCGCTCCCGTGTGCGCTTGTAGGCAGCATCCACCAGCTGCCGGGCCTCGGCCACGCTGCTCAGCAGGGACGTGTCCGACAGCTCCAGCGGCACATCTGGGCAGGGACAGGAGGGGCAGAGGTGAGGGTGCCGGCAGGGAGCATCCCTGCGCCTCCTCCGCCCAGGAATTGGGCACAGCAGTGCTGGAGGAAAGTACTTCGCACTCTCCAGAAATCTGCGGATCAATAGATTCCTCAGGGAGGTTTGAGAGTCTCTCCTGGGCACGAATAGAATCCCTCTATCAGCGGAGGCTTCAAACAGCCCCAGTGAGAGGTGCAGGCACCATCTGTCCTGCCCTTTGACAGCAGAGCATTTGAACAGGTTGTCCAGAGCAGCTGTGGCTGTCCCATCCCTGGAAGTGCCCAAGGCCAGGCTGGACGGGGCTTGGAGCAAGCTGGAATGGTGAAAAGTGTCCCTGCCCATGGCAGGGGGTGGGATGGGATGGACTCTAAGATTCCTTCCAACCCAAACCCTTCTAGGATTCTCTGATGCTATGAGCAGCCCGATTTCCCCACATATTTCCCCAGTCCCTCCTGCCATCTCCTGCCATTTTCACTGCTCCTCTTCCTGCCCTGGGGGGAGCTCCCAAAGTGAATCTCATCTCCATCATCTGCTGGCTGTGGGTCACAGAAAGGAAGGGAATAGGCCATGAGTGACAGCACCACAGTTTCTGGGAAAGAGGAAAACTTCAGAAAATAGCACAAAGGGATATATATCTCCCAAATCTCCCTAGTTTCTTTTAAATATCTTCCCAGATCAGCCCTGAGCTCAGCTCTTGGACAATCCTGATGAGAAAAATTATTGCCTGGACCACCATTTGAGACAAATGAAAAGCCAGGCATGTGCTTTTCGTAAGGATTTGACATTGTAAATTAACACATCGAGGTCTCTAAGTTTTGGAGCAGTGATTCAGGGCTGGAATAGAGGGAGTGACCGCCCCATCCCTACACTCCACAGGCCCTGGCAGCTCTTTCAGGTGCTGGCAGAGGGAGGGAGACTCTGGTTGCATGGGCATGGACCAGTGCTGGGAACTGAGCTCCTTTACTTGATTTTAAGGAAGTGGGCAGGATGTGAACTGGCAAAAACCTGGAAGAGTCAAGACTGGTGCCACAGGAGGTACAAACTGTGCCCCTTCTGGCACCTTTTCAGGGCTGTGCTGGTGAATGACAGGCTCTTCCAGGTTTTTACCTGGAAGACATAGCTTGATCTTTCCACTCAGAAAACCCCCTGATCTACAAAGCCTGAGGAAAGGACAATACCGTAGGAAGAGGATTCAGATGCCTGGAACAGGCTGAGGATCACCAGTGACCCCAGGAAGGTTTCTGCCTTCATCCCTGCAAAGAAATGCAAGTGAAGGTGACCAAGAACACATGGATGCATCAGGAAGGTCTGTGCCAAGGTGGAGGAAGGCACGAGTCAAGGGAACTCATGGAGCATCCCCTGCCCAATGCAAAGCTTCCAGGAGGGAGGGCACTGCCTCGGAGGTGCTGTCAGTGCCACGTGGAAAAGGAGCAGCCTCCTGGCCCAGGGACTGCCAGCACTGCCAGGTGGGGAGGTGCTGCTTGGGACTTGGGGGGCAGCACAAAGGGACCAGAATCTGCTGCCAGCACAGCACACAGAGCCTGCAAGGAAGAGCTGGTGGGAAAGAGAGAAGAGCCAGAATAGCACGGCAGGTCCTCTGCACCTCTGTTTCTTTGCCTTTAAATTCCAAGAGTCCGCCTTGCAAGTAGTCATGTCACATGAGATGTCACATGAAAACAAATAAGGACTGTATTCTCTTTATTTGCCTGGGAATGAGGATATTCAGATTAAAACTGACACCAAAAATTTGGAGGAAATACTTTCAATATTTAGAATGTTGCTATAAAAATCACTATGAGTGAACTGTTTCAGTTCCTCAGTAGAGGCAGGGTGAAGTCAACCATGAGCTGGGTATCACTCTATCCCCATAATTATATAAAATACTGCATTTATATTTGTGTTGTAATGGGAATTTATTCAGTTATTACTTAGCTGTTCCTTTAACATGGGCTGCATAAGGAGTGGAAAGTATTTAACAGCCATTTAATAGATGTTTGGGATGTTTCTCCCAAAGCTGACCACTCACCTCCCAAGGCTGCTCCAAGCAATCAGCTCCCAGGATGCTCCCAGAGCTGTGGGCTGAGCACCCCACGGCGAAGCTGCCCCAAAGGCACCCCAAACTGCCCGGCTAAGCCCCGTCCTTGGAGGAGAGCCTGGCGGCAGCATCACCGCGCTCCAGGCGCTTCTTGCTGCGCTCCAGCCGCGCCCGGCGCCGGCAGCAGCGGGAACCACAGAGCTCAGCCCCAAATCAGCCCCAGCTCCCCAGTGCCACCCCCGGCAGAGAAACAAACCCTCCACGAGAGAAAGAAAAGCGGCTGTGCCCGGCTCTCACCTGCGATCCGCCGCCCCCTCCCTGCCCGCGGCCCCTCCGCGCCCGCTTTTATCTGCCCGGCGTTATCAGCGGGGGCCGCCCCGGGCCGGGACTGCCCTGGCGGGGGCGGCCGGTCCGGGCCAGAGCCCATCTTGTTATAAATGAAAATTTGTCCAGCCAAATGAAAATGAAAAATAAAATATTTATTTGCAATCAAATTCTATCTAGCCAGCCACAAGGAAAGAACAGAGCCGAGCCCGGGGTCGGCCCTGGGTGTGCAACAAGAATTCAGCCTCAGCAGAGGTTTTCCTCTATGCCCACCCCTCCATCCTGGCACAAGCAGTTTTTATAGGGAAAATTCCGTCCGAGGCCAAGATTTCAGCAGTCAGTCTTTTCTTCCATTCAGAGTCCATAGGTTAATAAGATTTTCTTTTTTGGTGATGAAGAAGAACAATTCAGTGTCAGGAGTTGATGAAATTTATGGGAATGCTGCATTCACATGGATCTGCCCATGATATCCATCCCGGGTCATTCACGCGATGATCAGCGTCTGGGTCCCCCATATCTCTCCAGACATGGCTCATCTCCTTTTACCTGTAAATCAGGTTTCAACATACACCAGGTCTCGCCTGCAAGGGTGGAGAGGAGTCCTAATACAAATGTGTACACTCCAAATATTCAATATTACATATATCATACTAGAAATGGCGTGAATTATATCTACTACACATAACAACCTCACCTCACCTCACCCACAGCCTGATGCTTCACCGGAGCTTTCCCAGGATCTCTGAAAGTGGAGATGTGACCACTTTGTGGTAGTTTGAGAGCCTTGAGCCCCTCGGGGGGTGTCTTCCAGGGACAAGGTTCCTTCCCCCATGGTGCTCTTCATCCTCTGCTGCTTGTAAAGGTCAAAGCAACACTTTGATATCTACCCCTGGAAACACCTGCAGTGGCCAGCACTCCCCATCCCACCTCCTGACATGCTCTGCCCCACATCCCCTGGGGGTCCACAAGAGTTGCTCCTTCTTCCTGTGCAGGAGAAGGCACTGGGATGATGGTTTGAACAGGCATCACCCTTCAACTGCTGGTCTGGAGCATCTGGTCTGCCCAAAGTGCTGTTGCACCAGGAGCTCAGCTGGCAAAGCATCTCCTCTGCCGTGGGCCAAAGCCCCTCTCCCTGTCCCAGAGCAAAAGCATCTGATGGACAAATATCTGACAGGTGTGTCCATCCCCAAAGCTGGGATCCACTATCCCTATGCCCAAAGCTGCCTCCTTGTAAGTGGAGCCATGAACTGATGATGGTCCTGGTCCTTTGATGTTTTAAAGAAAATCAGCAGAGCAAACTACAAATCTTGCAGTCAGGCCCAGTAAAGCTGGTCCTGTTTGCAGACTGGTTTTGACAACCTGGAGGGAATCCACCTGGAGCCCAGGAGAAAGGTGGGTTTGGTCAGCCTGAAGGGAAAAAGGCTCTGGAAGGCTTACTCTTGACTTTTACTGTCTCATGGAAGGGCTGCAGAGCTGTTCAGAGTGCCCAGGGATGGGAAAACAGGCAATGACATGTGGTGCTGCCAAGAAAATTCCCAACAGATGTACAAAACCACCCAGGATAGTGGGGAAGTGCTGGGACGGGACCCAGAGCAGAGGTGGGGCCTGCATCCCTGGGGATAATGCTTCCTTGAATGAGACCCTGAGCAACCTCCCCTGGCCTTCAGGGTTACCCAAACCCAAGAGATCCTTCCCTGGCCTTCAGGGTGACCCAAACCCAAGAGAACCTTCCCTGGCCTTCAGGGTTACCCAAACCCAAGAGATCCTTCCCTGGCCTTCAGGGTGACCCAAACCCAAGATAACCTTCCCTGGCCTTCAGGGTTACCCAAACCCAAGAGATCCTTCCCTGGCCTTCAGGGTGACCCAAACCCAAGAGAACCTTCCCTGGCCTTCAGGGTTACCCAAACCCAAGAGATCCTTCCCTGGCCTTCAGGGTGACCCAAACCCAAGAGAACCTTCCCTGGCCTTCAGGGTGACCCAAACCCAAGAGCCTCCAGCTCACCCCTTTCAGTGTGTGAGACAGAAGCAGAGTGTCTGCTTGAGGTCCCACCTTGAGCACCAACCCCAGCTCTAGCTCCAGCTCCAGCACCAGAAACAGAAACAGACCCAGCAGCAGCTCCAGAACCAGCAGTTTGCACAACAGAGACCACAGCACAGCTCTTGTGCAAAGGAGCAGAGCTGGTGGGTTTGCAAAGCTCTGAGTCCCTCCCCTGCTGCATCAGCACCACACAGAGGAGGAGGATGAGAACGTTTCAAAGGCTATGGACAGTTAGTGTATGTCAGTGCTGGGAAATGTGTTTCACAATGAGGAACTTAATTCAGAGAATCACAGAAGGGTTTGGCTTGGGATGGACCTTACAGACCATCTTGTTCTACCCCCTGCCTTTGGTAGGAACACCTTACACTGTCCCAGGCTGCTCCATGCTCCGTCCAACCTGGCCTTGGGCACTGTCAGGGCTCGGGCAGCCACAGCTTCTGTGCCAGGGAAACCATTTCTTCCTCACAGGGAGCAATTCCTTCCCAATATCCCATCCAGCCCTGCCCTCTGGCAGTGGAAGCCATTCCCTGTGTCCTGTCACTCTATACCCTTGTCCCCAGTCCCTCTCCAGCTCTCCTGAAGCCCCTTTAGGCCCTGGAAGGGCTCTGAGCTCTCCCTGGAGCTTCTTCTCTCCAGGTGAGCACCCCCAGCTCTCCCAGCCTGGCTCTAGAGCAGAGGGGCTCCAGCCCTGGAGCAGCTCCGTGGCTTTCTATGGACTTGTTCCAGCAGCTCCAGGTCCTCCTGCTGTTGGCCCCAGGGCTGGGGCACCTGAGAAAGGCAGAGGGGCAGAGTTTCCCTGTCCCCTTCTGCCCATAGTGGGGCATCAGCCCAGAGCATGGAGGGTTTCTGACACACATGGCTGGGGTTTGGAACCAGATGACTTTAATGTCCCTCCCAGCCTCGACCATTCTATGATTCTGTGTTGAGCTTCTTATCCACCAGCACCTCCAAATCCTTCTCAAGGCAACTTTCCTTCCATCCATCCATCCATCCATCCATCCATCCATCCATCCATCCATCATCCATCCATCCATCCATCCATCCATCCATCCATCCATCCATCCATCATCCATCCATCCATCCATCCATCCATCCATCCATCCATCCATCATCCATCCATCCATCCATCCATCCATCCATCCATCCATCCATCCATCCATCATCCATCATCCTCTTCCCAGCCTGTAACTGGGCTTGAGACTGCCCCAACTCCATGTAGGACCTTTTACTTGGCCTGGTTAAGTGTCATGAGTGTTGCACAGCTCCACCTTTCCAGGCAGTCCAGGTCCTTTTCATGGATGCCCCATCCCTGCCCTCCAGTGTGTGACCCCAACACACCGCTCGGTGTCACCAGACACTGCCCAGAGTGCCCATGAGCACTTTTGTCATCTTTCCTAAGATGTTAAACACACCAACTCCTACATCAACCCCTGAGAAACATCACAGCAAACTGCTCTCAAAACCAATTGTTCTCCAACTACTTCAGAAACCATGGCAGTGGGGGCTGTGAGATGCTTTGTCTCTTGAATGTTTACTTTCCCCGGAACTGTGACCCTACTCCCAGATTAGGGGGAATGGGAAAGGCCACGGGCCTGGCTGAGCCTTCTTGTGACCACCAACACAAGCACCAAACCCTTGCACTCAAGAGACCACATGCTACTCATCTGGAGAATGGAAACAGGAATATTGATGCCACCAGCAGCTCCCCCGAGCAGAGAGGTGCATCCACGCCTGGGCTGTGGCACAGCAATTAGAAGCAGAGGATGCAAAGCAGAACATCTGGATTATATCTTTATTTTTCTCCTTTTTTTTTTTTTCTTGTAGCCTTACATGTTTATCTGTAACAGCTTAAAGCTGTTCATCTTCAATCTTTTTCATGGAGACTTCTCTAAGCTTTGCTGTACAGCCTGTCTGGTGTTGGGGAACCAGATGAACTAGGGAGACTTTGCTGAATGATGGGTCTGGATCTATCCCAGCAAAATTTACAGGAGGTAGAGATACAACACACACCTTGTGGTCCCAGGGGCTCAGCTGGACAGGGAGGATGGAAGCACCAGGAGTGAGGGAGCCAGGCAGGCATTGGCTTCACAGGGCTCTGAGCACACCCCAGAATGTTCCAGTGGCTGCTTTTTGTTCTAAAGGCTTTGTTCTTCAATTCATCCCCTGAGGAACTGATAAAAGCAATGACAGTTTCTTTCAAAATACCTTCAACAACTCACTTAAGAAATTCCAGTTGGTAAATTCAGTTAGAACAGCAACGACTTCCTCCACGGGAGGACAAGCTGCAGATAAAGCTCTGGGCTGCTGATGAGTTGCACCACTGAGGCTGCTCCAGAAGCCATGGAAACTCCAGCAGAGCTGCAGCACTTCATCCTTTCAGAGCCTCTGGTCTGTCCTTGCCCTGACTCCCATCCATCACAGGACACTGTGGTGTCAAGATCCTTATGGAATACTTCTCTCCAGGGAGCAGCAGCTTCCCAAACAAGTCATTGCTGTCAGGGGAATCCTGCAGAATCCCCCCAAAATCCTAGAGTGACTTCTGGCACCTTGGCTGGATTTCCAAAAGATCCAGGTGCAGCACCACACCCCTGACCCAATGCTCACACACCAGTGGAGCTGGGAGTGAGGGGTCCAGCCCAGCCACTCTGGGCAGCTTCGTGCCCACAGCCCTCCCTGGTGTCCTGCATCCCCAGGGCTGCCACCTCAGCCCCTGCCTTCACCTCACACCTGGAGCATCCACAGCCACATCTGTCCCCCTGAGAAGGGGATACAGAAGGTGCACAACGCCCTCAAAGTGCATGTGGTTGGCATCATTTCCCCACCCATCCCCCTGAAGAAGCGTCACTGAATCTCTGTTTTTTTTAAGGAAAATGTATTTTTGTGAAAATAGACTTTATTATAATAAAATTTGGTATTAAATAAAAACATCATACCATAACACCACCACTCATGGCCACTGTGCTGGCACCACTCACGGAGCTCATGGAACTGCCCTATTCAGAACAAGGACCCACTGGAACATGCAGAGAAATAAACACGAGGAGGGACAGAAACCATGGCATACAAAACCCTCCGTGCTTGGACAGGGCTGTGTCGCAACTGCAGGAACACATCCTCTCCTACAAAACCAGTGCAAGCTGCCCAGCCCCACCCTGCTCTCCCAGCACTCTGGCTTGGGAGCAGCTGACAGACACAGAGGCAGACGGACAAATAAATAAATAAATAGGTAGATAAATAAATCAATTGATAAATAAATTGATAAATAAATCATAAGGCGGAGGCCCCAGTCAGTGTGTGATCCAGGTGAACCAGGCAAGAGCAGCTGGCAGCAGCCCACCCCCACGCTGGAGAATCAACCCCCGCCAGGGCATCGCTCCTTCCTCCCCGGGGATCCTCGTGCTGGAAGCTGACTGAGGCAGTGTGGGATGCTCTGAGGCACAGCTGCATATTTACAGGGTTACAGTACAAGTAAGAACTCACTCATCAGCCCAGAGACAGCGAAGGGAAGTCACAGGAACAGAAAAGTGCAAATTTTCTTTGCAGGAAGTGAAGGAGTTGACACGACCTCCTTTGGAGCAGAGAAATACCAAGGTGTGGAGTACAAGGGATCTCTCCTAAGGGGCTTCGCTGAGAAAAGCCAGTTAGCTAACTTACAGCCAGCATATAATCCTTAAATTAAAATATTTACAGGGACCCAGTGCACCAAGGGCTGCATGGAGCAGGACATGCTGGATCCCGGAGCTGAGCCCTCACACCTCACACTTCTTTCCCAAGGGCTCTCAGCTCCCACACCCTCCAGCATTTTCTCTATTCAACACATACTTCTTCCCTATGAAAATAATCAGCTTATTGCAGAGGGCTTCTCCTGAACTCTCAGTCTCTGGGGCTGTGTGGGCAGCCCAGATGGAATAAACAAACCCCTTGTTAGTTTTTCTTATTGGACCCAAGTCTTTTGAAGAGGTTTTTCCCTTTGAAGAAGAAGCCTCTCTTCTTTTTATTCTGCCCAGGTGCATCACTGCAGGTGAGAAGGGCCAGTGATGCCTGCTCTGGACTCTGCTGGCCTGGGACAAGGCAGGAAGGTGCTGGCAGAGGAGGAGACAGAGAGGAGTTGCTCTGATCAACAGACCCATCTGGATTTAGCTGGGTGAGAAAAAAGAGAAAACAAAAGACAAAAGTACAAGTTAGAGCTGCTGAAGGAGATCACACCAACATAAACCTCAGCCAGAGAACCTGGCCTTCTCCCCTCTATGTAGTTCCACTTAGGAAGTTTCCAGTGGATTTAAATTTTGCACTTACAACCCAGACCCTTCCTTAGCTAAGAATTCCTGAATTTCCTGAACTTTGGGCTAAGAACAGGACAAAAGACCCACTAAAGACATGGTGAAAAGATGCTGCTCCACAGCTAAGTAAGTGAAGCAGCTCCTGAGAACATGGATTGGGACAGGTACTGATGAGTCCATGGATACCTCAGCCCATGCTGGGCTACCAGCATGCTCTGGCACAGAAGCCAGGACATTAACAAAACCAAATTTTGTAAGAACAAGTGCTCTGCAAGACCTCCAGAAGATCAAGGAGACTGGCTAAGTCCTGAGACTTCTCAACAGTGGCCATCATAGGAAGAGGAATTAGTGGTCCTGCAAGGCTGCTCAGCATCCAGCAGATCCAGAGGCAGGAGGGGCAGAGAGCCAAGTCTGGTGCTCCGCAGTAGCACCAGTGGAGCAGGAGAGGGGGAAGTCTTGAATCAGGTGGCACACAGAAATGTTCCTGAGACCCTGAGTGTTTGAGATGGTTAATTGGGACCCACCAGTCTCAAATAGTGCTATTCCCTTTGGAAAGGGCTTTTAGAAATCAGAATGTGCCCTAGTCCTGGGCTCAGTTTCCTCTTCACAAAGCACTGAGAAGTTAGTTCCTAGCAGCAGCCTTCCTTTCCACAATCTCATCTCACTAGGCTTAGCTGTCCACACAGTGACAATGACCAATCTGGCAGGTCAAGCTTTCCCAACAGGCTGCCAAGTTCCTCAGGGAAGAGGCTCTGGGCTTCTGTGGCCTAGAAGAACCTCAGTCTCACTGCCTTCTCTTCAACACAGCTTTCACAAACCAGCAGCTGCCAAGCTCCAGCTGTACATCCTGTCTTGGCATTACCCAAAACACAAGGCCAGAGCGGCTGGAGCTGTACCAGGGAAGAGTCGTTTGACACTGGAACATCACACCCTCAGCATCCCTCTACCTGGGCCCCACTGAGTCCCTCACAGGTCTGCAGGAGCCAAAGCCCCCAGAGGGAATGTGAGATGGTGGCAGTGCCAGCAGGACTCTCTGCCTGAGTGGAAGCACTCCTGAAGATCAGACTCCACTGTGTGAAGATCTCAGCAGCAGCCCCTGGGCAGGACTGGATGTACCTGGTCCTGGTCCCGTTCTGTGTCCAGGGCAAGCAGAAAAATAAGGCAGAAGCAGAGCCTAGAGCATTGCTGCCTCACTCCAGCACAGCCATGCTCATGCCCTGTGGGGACTTTATTTAAAATCCCCTGGGATGGAAAGTCAAAGCAACCCTACTGCTGGTTCAGCACCCACCTCCTTTGGGACCAGGAGCACCCAGTGGCTGTGACCTCTCCTCGCCTCAAAGCTGGAAGCTGTGCTGGTCTAGGCTGCTGCAGGAGTGGAAGCACTTCTGGCCCAGGATGAGGCACAAACCTCTGCTCTGGGTCAGACTCAGCACCTATGGAGTCAGTCCTGCGTGGGCAGGAGCACAGGGAGCTCCGTCTTGGAGTGAATTTGTGACCCCTCCCAACTCCACAAAGCTGAGAGTGGACTTCTGCCTCACAGCAATCACTGAGCCGTGCCAGTGCCATCAGACTCTCCCTTACCTCAACTACAGGACAGAGCTGGAACTCCTCTCTGCCTCTCTCCATGATAGCAACCAATCCCACAGCTGACTATTCCCGAGCTCACACTCTCTGTTCACCTGAAAACATTGCTTTGCAAGGCCCTCCTGCAACACTCCAAGTGTGCAGCGCTGTGCCCTAAGGCCAGCTGCTGCCCAGGACGTGCTGCAGGATGTCACACATGCTGATGGATGACCCAGGCTGGCCCTTGGGAAAACTGCACTCTGCCTGCGAGGTCCACTCCAACCAGTGCTGCAGTAACAGCTGCAACCTCTGTCTATCCTGGCAGCTCCAGCGTGCAAAGAACAGCACTTGGTACTGATAAGCCCAGTGTTAGTCAGGTCTGAGGAGTCTGGGAGTAAACCCAAATAAATCCAGATGAACTATTTGCAGCCAGAAATGCAAGATTTATGGAGGCAAAGAGAAATGGAAAGCCAGGTGAGGGCTAAATTGGAGCCCACTCTCTTAGTTGTGAGCAAAAGAAAGAATCCCCAAGTTCTGCTCCAAAAACTATAATTTGTGCAACAAAGACTCCTTGGATAAAATGTCCAAAACCACCAGGCTAGCACCAGAAGGGGCTCACCAACACTCAGGGAGTGATGTAGGAGGGATGTAAAGGCCCCTGTGCAGCCAGGGCAGTGGAAGCTCTGTCCAGGCACCATTGGAAAACACTTTTTCAGTAAAGGTGGAACAGTTTCAGGACAGACCTGAAGTGGCCCCACAAACAATTTCTCTTCTTCTCAGAGGTCTCCATGTGTCAACAAAGCACAGAACCAGCTCGCAGATTCATGTGGTAAAAATCATATGAAAATTGGGGGTTCTTCTCTAAGAGAAACAAAACTGTTCTGTCAAAATACTCATACAAGTTATTAGAGTGATAAACACAAGAGAGATGTCAGTTTTCAGGGATGGTTTTAGTACTCTCTCAGGTGTTACTGATTACAATTTCTGAAAAACAAACATTTGAAACTAAGGAAAACAAAGACTGCTCCCACTGGCCCCCAAAACCAGGGGTCTCACCCACCCAGGCTCAGAACAATTATCCACACAAGGTTGGTTTTAGGGCCTAAATGTTACTATTTTCTTAAATGGATAGTGGGCAGGGGTTTTTCAGGACTATTCTCAGGAAGGAGTAAAATCCAGAAGGAAAAAACCCCAGGCTGAACACGAAGTGTGCTCAGACTGAGGAGGACCTTGCAAAGACCAAACAACACTTTGGCTGTCGATGTGAACAGAAGGGTCAAGCTGAACCACAAAGCAGGTCCTTCGCAAACCTGAATATCCAGCACAGTTCCATCCTGGTCCCCCAAAACCACCAGATAATTGTTCCAGCCAACTGCACTTCATGTGCTGAATGGTTTGTCTTTACCACAGAACCCAGGTGGCAGTGAAAAATCTGACATCAGATGAAAGTGGGTTTTGCCACCACAGCCCCAAGCCAGCCTGTCAAACTACAAGCAAGAACAGGAGGCAACTACAGGTACAGGAGCCCGTGAGGCGCTGGGTGGGAGGTTGAAGATCTCACACACTTACATGGTTGCTCTCTCTATGTATCATTCATATCTATCACTGGACTCTTCTCTTCCTCATTCTCTGAAGAAAAGAACCGTCCCAGGTGCGTAACACAGGCAGAAATAAACACATGAAATCAGTTAGAATCAAACACTTTCTGAAGGTGCTTTACAATCAGTCTTTGACAGAAATGGCATGTTACTAATGGCAAAATATTCTAGCAACAGGAACAGTGGTAAAGCAGTGGCTCTGAGCTGGTAAGCATGAGTGTTTTGGGCCCTGGCTGTGACCAGAACTTCTTGGATCTTCCCCTTTTAGGCTGTTTTTGTTTGTTTATTCTAATTGCCAAATCTTGTCAGTTTGTAAGTTCAATTGCTTCACCTTTTCAGTTGTCAGCATTTTAAGATTTACTCAGAAATAATTAAAAAGTATCCACCTTCCCCAGTTCAATTTGGAAATAAATTGTCCTTATCCTCAGGCCTTTGGTACGGCAGCAGGGAGAAGGAAAGTGTGAAGAACAGATAAGGTAAGAACATCACATCCAAGAAATTACAAGGGATTTTAAAATCACTCATAGAGACGCTTCTGTTGCAACTGGAACAAGCTGTAACCGAGTCTAAAGCTCTGCCATGGTGCACACACAGCCCCCCTGAGGTGCCAGGGCTCAAGTTGGGACTGGGAATTTGCAAGGAGCCTGCTCTGCTAACAGCAAGTTGAACAAGCAAGTATTCCTTAACTCTGTTGGGTGAAAGTGCTACAGGAATTTGGAAAGCATCAGGCATGACTGTATCACTGGGAGAGTTCATTCCAGCTCAGGGATGGATATGGAATATGTCTGTTTTACAGGAGGTATCTCCTTCTTCTGCCTTTCCCATGAGGTCTTCTGCCCATAGGTTGGGCGCTATGATTGCTGTGACAGCCAAAACCACTGTGGGGTCAGGTTCTGTCTCTTCAGGAATCACTAAACACACTTAAATGCAGTTAGTTAATACCAGTTTGGCTCTGAGCAGGATAAATACACCACTTTTAACAGGGGGCAAATGTGCCCTTCCTGTTTGGAAGCTGCTTAGACAGGTCTGGATTGCAAAGCACAAGTGGGAGGAGTGCTGGGGGTGCTGAGCCAGAACCCCCTGGGACAGGGGTCCAGGAAAAGCAGGACAGGAGCCAGGCTGGCACGACGCAGAAGCAGCCACAGTCATGTCTAGGGAGTTCAAGCTAATTCCCACTGAAATAAAATTGGTTTAATCATCATTACCTGAATTTTCCAGTCCCCCAAATACAGACAAGAGAGCAGCACTTCATGGATCAGGAGAGTACCAAAAGTACCAAACCAAACAGGTTCCTGCTCTGTGCACCCAAAAGTCAGAGCCAGTGTAAGGGGAGGCTCCCTTGGATCTCAGGCACAGAGGACTAGAGACAAATGGGAAGGTTTGAAGGGCAGGGAAATGTGAACTGTGTCTGTTTTATATGGGCTGTCTTTAACACACCTGAAAGGTGCTTCTGTTTTTAAAAAATGTCATGGAACATAGGAAAGGAGCTTCCAACCTTCAGCATGCAGGGATATGTGGGCCAAAGTGCTGCCCAGGGCATCAGTCACCCACTGAACTCAGCAGCAGAGAACAGAGAGGAAAGTGGGTTTGGCTTTGCAAACCCTTCACACCTGCCAGTGGCAGACAAGGTTACCTGAAATCCCCCTGGTCCCTGGGAGGATGTGGGCTGGAATAACAACCTCTGGAATTTGAAACAGGCCCTGTGGCTGCTAGCTGATGCCAGAGGGATGCAGATGGGGAACATCTGCACTAAATTACACTTAGAATTCCACCTTTATTTTACTGCTTGAGGTCTCCTTTGGCACCCTCTATTTCAACAGATGAGTAATTTGGTAAGAGTAAATAATTTTGAGAGGGAAACTGAAGAAAGAACCCCACTCTGCATCCTTGTTAACCCCCTAGGAGGTTAGACTTGGGTGACCTCTGGGCTCTTAAACCCTGGCAGTAACAGCTGATTAACCTCTAATTCCCCAGCAAGTACCAGTATCCCCAACAAGGAAGTACAAGGACCCCAGAGAGCTGCTGAGGTCAGCAGCTGATCCAGCAAACTGCCCACAAACTTCATTATCTGAGCCAGGCTGCTCTGCCTGAGAAGGCACCAAGGCTGGAGTGCAAATCCTGTACCCACAAAGCTTGGAATGCCTGGAAGCAAGGGATGGGGCTGAGGTGAAGGAAGACCAGGCAGCATCTGAAGATAAGAGATATAGCCACAGAGAACAGGAATAGCTGGGCATGAAAAAAAGGCCAAGAAATGCTGCAGAGAGCAGAAAGCAGGGATGGCACCAGTGGGGAGTTCAACAGAGCAGGATTCAGGAACGCAGGGCCACCTACTTCCCTCAGGATGGCTCAAAGCCAACCTGCTCTGACTCATGTGGGTCTGGCACCACATGACAGTGCCAACAGCCTCCCAAGAAGGATTGAAGGTTGAGCCCATGTGAGCTGGGATCAAGCTGGGTCCCTCCTGCCTCCCAATCCACAGTGAGACAGCACAGGGACTCAAGGAATGAAAAAGGAGCTGCTACACTTTTAGCCTCAGACACTGACACGGCCCCAGTGTCCCAGTAAGCCTTTATTCCAAGAATCTCAGCAACACAATGCAAGGGGTTAATTTAACCTTTGAATTCCTTTACTCTGGGGAATGCTTTTGAAACCATAGGATCCATCCCCCAAATCTGTTTGGGAAACTCCTCAGTGTATTTTGAATTTATCCATAAGCACCTCAGCCTGGATTAAGAAATATCTAACTTGGTGTGGATGCAAGACCATTGGTGTCTGGGTGTTGCTAATTCCAGGGCTCCTGGACATGGATATAATAATTAAGGAATTTCATGTGCCTGGGGAGCTGTTTGAACCTTTCCTTCCAGTAGGATTTTCCCACTGACATTTCAGCAGATCTAAACAATTTGCTGGTGGGATTTGAAGGCTCCTTGCCTACCTGACCTCCCTGAGGCCCCAGCAGGTGTTGTTTTGTGCCACTTTCTGCATTACAAGTAATTCTTTGGGAAGAGCTCCTGGCACTCCCTTAGGATGAGTGGGCTACATGCAGTCAGTGATCCCATGGGTGCTGCATGCCATGCAATGCCCAGGCTCCAGACACATCCCAGCCTGGATGGCAGTGCCATGCAGTCATACATCTCACCTGGCTCTCAGCACTCAGTGGAGAGGCTTCTTTATCTTTTGAGTGGAATTCCTTGGCCGTGTCGCCTTCCAAAGGGACAGCTTCCAGGAAGTTGGATGGGACAAGCCCTCTCTGTTGGTTCAGCTCTCCCTGCAAGATCAACATTCAGTTTCACAACAGCTTTCCTGGAGACATAAGTAACAACTCGAGGTGCAGTGCCCTGCAGAGAAGCTTGGGCTGCAGGCTGAGACAAGTCCAGAACACACCCACATAGGGAGGATCCTCAGAAAATTCCATAACTCACATCCTTGCTTAGTTGTGGAACAATTCAGAGCACAGAAACGCAGAAGACAGTAAAGGAAAAAGAGATGACAGCAAGTTGTGACAAAGTTGATTTCTACAAACTCAAAATCTCCTCTATCATACTGGAATATGACTGTGCCACAGGTGTCCTAGAGGCCTTTGATTTGTCCTGGTATTTACTATGTCTTCAAAGAATGAGGCAGTACTGATACAATGTCCTGTAGGCATTGCATCCATGATCACAGAGGCCCAGAGCTGCACTACTGTACTCCTACAAATATTCAGTTCAACAGGAAGCGGTTGGGTGAGACAAAACCCACCCCAGCAATGCTGTTTGTCCAACATTATAAAAGGATCAAACAAAACATTCCCAGTGATGTCCTCAGGCTTAACCTGGAGCTCAACCTCAAGTCAGATGTGTGAAGGCACACTGTTTCCCAAGCAGGAAAAGGTGGATGATCCAAGGCCAAGGCTCAAGATCCAAGATCCAAGGCACACCGCTGGAGGGCAGGCACAGCCCCAGGAATGTGTCTGCTTACATGGATCACTATTCCAGCCTCTAGCCCAAGTGTCCAAGTGCCTGGTGAAATGTTAGCTCGGAGGAGGTGCTAGTTCAGCTGGTGTGTGCATGGAAAAAGGCATGCAAGGCTTTAGGAAACCTGCAGGCAACTGATACAAAAAATTAAACTCAGAACCATTGGGATGTTTAAAGACCACAGAGATGCTCTCAAGGCTGGAGCCCTCTGCTCTGGAGCCAAGCTGGGATACCTTGGGGTTCACCTGGAGGAGAAAAGGTTCCAAGGGAGACCTCAGAGCCCCTTCCAGGCCTAAAAGAGCTCCAGGAGAGATGGAAAGGGACTGGGGACAAGGGTGTGGAGTGACAGGACAAGGGGAAAATGGCTTCCTACTGCCAGACAGCAGGGATGGATGGGATATTGGGAAGGAATTCCTGGCTGCGAGGGTGCTGAGGCCCTGGCACAGGGTGCCCAGAGCAGCTGTGGCTGCCCCTGGATCCCTGGCAGTGCCCAAGGCCAGGCTGGACAGGGCTTGGAGCAGCCTGGGACAGTGGAAGGTGTCCCTGCCCATAGCAGGGAGTAGAACAGGATGAGCTTTAAGGTCCCTTCCCCAGACCATTCCAAGACTGTAATACTGGATTTACAGCAGGAAAATGAGCACCAGAAAGGCCCTGCACTAAGTAGAGAGGGGTTTATGTTTTTCCCCAAAGCGGGACACGCTGTTCCCTGATTTCTGCTTCCCTGCTGCTCCATGAACTCCAGCAATTTCCAGTGTAACCACAGGACTTTCCCAAGCCCTGCACTTACATAGTAGAATCCATCATCATCCATGGACCCAAAGACAGTGATAACATCCCCAGCACGGAAGGCCAGTTCAGCCTGCAAAGAGCCAGAGAACAGAGGTCACAGGAAAATCCCTGCCTGAACTTCTCATCAGGACACAGGCTCACCTTAGCTTCTTGCCCAATCTCACTCCAAGGGAGGGAGCCCAGTGTGTTTGGTCTTGCAGGACCAGGATGCAGGAGGGAAACTGAAGTGTATAACTCTGGAATTCACTGCTAGGGAAGCATTTCATAAATTAAGACAAGAGCAAAGCCCATTTTAAAACCAATTTTAACAAGGACCTACCACCTGAGCTGGAAAGGTGCACCGAGGACAAGCTCAGCAAGCACCAGAAATACCTTCAATTTCTTTAAATATAATTACAAATCCTGCTCCCTTGGATGAGCCTGTTCTGTATGCAGCACTTAGGGGTTAGTCACTAGCAGGAATGCATACAAACAGGGTGGTTTAAACTGGACACAGAATAAAAGCACAGCACACAGTGACCCTTTGCTGTCACACCCTCTGTCTTGTCAGTGGGGCACAAGGCTAAAGACAAAGGTGTCACCAACCTCTTTTAAGGGAAAAGCTGCCCAGTGGAGGCTCCAAACAGGCTGAGTTCCACTCAGGACACCCTAGCACTTCACAGGTGTCAGCTGGAAGGGATCTACTTCCAATATATTTACCATAATATATCCTTAGTCCTCAATTTAATCTCCTGAGGCTGTAGGTTGCTCCTGTGGAGCATCTCCCACAGAACTCCACCAGCTTGTTTCAGTAATTTGAGCTCTTGTTCACAAAAGTTCAACAAGAGGAAATAACTGCAAAAAGCACAGTCATGTCCTTGGTGACAAGTGTTTGGTGGCTGGATACATGCTCACATTGTGTCTCTTCCAGATATTCCCCAATCTCTAAAACACTCTGTCCTCAGCAGTGACTCTCTGGGTAGGAGACACAGCTTGGGAGGCAACCATTCCCTGAACTGTGTCCTCTGTTGGCCAGACATTCCTTTGTGGATGAAGGAAATGGATGTGAATTCAAACCCCGTGTTTATGTTTGCTCAGAGAGCTAACACAGCTTAGAGGAAGAGAGAACAGAGCATGTGCTCATCTTTTTCTGCAGAAAGGATTCTGCATTGCCACCTTTCTACCTGGAACAGACTTATCCACAAAATTACTGTTTAGATTACATCCCTTCCCATCCCTGGAAGTGTCCAAGGCCAGACTGGAAGGAGCAACCTGGTCTAGTGAATGTGTCCCTGCTCATGGCAGAGGGTGGGATGAGATGGGCTTTAAGATCTCCTCCAACCCATCCCATTCCATGATTCTGTGGTTCTATATATAGGAATTGCTTGAAAACAAGAACTTTGCAAACTACTCCATTAAACTGGAGCTAAATCTTTTTGCTTGAACAAAGATACTTAAGAGATACTTAACACAGAAGGCATGCTCAAATTAAGTGTCAAAAGTGCTTTCAAACCCTTAAGCAGGTTTTTCCTTTTCCGGGAGTGTTTCCTAGATCAGTTGCTACCAGTAGGAGCTGCTTCCTCCTGCCCCAGATCTGCTCAGTCCTGTCTGATCACTAAAGGATGCAATGAATACTCATACAGTTTCACTGAGACTGGTTGGACCAAAGTGCTGAGTGTCTTGAGAGAGAGGGGAAAAAAGAGATAGGAAGAAGAAATCTCTGAAAAGGGGGAAGCAGCTGGTGGTTACCTCCACATCTGTGTTTGGAGAACTCTCCTTTGGGTTGTAGTCAAATGCAGCCACCATCCTGTGAGGAGTGAGCAGCTCTGCTTCAATATCTTTATGTTTCTGCCCTGCAGGAGAAAAATAAAATATTCTTAGATGGAAATACAAGGACAAAATCCCCAATAACAGCAACTACTTCACCATTCTTATAGTGGTCTGAGCAAAAAAAATACTGGGGGGGAACTGAGTGGAGAGAGGTAAAGCAGTTTTCTGATCTTCTTCATCACCTCATAAGCACAAAAGTGGGGACATCCCCCCCCATCCCCTCATCTTGGTGCTCTGTTTATATGTACAGGAATGTTTTATTTTACATTTCCTATTTACTCACACACATACATATATATACATATATACATACACATACAGAGAACAGCTGTCTCTTTATAGTGTCTTGAAATGACATTTCTCCTCCCACTACACAATGTTCTACTATTAAGCTACAAAATTTATCCTCTGAGGGCCAGGGACCAGCACACAGGGAAGTCTCAATCCACAATCTCCTTCCTGCTCATGCCCATTACCTACAGACCTTCCCTGAGCCTACTAAAGCCAAGTCTGGCCACAGCAAAACAACTGGTGCACTCCCCCTGCAAGCATCCCCTGCTCACCCAAACCATTCTGCATAAACCACTAAACGAAAAGAATTAACACCTTTTGTTACAGTGCTTAGAAGCAGCACCACAAGGCCTCACACTGACCCTTGACCACAAAACACATCTGTAATTCCATCGTGCATTACCTACCCCTCAGTAAAGCACTTCTCACCTGGCTGAGACTTGTACTCCTGTTTGTCCAGCCCTGCTGGGGGAAGAAAATGCCTCATCAGTAAGAGCTCATCTCCAACAGTGACCTCATGACACAACTGATAAACAAGAAGAACCAAGACAGCAAACAACAAAAGCAAACTGTTCATGCAAGTCAAAGTCTACACCAGTAACCAGGACGCAGGAACGCAACAAGAAGCAGAGGTTAAGCTCCAAACTATAAAAGACATCACTGTTGTTAAAAACTTAACACCAGCACAGGGATGGGCTCTCTTTCCACCTCCTAGCAGTCGTACAAACATCTGAAGGTCCTGAAAGCAAGTAGTAAAAATTCAATGCAGTCTGTAATTCTATAGCAAAAAGCAAAGAGGAAGCAGTGGGTGACACAGACCTTTCTTGGAGCGTCTGGGTTTTGGAGGAGGGACAGTTTGGCGGCGTGGAGGTGACGAAAATGTGCCATTTCCTTAATAAAAACACCAAAAAAGCAAATAAATAGACAAGAGAAACAGACAGTGAATGGAAAGTGAGAAGCATCCTGAAGAGTGAACAGGAGACAGAGGAGATGACACGCCTCCCCTGGGAGGTTGACAACAGGATTTCTGTGGGCAAAGCCCTCTGGGCCTCATATGTGGACTCAGATAAGCCGTGATCCACATCCCAAATAATCCCAAATACACAGAGAAATCCACACTTTACTTACACCGTTCAGGCACTCCACAGCTCAGAGCAGATAGACTTTGCTGCTCCTTAGGTTTCAGAAGCAGCATCATAAGGACAAAATAAAACCTTGTACCATTAACGCCTGAAAAATCCCAGGTCTTTACTAAAGCTTCTGCACTGAGCAGGGTCAGGATTGGATGGAATCCCAAATGAACCTGTGGAGTGCCCAGACCAACCCCTACAAGGCATTTCCTTAGTTACAAGGCTGTGACAGGGGTTTATGGCAGCAGGAAGACAGCAGAGGTACAGCCAGCCCAACTGCCTAGGAATCAAAGAATCACTACAGTTAGAAAAACACCATCAGGTCCAAACTGCACCTTCTGTCCCCTCCTGTCAGGGAGTTGTGCAGAGCCACAGGGTCTCCCCTGAGCCTCCTTTTCTCCTGGCTGAGCCCCTTCCCAGCTGCCTCAGCCATTCCTGGGAGCTCTCTGTTCCCTTTCCTGGACATGCTCCAGCCCCTCAGTGTCCTTACCAAGAGGGGCCCAGAACTGCCCCAAGGAGGTGTGTCCCAACCAGTGCCAAACCCTCCCTGCACACACACCTTATTGACTACCACCACCTTCCTCAAAACTTTCAAACCCATAATGTTTAAAAAAGTCTCAGAGCTATTAAAATCCTTTACTCTTCCAAGACTGTGCAGTGGGGCAGGGCAGAGTATCCCTTGTGTATCCACTGAGGGGACACAGGCCACCACAGGCATCCAGCCATCTCTGGCACACACATGAGAGAAAGGGTATGGATGTGAAAAACACCTTACTCCAATCTCCTCTCCTCAGACATGGGAGAGGCCAAATATGTTTGTCCTTTACAAATATATTCAAGAAATCACACAGTGACAACATCAGGCTCCTTCCAGTCCCTGTGTTCCTCAGGATCAACTTTCCAGGGACCAACATTTAGGAGCTGGGCAGTGTCAGTCCCTCAGAATCATAGAAGGGTTTGGGTGAGAAGGGACCTTAAAGGTGTGTTAGAGCTGGATACTGGGTCTCCCTCCAAAGAAATAGGAACGAATTGCATGGCTCCTTTTTTTTTCTTGAGTTTTCTTATTTTTCAGTTGATTTGCACTTTATTCCCAGCTCAAGCAATGTCAGGCCTCACCTTTGCCACGACGAACACTTGTGCTATTTTTCATTGTTGAATTGGCAAGAAAACAGGGACCGGCCAAACCAGGAATATCCTGGTGTTTTAACAAGTGGAGCAGACCCAACAATTGGCACTGGCAGTAGATGGTGCACAGAGGAGTGCAGGATGAGAGGTGGGAGGCCTGAGGCTGACAGGCACAGGAACACGAGTATTCACAGCAGGGGCAGCTCACAGCCACTGAGCCTGACCCAGCCTGAGCTGCTCCTTCTCCTGTCTGAGTACATGACTGGGAAGGAACAGGAAAGCCTCTGCAATGCACAAAGGGAGTAAGTAAGGAGGAACACAACCACCAGGTCTGCTCCTTGTACACTCCTGTCTGCCTACCTTGCTGTCTCACACTTTTCCTCCCCCTTCCACACCTCCATTCCCAAGTCACAGATTCTCTCACCCAAGAGCAGGGTTATCCCAAGAGTTCAGTCACAGGCTTTCAAAACAAAGGAGGGAACAGAGTGAAAACTCTGGTTCACATACTTCAGCTGCTCTTCAAAACACTTCTGTTTCCCTGCCCCTAGCAAGGTTCAGCCTCACTTGGTGCCGAATTCACACACCTCAGGCCCAGGAGCAGCTGCAGCAGCTGCAAATGCTGCAGTGGAGTCAGGGATGAACTGAGACCTCGAAACACCCACATCCAGCCAGATCCCGCTGCTGTGGAGCAGCCACCAAACCTGGCTGCAGATCCAGGGACAGCCCTCCAGATGGGTTTGGTGGCTGCACTGGCCACACATGATAACAGAACTGAGCTTCCAACATTCCAGTAGAAAGCCACAGGGGCAGGGCACACACACACACACACACACACACAGAGTACCTGGGCTCTTAGTGTCCGCAGGCAGGAACCCCTGCTTTAAGAGCTGCTGCTTGAGCTCATTACTCTCCACAGGGACTTCTGACACCATGTTGCATGGAATGTATCCCTCCCTTCCAGCACATTCCCCCCTGTAAAATCCATCAGCATCCTTGTCTCCACAAACCTGCAAAGGGAAATAGAGTTGGAAGGGACGCACAAGGATCATCCATCCAGTCCAGCCCCTGTTCCTGCACAGACACCCCAACAATCCCACCCTGTGCATTCCTGGGAGCAGTGTCCAAAGGCTCCTGGAGCTCTGGCACCCTCGGGGCCCTGCCCATTTCCTGGGGAGCCTGGGCAGCACCCAGCACCCTCTTGGGGGAGAACCTTTCCCTGATAGCCAACCTAACCCTCCCTGACACAGCTCCAGCCATTCCATAAGGTCACCCGCAAGAAGATATGAGCATCTGCCCCTCTACTTCCCTCTGAGGAAGCTGCTGAACCTCCTAAGGTTTATGCTCCCCTGGAACACCATAGATCCACAGAGTAGGAGATGTTCACTAAGTTCTTACTTTCAGGATCTGCCCCTCCTTAAACGGGAGCTCCTCTTCTGCTGCATCAGGGTTAGGGGACATGGAGACAGGATCGTAATCAAAGAGTGCCACAAAGATCCGAATGCCATCATCTTTGCCAGAGCTCTCGGGAGCAGTGCTGCTTGGAAAGCCTGGAACACAGAGAGAATGTCAGCCTTGCCCCAGCACTGCATGGCCCAGGCACTGCCTGCCAGCCTCTCCCCAGCCACTCCCAGGAGCTTCCATCTCTCCTGCTGCCCCCCTCTTTCCCCATTCCTGCTCACCTGGACTAGAGAGCAAAGGTTTCTGCATTTGCCTTCTTCTTATGCTCCTGCTCTGTCTCCTGCTAGGAGCCTGCCAGGCGGCTGTGCCGGGTGGCTCCGGGCCCCTGGAATCTTTGTGACTGGATGCCTGCAATATGAACCACCAGAGAATTAGTAGCAGCCTCTGCCTTTCAACTCCCTGCACAGCGCTGAGCCCAAACGCACTCCACAAAGAGCAGTGCATCCAAATGCAACATTCCTCTTCAGGGACACTCTACAGCTGTAAAGACCAAGGGAGACGGAAAAGAGAACTGAGGACAGGCAGGCACTCTGCCAGGCACCAGTGATGATCCCCTTGGTGCAGGTGAAGATGCAGGAAAGGGCATTTCGAGGGGAGGCAGTGACATTACAGTCAGCATCTACACAAAGCTTTCACCAATCAGCTTACTGCACCAGGGATTTTCGCTTGGGTCCCACAGCCTCCTGCCGTGGGGAGGAAGACCCAGTGTGAAAAGGAATACTGCATCGGTGACACTCAGTCAGGGAGCAGGAAAAGCAGAAGCAGCTACTACAAGAAAAGCCATGGAGCAGCACAGAACTACAGAATCTCTTAGATATTCTTCCAGACAATTCCAGAGGAGGGTTCTTTTCTGGACAACACTGAACAAAGCAAGATACAGGCAGGCCAGGGAAGCAGACGGAAGCCAGCACCACTGCAAGCTGCTTCAAAGTCAGAATAGGAAAAGTCACCCAACCCTTTTGTGCAAGGAGGTGCTACGTATCCCCTTCGAAGAATGTTCGAGCCTCCTTCTCCAGCCAGGTGACTTACAGTCCAGCTCCCAGCCCTGCTCCTCAGAACTGCTCTCACATCTCAAGGCTTCCTTCTCCCGGCAGAAGAACCGTAGGTGCCGGCTTGGAGACCCGACCCACTCCATACCCTGTTCTTCCATCACCTCCAGCCTGGTCAGGTCCCTTCTGCCACCCAGGTGGGCAACCTCAGACCGACTGGAGCAATCACTCCAGTCCCCCTGGCAGCTCTGGGACCTCTCTGGCCACAGCCTGCTCTCCAGGGAGGATGTACAGGTTGAATCCTGATCATCTTCAGAGTCATATTCGATGTCTATTTCCAGGCTCCTGGGGCAGTGCGTTGCTATCACAGCTGGTTCTGCCCCCCCTGATCCCACTGCTCTCGGGGCTTTTTTCCGTAAGGTGCCTTGTCTGGCCCGGCTGTACAAATCCAACCCCTCCTTCCCACCAGCACTGCTGACAACATTCAGCTCCTCCCTGAGACTGGGAGCTCTGTATAACCCGCTCCCCATCTGGCTGCAGTTGCCCAGTAGACGACTGCAGTGCTCTGTTAGATCACTCTGTCTCTTCCTACTTATCTCAGGCCGACTCCGAATCTTCTCTCGATAATTATTCCCCTTCTTCTTGCTCCAAGAGGGACTTGTCCCACTCCCAGATTTTGGATCATTATCCTGATACCCCCAGTTCCAGTGTGCCTTCTTTTGATTGCAAGACAGCTGGCCAAAGGAAGGATTTGCACGGTCAGCCTCCGCTCTGCTCTCCTTAGCACCGTGCTCCCCCTGCAGAGTCTGAGCAGAGACATCTATGGAGGTGTTATTCCCATCTTCCTTTCGAAATGGGTCCTTGCTGTTGGGTGCTTTCTCTGCTCTTCCTGAATGGTAGGCTTGTGTTCCCAAGGAGTCTTGAAGATCTGTCTTTTCTTCTGTAACACCCTTCTCATCCTCGTCTTCATCCTCATCCTCAGTCACTTCAGGGATGCTGAACAACTTCTTGCTGTGGTTCTTCTGAAGCGGGAGCTCCAGGATCCTCTCCAGAATCTCCTCATCGCTGTCAGTATCACAAAGATCCATCTGTACCCAGACCCCGAGAAAAGCCACAGCCAGGACAAGCAAAGGAAAAAAGAGAGGAAATAAACATTAAAACAAGAGGCAAAGTGACACTGATTCCCTCCCAGCAGAGCAGGATGGAGCTGTGGCTGCAGCAAAGCAAGGGGAAGGGGCAGAGGGAACAATGGATCTTCTGGCAAAAGCAATCAGATGAACCAGCAATGCAGCAGGAAGCGAGGAAGGCAAATGCATGGAAGAGCTCCCTCCCAGCCCCTCCTGTACCTGCAGCACCTCTCATCCTACCACAGGAATGATTCCCCTCGGCTTGGCACCCTTGGGGTGGGACAGGGGCAGGAGAGGCACCACTCCTCGACAGCAGAGCTGAGTGGGCTCTTCTGTCCACGGGGATCACCCACAGAGCCATGGGTCCCCTCTCTGGAGCACAGGGAATGGCACTGTGCTGTAGGACATCCCTTGGAGATGTCAGGTGCCTGGGCCCTTCCCATCGCCTAGCAAAGTGCAGCCCTACTGCAAGGTCCTGTCTGCGCATCCAGGAGCAGGGTTCCCACAGAAACAAAGGAAAACCCTTTACCTCAAAGGGCCACACAGACATGAGTTTCACTTGCAGATGGGTGAGAGCCTACCAGGTTACAGAAAATTTTGCGGACAACACTGCTGAATTTTAAAATTTGTTGTGGACCAACTGTAGAATTTACAGGTTTATTTCTTATCACATTAACAGTAACATAAAAGGCAACATCCCCAGGTGCATAGTGTCATTTTGGTAGGAAGATAACTCTAGAGGTCTCTTGTTCAATGTCCCTGACAAGTAATATTATTAATGTGTTCTGACAGCACCTACTAATAGCTTACAAAGCCTGTGTAGCTACTGATGTCTTAAACTACAGCCATGAGCAGGTCTGTTCAAAGATAATTCAAAACTGAACCAGAGTGGGGGAGAAACAAAGGCAGTTACAAACTGCCTACTGATAGTTCCAACCTCTATAGCTTTTTCCAAACAAAACTTGGTCTTGAATTATGTTTAGAATTGGTTGAAGGGGCCTTCAGAGGTCTCCAGTTCAGTCTCCTAAGTACAGCCAACAATAAATCCATGTCTTTGCTTAGATGAGGTTTGAAAAAAGAATGGACATCCTGAACCCTCTGGGGACCAGTCCCAAGGCTGCACTGCCCTCCTGAGTAAGAGGTTTGAACGCATCTCCAACATGAACATCCCAAACAGTAGCTCATTATTTCTGCCTCTTTTAATGTATAATCTTTGGCTCTCATCCTTTTAACTATCACACAAACAGGCAGTTACAAAATCTCCCACTCAACTCCTCTAGAACAAAAACCCCTCGGTTTTCTCAAACTCTCCTTACAGAACACATGCTCAAGGCTCAAGGCTCCTGCCTTGTTAGCACCAATTAGGAATATGGAGAATTCAAAATACAAAAAAAAAAAAAGGTCAGTAAGACTTCTTTCAGCTGTTTGCAAAGCTGTGGCTTCTGCTTTTGAGTTTTAAGATAATAAATGGTTTCACCGATTAAACAACTTGTTTGAGGATAAACATTTTAAAAGCACCACCCCTCTGTGTTTTCATCCTCTGGATCCTGAAAGAGTTGGCTGAGGAGTCTTGAGGTAACATAAAATTCAATTAAATATGCAGAATCCTAGAAAACAGCCCTAATCTAGTCACATCCCCTTCAATCCATAAGGTAGTAATGGGAGGTCTGTGCCCTAAAGCTTTCTGCCCCTCACATCCTCTCCCAATTCAGCATCTTGTCACCCTCACTCTGTTACTGCCAGCACAGAAAACAATCACTTTTATCCAGTCAAGAAGCACCAGTTTGTTCAGCTCAAAAGGACCTGAGTAGGGTTTTGATGTTTATTTTCAGGAAAAAAACCCAACCAAATAAAAACATAAAGGAAAAAAAAAAACAAAAACATCAAAGAATAGTGTTCTTGATTGCTCTTATTTCCTTCTTTCGCTTTCCAGGAAACTTTTTTTTCTTCTATTTTTTCCCAGTCCAATCCCAACAACTGGAAGCCCTTCCAAAACCTTCAGAGGCAGCTCCAGCCCCCCAGCCACCAGGCTCTCCTGGGGCTCCTGATGTGCTGCACTGCAGGTCCAGTCCCTCACCTGGCAAGCAGAAGATCTTTCAGAAGGAGAAAAGGAAACTTACTGCAGAGTCACTACATTGTCTGCTACCACTTAGTGCTTACCAGCCCCATCCCTGCAGACCAGCAGTCACACAGGGCACCATCAACTACAGATGTTCTTTGGTCATGTGAAAAATCAAAGAGAGGGTGAAAAGCTTTGTTGCCATCCAGGCATATTGCATTTCCTGCAAAGATTTTTAATCTTCCAGTCTCTCAACCTCAGTGCTTTCCTTCATGGACATTCATCCCAACTGCTGTAATCTATGGTTACACACCAGTTCCAGGCCATGCAGTTGGAATCACATTCCCACAGGTCCATTCAGACCAGATTTAACTCTTTGAGCATGAATTAAGCTGGTCACTTACAGCTCAGCTCAGGCAGGATTTCATCCCTTGCAGCATTTGAACTATAAAGCCACAACTCTGCTCCTACATGCCATTTCTGGAAAAGGAAAGCATCAAGGCCTGAGCCAAATAATCATAGAACCAGGGAATATTCTGAGCTGGAAGGGAACTACAAGGATTGAGGCCAACTCCTGGCCCTGCATAGGACACCCCAACAATTGCACCGTGTGCCTGACAGTGTTGACTGTTCCCTGTTTACTGTCTGTGTTAAGAACTCAATCACCCCCCATTGATTTTAAACATCACATCACACTGTGTGTGATTAGTTGGAAAAACTAATTAGTTTTTCCAACTAATTAAACCCCGGCTTCATTTATTACAAACAAATACCTGTCCCCCTCTCCCAAAGAACTTGTGTTTTTACTACCTTGAGCCAACACTGGAAGTAAAAGCAGAGCAGCAGGACCTCGGGAAAGGCTCAGCCCAGCCCCTCCTCGTGTGAGTTGATGGCATGGGATGGCTGCACCGGTGCTCCCCACAAGCAGCACTCAGAACAAGTTACCTTTTCCCCATTCTCCTGGGAACATGGCTCTCTCTGGTCCCATTTCTTCTCTTCCAGAGCTTCTGAAGACAGCTCATCTTCTTCCTCCTCTTCCAAAATATCTGAAAGGTCAGAACTCCGGTTGTGCTCAGTGAAAAGGGTCAACTGTCGGCGGCCCATTTCCAACAGTTTTTCTTCTTGCTGTTGAAAAGCAAAACACATTTTCTCAGTTCTCCCAGACTCTATTTCAGCAACAAAGGAGCATTTTTCCTTTCTCCGAGCACATACACAGCTCAGGTGTGGTAGGAAAGAAGTGGGCAGCACCCAAGAGAGTAACTGGCACATACAGACACACACAACCATCAGCCTCACTTCACAGCCTGCAGAACAGCACTGTCTAAGGTTGGAAAACTCAGGAGGTCAAGTACAGTTCACATCTCTCCATGGATACACTCATTTAGCCAAGGTTAAACAAACCTCTCTTTTCACTCTGGACATTTCTTTCATCACCTCCTTGCCAGGACACAACCTCAGGAAGTCCTGGCAGCTGCTCCCACTAGTGTTTCCATCTTGGAAGGTGTCCTGTGTCCCCCCAGCCTGGCTGGGGGAGGACAGAGGCTCTGGGCTCAGGTGCTTCTCTGCCTCTCTCTCCATGGCAGCACTGGGACCTTTGGGTGCCTCCTCCACAGAGCACACGTGGCAGGTTTCTGTTTGGAGCTTCACCCTGCTGTCCATTGGGCTTCCCAGCTCCAGTGCTTTGGTTCGTGGTTGCTCCATCTGGAAAACAAACCAACAGTGAAATCAAGGGAAGGTGTCTCAGACTACTTATGCACCAAAATGGAGTCTTATCACCCCAAACTCTTTCACCCTCTGATGTGTTCTTTGCTGTAGGCATGTGAGTATTTTGGCAGACAACTTGCAGCTGGGAATGTTGGCCAGCCCTGGAACAAACCCCTCCATGTCCTCAGGTCCCAGAAGACACATGGTGACCCCAGTGCTGCAACTCAGCAAAGGCCCATATGGGTATGGACAGGAACAAGTTTCAGGGCTGCAAGAAGAGTCCAAGATATACAACAAGGTCACTTCCCACTGTCATCTGCCAGAGGAATGGCCTAGACATCACCCAGCACGTTGGGCTGAGCTGGAGATAAGGACATCACTCCAGGATTTCCTGGGATGTGAAGAAAAGGAGAATTAATGAAGAATAATAAACACAGAGTGCAACAAGCTCCTGATTAGACCACCTAGTGAGAATTAAAGAAAATCTTCATCTGTATTCCAACCAGTCCAAGAAAACCTCTGGGAGATGACAGTGGGAAGTGACCTTGTTGTATAGCTTGGACTCTTCTTGCAGCCCTGAAACTTGTTACTGACCCAAGGTACTGTGAGTTGCAAATGATCAGGCACTGATCACTGAAATTTTGGACTCAGCATCTCAGTTCTTCTGGGTATTGAGCTGGCCTTTGGGCTTGGACCCACCATGTTGCTGTTGCTTCAGCAATTTTCAGAAGTCTCAGCCTAACTCTGACCATTCACAAGGTCATACTGCCATGATTAATAAAGCTGTGCTGAATTTAACAGTTTGAAGCACTCCTATGAGTTCTCTCTCCTATGAGTCAAAAGTCAGAATGGGAAATAGATCCTTTTCCCTGATGTAATACATCCCACAAAGGAGGGCCCACTTCCCCATCGTCACAGAACAATCAGTAACCATCATTATACGGCTCTCAGACACCCTCACCACTGTCCTAAAAGAACTCTGAAAGCACTCACCCACCCTACTGGGAATTTCACTCACCCACTGGGAACTCTAAACAGCTAGTGTCAGAACAGTTTTCCAGTTTGCCTTGCTCTGCCATCCACTGAGGTGCTCTACCACTGCCTTATACAAACCCACCAGACTGGAGAAGGTCCCTTCAAGACAGAGAGCACAGAAATGCCAGGATGCCAGATTAACATGGAACATCCTTTTAACCTTTTAACTCTGCAAATTCTCCCTTTCCTCACTCTAGGAAAGGAAACTCTGCTAGCAAACAGAATCAAGAGGTGAGCTGCATCTTCCATGTACACAACAGTAGCCAAAACTCCCTGACAGCTTGCCACTGCTGGATGATGGCCCAGAGGCAACACTGTGTCACAGAAAGGTGCTCAGTGGCATCTTGTCCCACTCCCCAGAAAGGATCCACTGCCCTTCCCTGCACACCTGGCACTGGGCAGGAGATGTAAGCACTTACCTTCACCTCTGTCCCTTCACCCGGCTGCTGCTGTGCCTGTTTCTGGGAAGGCCCAGACTCCGTGCCCTGCCCTGGCAGCACTGTGCCAGCCTGCTGGGGAGGCACACTCAGGCATTTCTTGTCTCCAGCAGCGTCCAATCCCTGTGGGGAAGTGCCTGGAGCCTGCACCAAGGAAGCACTAGGGGAGGGGAGGTGTGGTGGGGAAGAGGCTTTTTCTGTCAGAGGCCATGCTGAGCCAACAGGGCTGGAGGAGGGATCAGTCAATTTGGCATCTGAGCTCTCAGCAGGAGTTTTCTGTTGGACTGGGAGCGTGTCCTGTGGGCTGCAGGTAGGCAGTGAAGCCCTGGAGCACCCCCGGGGCAGTCTGGACGGGACAGTGGTGCACACAGGGGAAGCGCAGTGGGAGGATTGCAGCAGGACTGAGGAAATCTGGGCTGGAACTGAATCCACGGACTCCCCGTACTGAGACATTGTCCTCACGGAAACCTCACGGCACACCTGGAACATCTGAAGCTGGGACAAGTCCACCAGAACACTCCCAGCTGTTGGAGAAGTAACTTCTATCACCTGTAAGTAGAAGAACAGGAAGGAATTATTTATTGTACACAGCTCAGCCCCTCAATTCCTAACCCAAAGTTCAGTCAGAACCCAATTCTCTGGAGAGCAGCTGTGCAGAATTTCCACCCTTCTGCACACTATCTAGGAAGAATGAACATTAAAGAGAAATTTGAGAAACTGAACAGTCTGCAAAGTATGACTATATTCACTCCTACTCCAGATTTTAACTCTCCTTGACTAAATCTTTAAACTATGGCTCTCTAATTTAACTTTCCTTTAACTAAGCCTTAAAGAGCTTTTCCCTTTTTTAGGCCACTCTTTCTACTAACTTCCCAGACTCCTTCTTTTTTTTCACCTGTGAAGAGGAAAAAGTATTTCCACAACAAAAGAGCAATTATCCAATACAGCATCATTCTGTTTTGCATTGTGCTCCCCAAACAACATCATGTGTGCACAAGAACACGGGACATTTTCAATACAGAATGTCCTTAGTTGTTCTTATCAATAACAGTACTGAACCCTGGGGTGTTTGTATGTTAAAACCACACAATGGTTTGGGTTGGAAGGGACCTTAAAAAACATCTCACTCCAGACCTTGCCATGGGCAGGGACACCTTCCACTTGGAGCACCCCAGGTTGCTCCAAGCCCTGTCCAACCTGACCTTTGGATACTGCCAGGGCTGGGGCAGCCAAAGCTTCTCTGAACAATATGTGCCTGGGCTCATTACCCCCACAGGGAACAAACAATTCCTTCAACTAACCAGGCCCTCTGGCAGCGGGAAGCCATTCCCTGCGTCCTGGCCCTCCATCCCTTGTCCTCAGACCCTCTCCAGCAGCCCCTTTAGGCTCTGGAATGAGGCCCTGGAAGGCTCTGGGGTCCCCCTGGAGCCTTCTCTTCTCCAGGTGAACACCCTCAGCTCTCTCAGCCTGGCTCCAGAGCAGAGGGGCTCCAGCCCTTGAAGCATCTCCATGGCCTCCTCTGGACTCACTCCAGCAGCTCCACAGCCCTCTGGTGTTGGGGGCTCCAGAGCTGGAGACAGCTCTGCAGGTGGGGGCTCACCTAAGCTTGGCAGAGGGGCAGATTCTCCCCCACCCTTCTGCCCACACTGTGGGGATGCCAACTTTATGCTGGCTCACTACACCTCACTCCTCACATTTGAGAGAAAGCCCCAGGTTGTGGCTGTGTACTTGTCCTTGTGTTCTGTCCACACCCTGGGGACTCACTGCTTGCCAAAGGATCAGGCCAGTGCCTGGGCTGAGCAGAGGAGGCTGTTTTGCTGCTGGAGGGTCCTGCTCCAGGAGCACCTCCAAAATCTAAACAGATGTCTTTTGTAGTGTGCATCACACAGCCCAGGCAATGTCCCTTCTCTGATGTCACTCCTTTCCAGGCAAAGGACTGTCACTGCCTCCTCAGGACACCTTCCTGGATCCAGCTTTCCATGTCTTAAGGTCTGGTACTTGGTGCTCCCTCAGCAGCAGCCCCAGCCCCCACACAGCCAGTACCTTCTGTCCATCCGCGTACACGGCATATCCAGTGACCCGCACCCCATTGGAAGATCCCTCAGCATCAATGGTGACAGGTAACCAGCTGATAACCAGGATACCTGGAGAGGGACCAGCTTCTACCTGGACATCCAAAGGAGCATCAGGTGTGCCTGTGAGAGACGAAACACAATTTCCTCTTGCTTATCTGGCTACAGCATAAAGCTCAACCTTAGTTAGAACTAAAGAGCAAACTCCTAACCAGACTTGCTCCTGCAGAACTGAACTACAACAGCCAGGCCAGTACTGGGAAATGTCAGACAGAACCAGAGAAAATAAGGTGCTCTTGTTCTGTGAAAGCTTTAATGCACAGAAAACAGAACTTTGCAAAAGTAGCTGAGGCGAAGATGCAGCAACCCTTGGAGCAAAGTCATGGTAAACCAACTCTTCCCTACCCAACCAGCTGCTCCAACCAGCACAGAGGACATCATCCCAGAGCAAATGAAAGCAAAAGGGCTAATCAAATTTTAAAATAAAGTAAGAAAAAGATTAAGACAAAACAGTGCAGCATCTCAGGCTTTGGGGACCTAATCAACCTTGCTTCCCATTGCCCTACAGCTTCCCAGCATAGGGCCAGCTAAGCACAGCCTCTCCATGTGCAGAGGCCTGCAGTACCTGCTAGAGGGGTAGCGAAGTGTATCATGGCTGAGTCCTGCTCCTGCCCCTTGGGCATCTCTTCCCAAGGACTTTTCATGGGCCGGGCTTCCAGCTTGGCCACGTACTGGGTGCTGGGCTGCAGGTTGCGGAAGGTGTACCAGTACACGCCCGGCTTGGTCACATCACACTCCTGCCCATTGAGATACACCCCGTGGCTGTAGTTGCTGCTGCAGGGAAGCCACGTGATCTCTGCTGATGTGGCCGTGACGCTTCTGACTTTCAGCATCGTCGGTGCCATGCCAAAATCCTGCCCCACAAAGAAAGTGCAGCGCAGTTTATCAGAGCTGCCGTGCTCCGTCACCGTCTGCACGGACACGCGGTAAGCCCTGCTGTGTAAATCCAGCTTTTCTATCACTGCTTTGGTCTGAAGGCCACTCTTCACGTTCTGACGTAGCTCTTCATCCACATAGATGTTGTAGCTTTGGATGTCTGGGCAGCCAGCTGGCAAAAGAGGTGGTTCCCAGCCTACAACTATGCTTCTGGCAAGCTGCTTGATAAGAGTCAGTTTTCTTGGGTAAGGCACTGCTGTGTGACTAACGGGTTCCTCCTGGTCTCCTTCTGCTCTGCTGGCCAACGGACTGATGCTACTCTCTTCAATAGAAAACTCACTCTTATCTCCACTGCTGGTGCTTGCACTGACCAAACTTTTCTCCTGGTATGAGCTATGGGTGAGATCATTCAGCTCCGGAGGCAGAAACATCATGAGGTCATCATCTGAAACTCGCTCAACAAAATTGGAGGGGACCAGCCCTCGCCGGCCATCCATCAGCTCCCCTAAATGAAAAACAGGACACCTGTTACCACTGCTCCTGCCATTGAGCCTTCCAATTCAGCTGTCAGAACTAGGGCAAAACATCTATGCCGGAATACAACTGCTATGCAGTCAGGAGTGGAAAATATCTCAGGGAGGTTATTCCTGGCAATGTTTCCTGATTTCCTAGGGCTTCCTTTGTTAGGTCCCAAAGGACACAGTGAGGAAACTCACTGCTTCACATAAGTAAAAAGTTGGGTTGTGTAATTAGCTAAAGGCTCTCTCCTTCATTATCCCATTCTTCCTCATCACAGCTCTTTCACTAACTTTTTTAGCCTTCCCAAACTATGCAGCTGCATGATTTTATGTCTTCTCCCAGCCATACAGATTTGGGGTTTGCAGTACTTCCTCAAGAAAATCCATCTTCCCAGCTCTGTATCTAGCTCTAGCCTTCCTTTTAGCTCCCTTCTTTCTTAAGTTAACTCCTGTACTAAAGGTGTCCCAAAAAGACTTATGGGGACAACAGATACACAGCACTTGGTCTGTGCAGACCCATCAAGCCATGGATGTGCAGCACACAGGGACTGCACTGCCTTCTCCCTTCCAAACTCTACCTTACAGCAAATCAATTGAAAGCAGGGAAAGCATAAAAGGTTAGTAAAGAATAACCTTTTTAAACAATAAACAAATAAATAAATGATAAGCTTGGGAATAGAAAGAAAGAAAAATGAGGCAGAGCAGTCACAGAGCAAGCAGTGCAACACACATGCATTTGTCTCAGCTCTTGCAAAGCACCTCAGGAGATCAGGAACCATCATCCCTTAAGCAAGTGGCTCCACAAAAAAACCTCAGCACAAATTTACAGCCCACAAATCTTGGTTTCGATTCCATCCACCTTTTAGTCAACCAGGATCGTGTTTGCAAAGGGACCAAAACAGCAACACTGTATGACACCAGAAAGGGTCACAACTGTAGTCTGGGTTGAGTATTGTATCCCCTCTTTGCCAAAAGAGCATGAGGTAATGGAGCCCATCCCTTGCTGCAGTTCCTGTCTCACTACAGGCACTGGAAAGAGGGAAACAGCCCATCTGCAGAAGGGGCTGAACATGTTCCTCTCCATGGTGAGGGAGGAACCATATGGGAGTAGAAACCATTGGGGATGAAACCTGGAGCTTGGTGAAAGTAGTGGCAAAATTTCCACTGAAATCACTAAACAAGGATTTCATAGCTTAGACTTAATTTATTCATACTATAAATAAAGCTGTTTCCAACAGGATCTGCTCATCCCTCTAACAAACTAACTTTGGGCAGAAACCCCTTACCTTGAGGTTTCAAGATTTGCTATATTTCTCTCTCATTTTCTGGAGAGAAATCAACTCTCCACAGCAGTTCAGTCACATTTCATTTTACTAAAACACACCTTCAAAGAAGCCATCTTCATCCATGTCTCCATAGATATAAATATATTCTCCAGCAGTCAGTGGAAGCTCTGCCTCTGGATTTTCATTAGGTCCATCAAAAGGATTGTAGCTGAAATATTTATAATTGGAAGACGTAATTTGCATAGGAACCTTCCCAGCAACACATTACAGCTGTGATGCTGATAAGCTTTCAATTCACTGGGAATCCTCCACTTTGGCAAGCAGTAATTTTCACAGACAAAGGTCAAGACTGTAGTTTACATATAAAAACATTTAGTAACAGATAACTGAGGAGCAGAACAGATGTCTTGTGACATCCAAAGAAACGGGGATATAAGGATGCTGAAGAGACTGGAGCATTTCTCTGAGAACAGGCTGAGCGAGTTGAGCTTATTCAGCCTGGAGAAAAGTCAACAGAAGGGGGATTTTATCAATGCACAGGTATATTTAGGGTGGGTGTCAAGAGGAGGGGGGCAGATGCTTTCCACCGGTGCCCAGCAACAGGACAAGGAGTAGTGAGCACAAACAAACATGAAATTCCACCAGAACCTGAGGAAAAACTTATTTGAGGTTGAGCAAACACTGGAAGAGGCTGCACAGAGAGGGTGTGGTGTCTCCTCCTGCCCTAACCCCACATTTCAAACAGCACTCCAAACACTTCACCAGCAAGAAAATTAGCAGTACATTGGTGACATGGCTTGGACTCCAGGCAGTTCTAACTTGCCTACCCAGGGATACTCAAACGAGTCAGAGGGTCTCATTTCACAGGAAAATGCCTCATAAAACCCCCTTTTCTTTACAAACACCTACTGCCAATTCCCGCTCTTTACCCCTTAAAAGGGATTTCATCACGCCAAAGCAATGTTTACCTCTCTGTAATCTGACTGAAACCTTATGGGCCCAAGACTGACATGAAGACACAGACCACATCTGATGTGCTCCTCACAAGCACAGAATCAACCCCGTTCTCTTCCTCCCAATTCCCAATGGAAAAGCTGAAGGATAGGTAATAACACTGAACTGTAGCAACTTGGGCTTGACTATGATGGCTCAGTGAATGGCAGCAGTTATCAAAAACATCTGGGTTTATTCTGTGCTTTTGTTTTTTGGGGTTTTTTTGGTTTGTTTTGGTTTGGTTTTTTTTGTCCCTTAAAAATTACAGCCAGAAGTATTTTGGCCAAAAATTTCAGGAATTCTAAGCTGAAATTTTCTTAATTGTTGGAATAAGATTTCTTGGAGAAAACTTCCACTATTCAGAAAAAAACAAGACAATTCAATGAACATGTCAGGTCGAACTAATTTTCAACAGATACCAATATTTAAAGTTTCACACAGTGTTGTTCACTGAACAGCTACTGAGCTTAATGTGCTTTTGTTGAGCTAAGCCTGGATTGTGCAGGAAGTAACAGGTCTCAAATCATTAAATCATGGAATGGTTTGAGTTGGAAGGCACCCTAAAGCTCACCTCATTTCACCCCCTGCCATGGGCAGGGACACCATCCACCATCCCAGGTTGCTCCAAACCCCATCCAGCCTGGCCTTGGGCATTGCCAGGGATCCTGGGGCAGCCACAGCTGCTCTGGGCACCCTGTGCCAGGACCTCACAACCCTCACAGGGAACAATTCCTTCCCAATATCCCATCCATCCCTGCCTTCTGGCAGTGGGAAACCATTCCCTTGTCCTGTCACTCCAGGTTATTTGTCCCCAGTCCCTCTCCAGCTCCCCTGGAGCCCCTTTAGGCACTGGAAAGAGCTCTAAGGTCTCCCCAGAGCTTTCTCTTCTTCAGGCTAGACACTCCCAGCTTTCCCAGTGTGAAAATTCCATTGAGAAATAAGATAAAAGGTCTACCCCTATTATTATCCACTCCTAGCAGTGGTGAATCCTAGAGAAGATTGTGAAGTAGGGAACTTCAGAACTTCACAGTGGATAGATAATGTGTAACTTCACAGAGCACAAGCAATGAGCACTCAGTACCTGTATCGAGCTAAGAACACCTGGAGCTTTGCAGGGCCTTGGCTGCCTGGCTCTGGCATGAGGGAGATGCTGTCAACATCCAGTTCTTCCATTTCACTTGCAGTGTCCACCTAAAAATGTTAAAGATAAGGATCTGAGTAAAGGAATACTCAGTGTGTTTGTACATAGTGAACACATCCTCTAAACTTGTGGCTGGTGTCAGTCTGGCACCTGCACTAAGAACCATCTCTAAGAATGACTCTTTAGGTGAGGAAGTAGCAATAAGAGGCAACAGCCCCAAGCTGGAGCTTCAGGGCTTCCAGTGTGACATCAGCAAAAACTCCTTGCCCAAGTGGGTGATACAGCCTTGGGAACAGTTCCCGGAGCTGGGGGGATCTCCATTCTTGAAGAACCTGCAGCCTGAGCTCAGCAAAGCCATGGCCACACTGGTCTAGAACTAGTGACAGTCTCACTGGAGCAGGAGACTTGAGCAGAGACTCTGGAAACCTCTTCCGCCCCACACATCCATAACTCAGTGTGTTGACTTCTTGCTACCTTGGTAGCTGTGCCTGTATGTAACACAAATGTCCACCTGAACAAAGGAGCTCTGTTGGAAGTTGGGTCTTTAACTGCTTCTGTCCTCTCCAACACCTGTACATTTTCTGTAGGATGTCTATGTACTTTAGACAGAGCTTTGACTGGAACTTTTGGTTTTAGCTGGCTCTGCTAACAGCACATGCTGAATGAAAGTCAGGGCAAGAAGCCCCCATTCCTATTACAACCTCTCCCTCTCTAGCCAGCAGCTCCTTCTGCACTTCCTAAGCTGAAGGCTGCCCCTTCAGGGCATATGGTGCCTACTAGCAAAGCACCTTTGAGAAGTTTCTCTCAGCTGTTTTGATCCTGATTAAGTATTGGGATTTTACATCCAGTGGCAATGGGTTGTGTAATGCAACTATTCTTGAGGCAATGCACGCCCTGGGGCTTGTCTCAACTTGTGCCAGTGAACCAATTCAAGCTGCCTTTTTAAAACAGACTTCAAGGCAAATGCATTTTTGATGAAGCCCCATTGCAGGCACCAGAACACAAAGTATTTTTTTTTAATACATGATACATGAAGAGCCAATCTTGAGAAGAGTTCAGAGCCTCTTTTCAAGGTACTCCTTGTGATGCAATCCTACCCCATGTCCTTGGAGAACAAAAATCTGAAACACCCAAATGAAGGGGTTTAGCTTGGAATGCTCCCACAGTTATGTGCTGTGGAAACCAAACACTCCAGGCACTGGTTCTTTTCCAAGAGTCCCACACTGATCTCTGCATCTATCTCTCCAGGGAGGCAGGATGGCTTCCAAGCTTTTTCTTGAACTAAAAAGTAGGCATTTTTCCTGCTATAGAATTGCTAACAGTTCCAGACCTGTTGTTCCCCAGGTGTGACCTTCACTTTATCTCTGAACATGGCGCTTCCCCGAGCTCTTACACAGTGGGAGGCTCCGCCTGGCACTGAAGCTGTCCTGACCTGGGCACCTCAGCACTTCAGTGGCTTTAGTGCTCAGGAAACCCAAAAGAGCAAAAGGTGCCTCTCAGGCCACCACACCCTGCCCTGCTCACAGCACTGCTCTGCCCTAAACTGTCCCCTCAAGTAATACATTAGAGAGAGCATCAACCCCTGCCCAAGTGAATCCCACACCACCATAAAAGGGCTCCTGGGGAGAAGAAGCAACAACCATGGACGAGATCTTGGTGACACAAACATGCAAAGCCTGTTAGCTCCATCCCTCTTAGCACAAACTTGGCAACTTCTCATGTATTTTTTTTTACCAAGTAATATCTTAGTAACTAAAAACACCACACAAGAAGTTTGAGTTCCTCATTGATAGCTCAAGGCAAGAGATAGTCTGGACACAGTTTCTCCCCATGCTAAAAATTCCAGTTTGTAGCCTTTATGTGTCTTAGTGGCAGCTGAGATGCCACAAGGAAGCTTACAAAGAGCTATCTCACACATCCCATCCCACTCCTCCAAGCTCCCAGGCACTGTCTACCCAGTTGTTTCCTTCATGGACCACAGCAATATATTCAAATAAGCATTAAAGATATGGCATCCAAAGTAATTTCAGTATTTTCCTATGGTTTTTCTCTTGTTTATTCCATTTTCTTCAGGCAGCCAGAAGGGAATGAATGCAACTTTACTAGTGCTCTCAGCAATGCATTTATTCCCTTCTGGCTGGAAAGCACAAGCAGCAGAGGGGACTCCCATACTGACCTCTGGAGTTGGGCAGGATTTGGGGCTGTTCTGCATGGATTCAGATTTTGAAGAGCTGGACTGAGATTCCCCTTTCTTGGATTGTTTCTGAGCACTGGTGGGAGCAGCTGGGGAGCCCACGGTGGTGTCCAGCCCCCGCTGCGACAGTTCCAGCTCGTCACTCTCTTCATTGTGAACCTTCTTTGTGCTCTGATGGGGGAGTAACCCAGGAACAGCTGACTCTGCAATAAAATCGGCTGTCCATTAGTTACAGCCACAGGCAGGATACAGGATTAGCAACAAGCATCCCATAGAGCAGCCCAAGTCTCTACAAACCTGCCTCATTCAGCACACTGGACACCTGAGCGCTCCCTGACCACAGAAATGCCGACTTCTCTTCACAAAATGAATCAGAAGTATTTACAAGAGGGATAGAGATGCCAAAATTACACTAAACATTTGCATTAACTCCGTTAGTGTTGGAATTTGTGATATTGAGATGATTCTTAGATTGTAGAAAGTCTTTGTCAGTCCTGCTGCTAAAGAAGAAGTCATAATTTGTTTGTGTTGGTTTTCAAGGTTGTTTATTCTGTTTATCTCTAACATGTTCTGCTGCCCTGCCGCAGCTCTGTCCTGCAGGGCAGCGTGTGGGGCTCTGCCCTCAGTGGGATGTTACAAACATTATATATCAGAAACTACCTGTGCTATATTTATAATAATGTGCTAATATTTATCACTTACGTTTAACAGTGTGTTTCTAGCTTAAACTAATAGAAAAATGCCAACACCACAGTGAAACATGGAAGACATGAAGAAGAAGAAAAAGGACAAGACACACCCAACTTCCTCCATCTTGTCCCCTTTGGACCCCTAATCTAGAATCCTAAAATTTTACTTTTGCACCCATGCCACACTTAATTATTACTGATATCAAACACTCAGAGCTGGTAATTCATCCTGTAAGATTGAAAACTCTTTTCCATGGACAGAGATCACAGACAGTGTCTCTGGGGGCTCTGTACAGGGGGGTTCCTGACCCCCTGCCAGGGTCCCAGCCCTGCCAGGGCAGCCAGAGGGAAGCTCTGGATTCCCACACCGTAGCCCTTTTCATTGACGTAAATATCAACCCCTTTGTCAAAGCCCTCTCAGGCACACCCAGTAATTACCCTTCTCCCAGCGGGGCTGCGGGGCAGAGCTGCACAGAGCAAGGGGCAGCTCCGAAGTCACCAGAGTGGAGGTGAGAAGGTCGATTTTTCCTGTTTGAAGCCGGAATTGCTGGAGTTCCTGTGACAGAAGGCTGAATTGCTCTGTTTGACTGCGACACTGATCTTCCAGATCCTTCACCCGGGCCTGCCAGGAGAGAACAAGGTTAGGAACAAACCCCCAATGAAGCACTGAGGCTCAAAACAGGATTTCCTTTTACTGCATCTTTTCACAGACTCCAAGGAGCTAAAGGATGCTTTTAAATGCCCTGTCTAGGAACAGTCATTGGAAACTGGCAGCCTCACACCTCTACATATCTTAGAAAAGCTGAGGCTCATCATAATCTCTGAGGAAGCTGACTACAAACTCCATAAGGACTCATCCCTAAAATTCTGGGTTTGAACTTCAATATCCTCTCTGAGATAGGTCAGCAATAAATAAGCCTTAAAAAGATTCAAAAGGCTTTGCATGGTTTTTGGAGCATTGAAATCAAATGGCTTCAAAAGGAACTGCTCTCCCAATGTTGTCCACCACTCCAGAGGCCCCAGCAAGCTCCCAAAACCTTAATTTGACCTCCCCACCATTCCAGGCAGGACTGCCAACTGTCCCTCTTGGCACTAGGAAGGGCAGAGAGCACATGGGCCCATGTTGCAGAACTCTGCCTTGACGTGGGAAGCCCACTTGTCTCCCTGGTCCTACAGGGATGATTTACTCCAGGCAAATGCATGCTGGCAACAAGAAAGCTACACCTCAGCAAGATGAGGTGCCAAGGAGCCTTGGGAAACACTCTAGAGAGGGAAGGACATATTCCTGCTAGAGGACCATTTGTATTTTCCCATATTCTCTTTTTACTATCTCTAGAACTTCCCCTTACAAAACATGGCTGATTCCTGGTTGCTGTTACACATCCCCACATTCCCCCAGGTTGTAGGCAGATCAATTCCCAGGTGACTACAACTGCTCCTTTCCCTCCTCTTACTGTTTCTTGTAGGTAAGATGCACCAAAACAGATGACTGCACTGCACTCTTCAAAATTTTCCATTCTACCAAATGTATTTGAAGTGTTTTTTCTCCTTCCAACTCAAAAAATAAATGATGCCTTCAAATATTACGTGAGACAGAAAGCCTGAGATTATAAGCAGCTCTAAAAATAACATTTCTGACATGGTAAAAGCTCTCTCTGTCGTCTCAGAGTAATACAAAACCTTTGTAGCTGCTCCCTAAGAATTTAGGATGGTCATGCATTTCTATTTGACTGACATATCTGTTTTAGGTGTTTCAGTTTATTACCTGGTCCCTCCACAAGTTCAAAGGTGCTCTCATGCCCTAAGAAATGCCTGGTGAAGTCTCTCAAGTTTGGCAAGAACTATCTCTGAACTGAATTCAGATGCCAGGACCAACTTCCAGAAGTGTCTGTGTTCTCCACTTGCTCAGAGTCAACTCCTTGTTTCCTAAGTAATGGTGCACAGGATTCCTCTGCCAATATGAGTGTTTGAATTTACTTACAGTTTGGATTTTTCACATAAAGGCTTCTCCCCTACAACATTACATCACAATAGAGAAAAGAAACCCTCAACAATATGAACAGTTGCACTGGATCAAAGGAGGGCTTCCTCAAGTCCAACATCCATCCCTGATCCCACCTTGGGACAGAGCCTACAACACCAGACAGGTACAGAACGACTGCAGGACCAGAGGGGGATTTCCTGTCTTCTCTGGAGACATGAGCCAGCAGATGCATCTGGATATTGTGTTTAATAGCATCATAATAGTACCTTGTCCTGTAAATTCATAAACCACAGTTTAAATCCATTTACACTGGCAGCCAAGCCAATAACCCGGATAATTCACACTTTAATTCTAAGACACTTAATTAGTCAGGTGTCTTTTCAATCTGTTACTCCAAACAACATACAAACATGCCTTAAGTACTACTGCCACATCATACACAAGGTGTACTTTTAGCAGCTCCTTTGCAGGGGACCACAGACAGCTGGGAAGCAGCAGGGTTTCCAGGGCAGTGCTGGGAGGCAGGAGGATAAGGAAGATGGGGCCCAAGGATGTGGCCAGGAGGTTCAGGGAACCAGAAGGAATCAAGCTCCAAACACAGAGAAGAATTCTGTGTCTGTGCCCAACCCAAAATGGGGAGAAAGAGGAGTCTCCCACAACAGGGACTGGACTTCCAGAAGAGGCTGCAAGAGCAGGAGCAGAGCTTGGTGGGGTCAGTTTAACCACCAACTCAGGCACTGATTCTCCACACCCAACCACCACCACCTCAGCCCCATCCTCTAAGACAATCTCATTCATGGCTGGTCTGTTCCACTTCTACAGCTCATGCTCTTCTTTCAGATGGCCCTTGTACCCCTTGTCCATATCTTCTGCTGTGTACTTTTCCAATCAGAGATTCCCCATTTTGCTGGAAGGGAATTCTACAGGTGTGCAGTCCAAGCTCTTGCTAAAAGCAGGGCTGATGCCAAAGGAATTAAAGGAACATCCATAACTCCACATCAGTGTGGGTGGAACTTCTACAGGATGTGAGCATACCGCAATAAAGCCCTTTCCTGAGAGTTACCACCACTTTACTGTTTTTTTGACCAATTTGTGGCTGACAATTTTTTTAAAAATCCCCTACCTCCAACCCTGTACCTCCTATGCCAGCAGGGAATTCTGAGCCCACCACCAGGCATGTTTAGTCTCTGCTCTCTCTCCTCCACGTGCCTTTGCACAGTCAATGTCACCTGATCTCCCTATTCCTCCTGAGATCTTTAAAACCTTCCAGTGTGGTAGAGAAGTTTTCTGTCAGCTACAAACCCTAGCACTGCTAAACCAGCCTTCTTTCCAAACCTCCTGTGAACAGGCCAGCCAGCACAGCTCCTAAGCTGGAACTTCATTAGTTACCACCTCTTCTGGGAAAACTATTATCCACAACCTCTGCTTCCCATCTTCCACCCAATTACAAAGCCAGCAGGACCAGTCTTCTTCTCCACGACACTCATTTGCAATGTTGTCACCACTGCTTTTGGGGTTTGAAGGAAACACTTCACTATTGAACTGCAAAGACACTTACATGTGGATAAGGAGCACAGTTGGACCATTCTAAAAATCTGGAAGTGCCAAAAAAAGTAAGCTCCTAATTCTAACTGCTCAAGAAAGCAAGGCACTTAAAGAGAAAAGCAGCTACTCCATCAAACTCATAGCAGAAGCTACTTTAATTACACTTATTTCTTGGCAGTAACACTCTTGCAATCTTTTCCAGAGTATAGTTAAAACAAGAATATCAAGCAACTGTCAAAGGCAGAACAGAGGGGAAAATGTCCTGTTTGACAGCATTAGAGCAGTACCTGCATGCAATCCAAAGTACTCTGGGAGCAAGAAGAAAAGCAGAAAGAGATATGAAATCACATCAGCAGTTACACTACAACACTCTGCCAAAGATAATCCAACCCTCAGTCTGAATGAAATTGTTTTCTCACCAAATTACAGTGCCTGCCTTGGTCCACACTGAGATTCCCACCTCATTCCCAGAAGCATCTGCTTGCCAAACAAAAGCTAAATCCTACACACCACATGCATGAATAAGATAACCAGGGACTTTTTGAGGGCCTCCAAATCCCAGTGTGCTTTGAGATAAATGACAATATGCTTGGAGTGGCTGCTAAATTTCAAGCCCCCTTTTCCCAGCACATTGCACCCACTCAAAAATGAATGGAATGGACATTTTGTGCCCAGACCTTTCCCCAGGTCTGAGATCATGGAGTTCTGGAAATCAAAGCACAGCTCAGAGCCTGGCTGTGACAGGATCTTAAGCAGCTGACAGCCTGCTCAGTCCTGTGTCCTGCTCCTAGGTCAGGGAAAGCAAGCAAAGTTGAGCTCTGGTCCCCTCCTTTCCCAACAAAACTGGATTCCCGGAAGGAGGCTGTCTCCTTTTGTATCTATGCATTGCCAAAGGCAGCTGAAATCTTGTCTCATGTACTTTGGAATCACTGAACTCCCTCATTCCTGTGACCATAACCCTCAAGCTTTTCTTCCTAAGCTGAGAGGGTGCTTCTCTCCATGGCAGTTCTGCACACACCCCACTGCATACTCTCCTCTCCCCTGTCACTGCCTTATCTCAGAACTACAGAACACCTAAGGCTGAAGGAGATCACCTGGAGCACTGGGATCACCTGATCCAAGCCCTCAGCTCAGAGCAGGGTTGGCTGCTGAGAGCTCTGTCCATTTCTGGCCATCTCCAGGGAGAGAAACTCCACTTAAAACAATCATGGGACAGAACCCTTCAAGCAGGAAAATGGACTGCACTCATTCTTTATTTATATCACATAAAAAAGCAATTCAAGCATATGTGAAAATAACAATACATAGCAAAGGCATCTCAAACCCCCTAATTATGCCATACACTGATGTTCTGGAATGATTATAGTTAGGTGATTTAAGTGACTGTTGCTCTGCATTAAACTGGCTTTTAATGACAGCTTCTCTTTCTTTGTTCTACTTTATAAAATTCAGGGACAGGTTGAATTGGGCTCTAAGAAACTTGGTCTAGTGGAAGGTGTCCCTGCCTACAGCAGGAGGTAGAACTGGATGAACTTCAAGGTCCCTTCCAACCCAAACCATTTGATGATTCTGTGATCTCTCTGCCAGTAACATGAAAGCAAGAATATTTAACTAGTAAGGCCCTTGCAGTAGATCATTACCTTCAAACACAGAATAAGAGGACTATCTCTTTCTTCCTTTGCACAGGGAGATGTCTGGTTTAAACCTAAGTAGCTTCTCCAACCCTTCACTGAGTTAGTTCAGAAAATGTCTGACAAGCATCATAGAATCATCAAATCTCACAATGGTTTAGACTGGAAGTGACCTTAAAGCTCATTTTATTCTATGGGCAATGACATTTTTCACTAGATCAGGTTGCTCCAATGACCTTGGAACAGAACCACAGCAACCCTCCCTTCCCCAAAAGGCTGCTCAGAACCCAGGTAAACATGAGGTCATGTAGAGCAGCACCTGTATCAGCTGATTCCACCTCTGCAGCCAAATGCAGAGGTCCCCAAAGGGGTGTGGCAAAAGCACAAGATATAATGTCACATCCCCTAACACTCATCCAACCTGCAACATTTCAATCCTGTTCAGCAGGAGCCCAGCCCTCTTGGGCTTTACAGGCCAGGCCCCATCCAAAGGCGGTGCTATTTTGCAGTCATGGAGCAATCTCCATCAAGGACACTTCCCACCTGCACTGACAGTTCTGGGCTCCCAAAGGCCACACAGCTGCAGAGCAGTGGGCACAGGGAGTTCATTCTGACAGCCCTGACTGCTTGTCACCACTGGAGACAGGAGCACAGCCCCAGGAGATCCTACTGTGCTCAGAAAACCTCTGAGAGAGCAGAAGATGCTCCCCTTGCCACCACACCCAACCCAACCCTCTGGCAGTCACTAAATTGTCACATCAAGTTCCAGGGTTTGGCACTGTGCCTTTGCAGCTCCAGGAATCCAATGTTTTTTTCCAAAGTCACCCTGACAGACACTGAGCTGATACAAATCAACCCCAGAGCAGTGCTCAGCACATCTGCCAGGCTGCACCTGTACACTGTCAGCCACCAGCCAAAGCACATTCCCTCTGTGCAAGTCAGAGAAAATGGAACAAGGGAGCTACCTAAAGCTTCGCCACTCCTTATGCTCAGGTATTCCTGCTTTTACCTAATAAACTTTTCTTATTTTTCCTTAATAAAACGAATAGAGCACACATACACAAGAAAAATTTTAAATCCCACGGACACAAGTATTCTCCTTTCACATGATGCTGGAAAATGGAACAGGCGGATCTGAGTTTGGTTACTAAATGCACCCCCAAAAGAGATTTTGGGCACGATCTGAATGAAGTAACCTATCTAATGACTGAGCAGGTTAGGCTATAATTCCCTGAAATTTGACCCAAATATTACTTTCACTGCAGCAACATGTTGCATCCAATCAAGGCACTACAGCATTTTGCAGAAGAACCAACAAAACCCCGGGCATTCAAACTGGTATTATAAATAAAAGGTACCAAATGTGGAGCCACTAATCCAGTGGCTCATTTCTTTCTGTCTTACCTCTAGAAGCTGTACTGCTCCCTCATGTTCCCTTCTTGCCTCTGCCTGTGCCTAAGAAAAAATAAGGAAGGGAGTAAATCAGAAAGCAGCCAACCTGAGTTCACTTCTACTGTCATCCTGCTTTAGTAGTCCATTGTAGACTGGAGCATGAATCTGGTGAGGAACAGCTGAGGCAGCTGGAAAGGAGCGAAGTCTGGACAAAAGGAGGCTCAGGGGAGACCTTCTGGCTCTGCACAACTCCTGACAGGAGGCGACAGCTGGGGGGGTGCAGCTGGGCTCTGCTCCCATGGAGGAAGGGAGAGGACAAAGGGAAATGGCATCAAGCTGTGCCAGGGCAGGGTCAGGTTGAATACTGAGAAAACTTCTTCACAGTCCTTGGCACAGACCGCCCAGCGCACTGGTGAAGTCGCCATCCCTGGGGCAGTTTAACAGCTGTGCAGATGTGGCTCTTGTGGACATGGGTCAGTAGGTGCCTTCCAGTGCTGGGGGAACAGATGGACTCAATCTTGGAGGGCTTTTCCAAACTTAATGATTCCATGATTTTATTATTTAAATCACGGTACAGTCTGGAAACATCTCTGGGCTTTGGACATAGAGCAGTGAGAGGTCAGAACTGACATGCACAGGCAAAGCCCTTCAGTTTACTCAGGTACCAGAGCTCACCTGGACTCAGACTCTCTTAGCCTGTAAACTCACATCTACCTCCCCCATGCACACCTCCAAAGGAAACAAGGCGCAGGAGTCCATTCAGAGGGGAAAATGTCCCTGTCACACAGCACATACCTGCTGCAACCGCCGGACCTCCTCCTGCTTCTCCTGCAGGACAAGCAGTGCTTCCTTGTGCTCCACTTCCAGCTGCTGCCTCCGCTCAGCCAAATTTCTCATGTGCTGCAGGAGAAGGCACACACAGCTGAGTAGTGACACCACTGAAACCCTGCTCTGTGTTCTACCAGTGGTCACAAAGCCAAACCAGGGCCTGCATTTCATGTCATCATTGCACAAAGTAAGGAATTCCCATCACAAGGCAGAGCAACGTTGTCAGAGAAAACCCTCAAATCAGTGATGGCCACCTTATCTCAAACTCAAATCCCTGAAGCAGCCTTTCCAAAGTACCTCTGTTCACTTTGGAAAGCCATGTTCCAGGATCCTGCAGAAGCAGAATTCCCAGTGAAGCACAGAGACAAAAGAATGGTCAGAAAAGGCAAACAGACAACCTGTGCCATTCAAAGGAAGCAGCAGGTGTTTGGACAGTCCTTCCAGCTATGTGGATCCTACTGACCTTCAGCACCTGCTCTAGATTCTCCAGCTTGGTTTGGAGTCCTTGATTCGTCTGAATTACTGAATCCCGTTCCTTAGTCACTAAAACAACCTGCAGTTTCAGGTCAGCATTCTCAGATTCAACCTGGAGAGAAAGGATTTTCAGTGAGGACAAGCAGCCATAGGTGTTCCTTGTAAAAAAAACAGAGACCAGTTTATTTCTGTGCTTTCTGCTGGCAATGATACTAAAATCAGGCACCTCCTCTGCCTCAGGTTTTCACTTAAAACAAACATATGATCGTTTTTGTATCAGGCTTCAATGTGTAACAATTTATTTGCACACTGCTTCTCTCCCTAGATTCAACTTCCCTCCCCTTTTGCAAGGACGAAGAGACTGGGATAGGAACAAGCTACATAATGAAGAGATAAAAAAACAACCACAAGGTCTATAAGCAATTTTAATCCCACATTTTAGGATTAAACACAGAACAGGACAGAAAATTCAGTAGCTTGCTGAAATCATCTTTGCCTCCTTCACTTACCACAAGGAAGTTTTGGTTCCAGGGTGCACTATGGCTGACAAGTACCAGCAATGCAAGCAAAGACAAACATTTCCACTTACAGCAGCTATTAAATAAGTAGGAAGCCTTATGCATGGCGGCAAATTGACACATGGGACTGACAAATGACTTTCTAACTTTTGTGCATTAGATTTGTCCAGAGAATAAACTGGGAACAGAAGCCCAGCTCAGCACACGACCATTACTGAGCTGGAAACTTAAGAACAGCATGTTCTTCTCAGCAGAGTTTTGCAGAAGCCAACGCTGCCAACCTGACAAAGACACTGCTTTTACCTGTCCTGCCCACCCAGCCTTCTCATTCAGCTGCAAGTTCTCTTCAGCCAGTCGTGCATTTTCACTCTGCACCTCCTGCAGCTGGATCTCCTGTCCAGAAAGAGCAGGAATTACACCAAGGCCCTCTGACTAACTCCCCCAGATTATCCTGCAGAGCAGTTTTTTGTGATGGTGCAGGATGCTGGTGGGATGCTGCTCGAGGTCTGGGAAGCAACAGTGAGCAGTACTGCCCAAACAGAACCCAGGACTCGACTATGGATGACCTTTAAGGTCTCTTCCAACCCAAACCAGCCTTTGATCTCTTGAGCAAAGCAAAGCAGAAACAGAAGGGAGAAATCCAGATGTTCTGCTAGGAGCTGCACAAGTTCCCTGGAATTAAAAAGGATTTCAGTCAACAAAAATCACAAGAAAAGACAGTGAGAATATGTTATTACCATTTCAATACCTGTCTGGAGTGCCTGTGAAAATGGTTAAGTATCTCCCTAAATTAGCAAAGGCCACAGAATTTCATCCACTGATTTGTCTAGCCATAGTCAGCCCACAGGAGACTAAATGAACAATTCCAGCCTTAAGGGCTGGAGTCCCAAAAAATGTCCAAATGAACAGACACACTGGTGATTCCTCATTAAGATGAACTGAAGGGAATCCAAGAGAGGCACACAATAATTTAGCTCCTCTTCTCCCGTTATGCTCTTAAAGTAGGCAACAAGAACACTTACTAGTTCTTTGCATCTTTTATGCTTTTTCCTCACTTCATGCTCAAGGTTTTCACATTTTTTGCGCTTCTTCTTGAGTTCAACTTCCTGCACAAAACAAACAGAAGTAGATCAGGAAGCCCTGATCTACACTCTTACAGTGCATATGAAATTCAAGCCCAGCCTCTCAGACCTAGTGCTGCATTAGTTATTTTTATTTTCTTATGAAAATCTCTTTGGGACAAAGTTAAACAATGTAGAAACCAAAGGAGATTTTTCTGAAAGTAAGAAAAATAAAAAAAAAAAAACACCCAAATTATTCCTCTTTTCCCCGAACCTTCTGTCTGGAAATAATTCTGCTCCCACATGCATGGACTGTTCCTATCTATACAGAACAGTAGAGAGGAAAAGGTGTAGGAGACAACAACAGATGTTCTGTATAAAATTTTCATCTTTAAACACCAGATGTGCTATTTTAGCTCCTATTTGAATTCCAGTGACACCTAACAGAGCACAGACATCCTCTTGATCTGCAACTACTCACTACCCCTCAGATCAACAGGAGCTGCTAAACCTCCCTGTGCACTGACTTAATTGCTGGAATAATTCACAAGGGACACATTCCTCATCCACATCTGTCCCCAGTTCAAATAAGTCTAAACCAAACACAGCACAGAATCTACTGCCATGTTTCCATCTCATCTGAGTGTGACATATTACCCTGTCAGCCCAGCACCAGGACCTGCCACCCAGCAACAATCTACATGCAGAATGCCTGTGTTGTTCTACCAATTCCTCAAGCTGCCCACTTTTGTAGGGCAGCTGCACCTAAAAAGATTTCAGTCCCCAAAATCTATCTGGACTGCACATATGAAACCCCCAACAAAAATAAGAAAGTAGCACACTCCTTCCCCCAAACCAGGTTCACAACTCACCAGCTGCTGTATCTGTTTGCTGCTCTCCTGGTTTGTTACTGCATTTTTGGGAGGAAAATTTTCATGTCCTTCAGAGGCAGGTCCCAGTGGTTGCACACCTGGTTCCACCTGAAAGCAGAAGAGATGCCAGAGAGCTCAGGGACATCCTGAGACTATAAAGCACACTAAGGGAAGAGGGACTTTCCTGGTGGTACCACCCAGGAGAGCAGTGCTCCACAGGGAACTCCTAATCTCTGAGCTGCACCACTTGACATGGAGAAAGCTGGAGACCTCGCTAGGGATCTCTGTGCTGGGAATATCCTGGAGCCCAGTGCCAACCAGCCCAGCTTGACTGAAGCATCTCCGAGGAACAGTGGGCTCCTGGAAGCTCTCAGATCCAAGCTCCCATTTGTGCCTCACTTAATGATCCAATGAGAGGCAGCAGCAACGCCTTTCACAGCCTTCCCCAAAGTGACAGAGAGAAGGGAGAACACAGCCCACAAAGGGCAGAAATAAGTGAAGATGTCAGAATCTGAGGGCAAGGAAGAACAAACAGTACCAACAAATGCAGCATCCCCCTCTGCTGGTAGCTGGGAAGGGCTAAACTGGCAGCAGTGCCATGGCTTTTGTGCACCACCAAACCAGATGAAAGGAGACACTTTCTATACACATTTGTACACAAGTTTCTAACAAAATGGCTTTTCATTTGGGTCACAGACAAACACACATTAATCCTCTGAATTTTTGCTCTCAGCTAATACTTGCCTTGCATTATCTGCCCAGAACAGCCCTGACTGCAGGGCAAGGACTGAGACACACAGAAGAAAACGGGTCTTGATAAGGTTTAAAACATTAATTGTGAAGTTATTTTTGATAGAACAGATTTTAGGGACAGATCTTTATGATCATCAAAGCAAACCTGTACTGTGAGGAAGCAGCAGGACTTTATGAATCCATCTCAGCCTTAGCCTTCAGCTGACCTCTCCTCAGACATGGGATTCCTCATTTCCCTCTGAACACCTTCAGTGCTGAGGGATCCATGGGATGAGCTCTGAGCTCCCTGTACAGCCAGCCATTAGGGTAGTGTCTAAACACTTTACCTAGGATGTGATATTTCATCTATTTTTGGCTTGAAAAACATAGGTTTTATCTACATCTATATTCATGGCTCTTATGCTGAAGGCCTGAGAGCTCCAAGAGCTCACACTCAAGCTCAGGCTAACAAGGATTTCTCATTTTTTGTTTAAAAAAACCAAAAACTCTGAAATCATCTTCCACATGAACCTTGTTCCCTACCATCCATGGAATAAGGTTCACTGCCAGAGTCCAACAGTCTGAGCATCGACCAGCACATGGAAACCTTGGGATCCTCCACCCAACCCATGGCACCTCAAGGGCCACAGTGCTTGGAAGCTTTCAGGTCTGCTGTAAAACCCATATTTAACTGTGGAATAGCCCTGTGGAAATGTTTCTGAGACTTTTTTGCTTTTCACTCACCTTTCTTATGCTAAGTATCAAACTGGTATTTCAGAGAATCCCAGAATCACTGAGTTTGGAAAAGACCTCCAGGCCCATCCAGTCCAAGCCGTCCCCAATCCCCACCTTGTCCCCAGCCCAGAGCACCGAGTGCCATGTCCAGCCCTTCCTTGGACTTCTCTGAGGATGGGGACTCCAAACCTCCCCAGGCCTGAGCATACTTCCAGGAAGAAATTCCTCCTGATGTCCCTCCTGAACCTCCCCTGGCCCAGCCTGAGGCCGTTCCCTCTCCTCCTGTCCCTGTTCCCCGGAGCAGAGCCCGACCCCCCGGCTGTCCCCTCCTGTCAGGAGCTGTGCAGAGCCACAAGATCCCCCCTGAGCCTCCTTTTCTCCAGGCTGAGCCCCTTTCCAGCTCCTGAGGCTCCAGCCGGGGGTGCTGCATATCACATGGTTCAGCCAAGGGACTGGCAACAGCCTACTCCCTTCACCAGTGCTGTCAGATTTAGCCTTGCTGACTTATTTGTCAGCCAGAACATCTTCTGGCAGTGAGGCCAGACTCTCCTGAGTCAGAGAAACAAAGCACATGCACAAGAAAAGCCATCTTGTCTGACAAAACCTACAGGATCAGGTGGAAATCAAGGTATGGAAGGGTCATTCAAGGAAGGGGGCAGGGCAGAGGGAAAAAAACCATCTATGCATCCCTCTTCATCACAGCAGAATCTGGGGGGGGAAATGGGGGCTGAAATCTCAAACGATGAAGAACAAGGCTGAGAATCTCTCTGAAACTGAACTGTCTATATGAACTGTGGAAGCTAAGAAAATAAAGAGTAACAAGACACCAAGATTATGTAATATTCACCTCAGGGTTTAAAACCCCCTTTGGCATGAACTGAATCCCTCAGTTCAGAGGAACTGAATCAATCCACCAGACAGCAACTGGCAGAACAAGAGGACACAGTCTAAAGCTACATCAGGGAAAGTTTAGGCTGGATATTAGGAAAAAAAATTTTACTGAAAGAATAATAAAATACTGGAATTGTCTTCCTAGGGAAGTGGTGGAATCACCATCTCTGGATATGTTTAAAAAAAGACTGGACTTGGCACTTGGTGCTATGGTCTAGTTGTGGTGTTAGGGCATAAGTCGGACTTGATGATCTTAGAGGTCTCTTCCAACCTCATTATTCTGTGATTCTGTGATTCTGTAATCCGTGCAGCAAGTCGCTTCTCCAACATTGCCTTAATACAAAATACCTGGAAGATGGCAAATGCCATTGCTTCAAGAGTATTCCAGAGTTTAAAGCATATTCCAGTAGACATCTGTAGTAAGACAGACCAGTACATTTGACGCTATTTCTGGGCAAACTGATACAAACTGCATAGGACAGAAATACTTTAAAAAATCCAAACAAACTTGTGTTACAGCAAGGGGAAACATATTCATGGATGTATACAGAGTTTTTTTTAAGATGTCAGCAAGTAAGTGGGTGAGGGAGGACCAGTAAGAACCTGCTTGGGTGCTCAGAAGACATCCAGCTGCTCTCCTTTAACAGATGTTTGCAGATACTGACCCACCACGGGGCAAAGGGAGGGTTTTCTCTTGGCTAAATATTCAGTAAACCTGAGAGGGCTGAGTAAGAGGGAGCAGGGACTGTGCTCTGCAAGTACTGATGCAGCAGAGACAGTGATGAGGGCACAGTGACACTGAGTGATTACAGAGACTAATGATGGTTTAATAAAGAGTGCTTAGACAAAAACGTAAAGAGATCTTCTGGGAAAGGGAGAGAAAACTTCATTATGCTGTCATATAAATCAACGCCACAAGCATCCAGGATGCTGCTGCACACTGCTTCCCCAGCACAAAACTGAGAGAGAAAACACACAAAGGAGGGAGACAAATATAATGAACACTGAATAATGGAAGAGGCTGGAAAGAAAAAAAGAAACAAACAAACAAACAAAAACCACAAAAACGGCTGAAGGAGAGTGTCGGAATCTGTGCTATTGATGATTCCGAGATTGTAAAAAGTCTCTGTCTTTCAGCCCCGCTGCCAAAGCAGAAGCCATAATTCGTCTGTGCTGGTTTTAAGGTTGTTTATTCTGTTTATCTCTAACATGTTCTGCTGCCCTGCCGCAGCTCTGTCCTGCAGGGCAGCGTGTGGGGCTCTGCCCTCAGTGGGATGTTACAAACATTAAATACCAGAAACTACCTGTGCTGGATTTACAATAACGTGCCAATATCTGTCACCTACGTTGAACAGTGTGTCCCCAGCCTAAACCAACAGAAAAATGCCAACACCACAGTGAAACATGGAGGGCATGAAGAAGGAGAAAAAGGACAAGACACACCAAATTTCCTCCATCTTGTCCCCTTTGAACCCCTAATCTAGAATCCTAAAATTTTACTTTTGCACCCATGCCACACTTAATTAAATATTAAATATTATTAATTAATTATTATTAATTATTAATCAAACACTCCGAGCTTGTAATTCATCCTGTAAGATTGAAAACTCTTTTCCATGGACAGAGATCACAGACAGTGTCTCTGGGGGCTCTGTCCAGGGGGGTTCCTGACCCCTGCCAGGGTCCCAGACCTGCCAGGGCAGCCAGAGGGAAGCCCTGGATTCCCACAGGAGAGCGGTTTATAAACCCAGGAGTGACTTGGAGGAGAAGGACAAGGAATGAATATTCAATGCATCTGCTGTAAGAGCCGGGGGGCAATAAACGAGACCAGCTGGCGGGAAGGCGGGGGAGAAGATACGCAGCGCAATCTCCCAGCGGGGGATGTGGGGTTGTATCCCACTGAAAACACGGCAGGAAACCGGCAGAGCCCCTGGGCGCCGCTCCCTCAGCATCCCGCGGCTCGGACAGCCCTGACTCGCGGCGCCGCGGAGGGCCCGGCCCCGCGGAGGGCCCGGCCCGCCCGGCCGCGCTCGGTGGAGCGGATCCCGGCGGGGCCCCGGAGCCGCCCGGCGCGGCCCGGCCTTACCTGGCGGCGGCGGAGCGGCCCCGGCCGAGCCCCGCGGCACCCCCGGCCCAGCGCAGCCCCGCTGGGGCCCGGCCCGGCCTTACCTGGCGGCTGCGCGGCCGCGGCGGGGGCGGCGCCCTGAGGCGGCCCCGGATCGGCCGGGCTGAACCACTGCGGGCGGAGGGGCCCGGCCCGGCGGGGCCGAGCGCGGCCCTTGGCTGCGGGGACACCCGGGAGCTGCTCCAGGGCTGGAGCCCCTCTGCTCTGGAGCCAGCCTGGGAGCGCTGGGGGCGCTCCCTTGCAGAAGGCTCCAGGGAGAGCTCAGAGCCACTTCCAGGGCCTAAAGGGGCTCCAGGAGAGCTGGAGAGGGATTGGGGACAAGGGATGGAGAGATGGGACTCAGGGAATGGCTCCCACTGCCAGAGGGCAGGGATATTGGGGATGGGGCTGGGAGGCCTTGGCACAGGTTGCCCAGAGAAGCTTTGGTTGCCCCATCTCAGAAAAGCATCCACGGCCAGGTTGGACAGGGCTTGGAGCAGCCTGGGATAGTGGAAGGTGTCCCTGGCCTGTGGTGGGGGGTGGAATGAGATGCACTTTTAAGATCCCTCCAATCCAAACCATTCCATGATTATATAAAGAAGAAACATTACTTGCTTTCCTGGGTGAAAAAACACAGCACGCGAGCCCTGTGCTAGGGAAAATGAGCAGGACTGAGCTCCTGGCATGGCTTAGCGTCCCTGCCCTGGTGTGGTCTGCCAGCAGCATCCACATCCCTCCTTACCCTGAGACCTGGTGTTGGAATGTGTCCCTTTGGAAACCAGCACTGCACCTCTTTGCAGTGGATGTGAACCACAGCCCTCACCTTCTCCAAGTGAAGTTCCCTAAGAACAGTGATTAACTGAGTAATTAAATAGGCAGACTTTCCGATTGCTGACTCACTTGTCTTACCTCCCTGCAAGTTCTCTCTCCGAGCGCTGGGTCTCCCAAAGCCTCCTTTGGTCGAGGTGCACCTTTGAGGCAGGAATTGCTTGGTCCTGGACATGTGGCAGCACTGGGCATGGCACTGCCTGAGCTCATTTTGGAGGAACGCAGACACTCCTTGAAATTCTTGAGCGCGATCTGCCTCTGGAGCCGCAGCACCTCTCGCTGGGATTCCCTCAGCAGGCGGTCAAACTCAATGACGTTCAGGCAGCAAGGGTCATCCTGTGGGAAACCAACCACGGCCCATGGCACTGACAAGCTCCAAAAGCTGGACATCTCAAATTTAACATGCAGACTCCGAAAGAGGAGAGGCTGGGGAAACCCAGGTAGTGTGGCACACACACACGTGTTGATTCCTGTGTCTCCAAGGCCACAAAACTCACTTTACATCCTTTATGCAAAAACATGAGGATAAAACCCAGCCTGTAATGCTCCTGCATCTCTCTCAGCATGATGTGCAGGGCTTTTCCAAGCATGGGCCATCTCATCGCATGCCAGCAGGGAGCGTGGCAGGATAATGTCATTTCACAGCCCAGCCAGACCAGAGCTCTCACTACTTTCTTTACTCCTTGGTCTGGGTGCTGGCAAGCACTTGGCTTTGAGAGGTTGCAGGAATGAAGAACACCTGGGATTTGGTCAGTTCTTTCTCAGGGTAATACTTGGTTTCCTAACATTCTTCATTTCTCTCCTCTCGAGACAGTATGTGTGATGGACACCTATCTATAGCACAAGGGTATTGCTCCCATCCATTCATGACCCAAACACAGTAGCTTTTGAAGGAAACCAGCACAATCTGAGACTCACAAAACTGGGGAGAATATGTCACCTGTTTGTTTGATTCTTCAAAGGTTTCCAGATTTCAGGAAGCTGAAGAAACCTGCATGTCCATATATACAAAATCAGGTTACGAAAACCTGTTTTTAAAAATCTGCTGCTGGAGGAGAAATTCCCCTGAAAAGCTTCTAAGCCAGAGAATTCAAGACATAACTGGTATCCAGGACAAATTTAATTGCTTCCCTGTTTGCTTCTTCTTTGCCCTAAAAATAGTGTGTGCTTTATAAATACAGTTTGTGGAGAGAACCATGGTTACTCTCACACTGCAAGGGGGAAACTGAGGCAACATTAATGGGAACTGATTATAGGTTCAAGAATTGAGCAGCTGGGCCCCCTCTCTGCCAGACACATGTTCAGGCTATCAGGATAGTAGTTCTTTAAGCAAAATTGTCTGGGGCTATGTATACAATCTCCCTTCCCCCACCACAAAAAGGCAGCTATTCCCAATGGACAGCTTCTGAAGCCTGGGGGAATAAGGGAATAGAAAAAATCGGAGCCCTCCCCTCAGTTTTTATTATACTGATCCCCTACAGCTGTTCCCCCCAGTCCCCCACTTCCAAGAATCCATGCTGCAAGAAATTGCAGCCTGGATGTAGCTGGAGCTGGGGGTTGGTTGGAAGCAGATCACTGGAGTATGATGTCAGGAAATTATTTTATTCCATCCTAAGAGCCCTGGCTTTGCAAAACAAGGCCAATGCATCTGCAACCCAGAGTGCAGGTTGTGAGTCCTGCTACTGCCAGGGAACTGAGTGGATCCACTTCATAGTTACGAAAAATTTCTACTGATTTAAATACCCAAGATTAAAATTGATTTGATTACAAAATCTGAGTGTGCACATCATATCTCTGCATAAAACACCCTTCATTGGCATAATGTATTTTGCATGCTGCAGACAGATTAGAGCAATTTGGAATTTTAAGTAGCTGGAAATTAAAATTTAATGAGCGGTTTGTTTGGAAGAGAAATGGGGAAAACAATATCAGACAGAATGATCTATATTGCTCTCTTTTCTGTGGATTCCTTGCTCAGGCATCAATGTCCCAGTTGCTGGTGCCACAGACAGGGCACCAGGGACAGGGTGGTCACCCAGGCCAGCCTAGGAAGGCAGTGATTGAATTTGTCAGCCCGGGGGGTTGCACCCATGTGCTTTTTTCTTGGCCGGGAATGAATCTTGCTCACCCACTTCTGTCACATTCCTTTGCAATCTGTCATATCTGTCCCTAGCAGGTTCAGGTTGCCCAGCACACTCTGCTAGGAAAATCAGAGTGCTTTGGAGAGGGTCTGTTCCCCTTTCTGTGGGGGCTCGAGATGAGAAATCAAACAAATGGGAAGGAAACTTCTTGCTGACACTGTAGAGCACAGAAAGACCTGGATATGTTTGTCCTTTGGTTGAATGCCAGGCAAGATCAATGGGGCAGCTCTGTACAAACACCAAATACAACCCACTGTTCTAATCCTGACTAGATCTACATTAGGGAAAGACTGAGAACCCACCTTCAAACCTGCAGTCAAACTGAATGTGTGGGGAGGTCAGGGACAAAAATAAAACTATTTTCAGTGAGGAAGTATTTGTCACCTAAATACCACGTAACTAGGACAGGTAGAAGTGCAAATGTTCAGCTCAGCTGGGCGCAGGAAGGTAGGATGTCACTTGACCACACTCACATTAGCAAAATGGAGAAACCAGCATAGGCTCAAGTGTTACTGAGATCCTTTGGAGATTTAAACTGACCTAAACTGCAAGCATCCAGTTTGGGAATCAAAGATGCAACTTAGATGCTCAGAATAGGTTGCTTTAGTCACCTTGAGTGGGAACCATCTCACCCAGCCCCAGCTGTCTGCAGAGGCTCCTTTCAGAACCATCACAGGGAAGAGCTTTGCAGGAGCTACACATCTGACCAGTCCTAGATCTCAGGATGAGCTGAATTACCACTTTATCCAAGCATTTATATTGGCATGGCCTGTGCTGGTACTGAGGGGAATGCAGCCCAGGAGCAGACACCAGCATTGCGGATGGTTTCAATGAACACCCAGCCCTGCCTGGTGATTTGTAGCCTCCATTATAAATATGTCAGGAGGTACTGAGTTATCCCCAGTCTAATGGTGGCTGTGACTCGTCAGAAAGCTGCAGCTCGAAGCTTGGGATCTTGTTTTTAGGAAATGTGCTGGTTGGCTTCTCAAATAAATGCTTTAAAAGGAGGGCCTGCTTCTACATCTTGCTTGCAGCTCAGCCCTTTGAAAAGTCACCCTGTGTCTGTGACTTCTCGGGGGTTTCCAGGGAAGGAGTTTTAGTCACTGCTGGAAATGGCAGCTCAGATCATGAACTGATAGAGGGACAAGCAGGGTGTCCCCCAACACACTTTTCTGGAGAGATATGGACAGTCTCTGCCACACACTCCCCCAAATGTCCCCACTCAGCTCACACATCAAATCCCCTCCCCTGTTTTTCCACTTGAGACTAATTCCCCCCACACTACTTCCCAGAGTCTGGTTTCCATCACTGCTGTTTGCGCTTGTCCCCAGCCCCAGAGTGATGTCCCACAAAGTGTCTCACCTTCCCTGCCAGGAGTTTAGCCTGCAGTTCCCGGCATTCCTGCTGCAGAGCTTCAATCTGCTTGTCTTTTGCCAGGAGAGCACTGGCTTGCTCTGTCAGGTCCTTGGCACGCTGGCGGGCAAATGCTTTTTTGCAGAGTTCCAGGCTGGAGCCCTTCAGAGGCATTGGAGCAGTTACCTACACCAGAGAGAAGTGAGGTGTGCTCGTGTGTGATAACCACCACCCCATCACCCCTTGGTGGTCAACAACCACCACCCCATCACCCCTTGGTGTTCCTTAACCACCACCTCATCACCCCTTGGTGGTCAACAACCACCACCTCATCACCCCTTCGTGTTCAACAACCACTTCCTCATCACCCCTTGGTGTTCAACAACCACCACCCCATCACCCTTCGGTATTCCTTAACCACCACCTCATCACCCAGCACAGGGAGCACTGTCAAAAAATGCAGCCTGGCCCCAAAGGACAAACAAACAGACAGAGGAGCAGAGGAACTTTCTGTCCTAAAAAGTAGAAGAGGAAAGGCTGGATGGAAAAGTGGCTCAAAGAATAGGTGGGAAGGACAAGGTACTCAATAGGTACAGCCAGCGCAGGGGCTGCAGGCAAGGCAGAAGTGGGGAGGGGAAGGAGGGAAAAACAGGATGAGGTAAAAAAGACAAGAGAAGACAGCAGAGAGGAGGGGAGAATGGCAGGAAAGATGAGCATGGGACCAAATATAGCATGGGATCAAGGTTAGAGGCGGCAAAACCAGGAAGAGAAACACAGATTTCATGGGTTTCTAGTAGGAAAGAGCTTCTGCAGGGATGGGCAGAAGATAGATAGAAAAGCAGAGTCTAAGGAATGCCCAGCCAGGGCCAGTGCAGCCAGGGAGGACTGGGAGAAAAGCAGGACTGGAGGAAAAGTAGTTCAGGTTCACATGCTCCCTGGGAGGGAGGAAAGCATAGGGTGGGGATGGCAGTGTGGTTAGGGGGAGTGGGACAGGCAGGGACAGGCAGATGGCTGAGTATAGGCTCTGCCCAGGCAGGAGCTGAGGCTGACTGCCACAGTGTCCCTGGGATGTCCCAATCCCTGGAGTTGACTCTCCCACTGGGTGCCAGTACTACAGACTTTGATGAAGGGGCAGCTCAAACCCTCTGTTCATCCCAGCCCTATGGGCAGTGAGGATACATCCAGTTCCTGGGTTTATCCAACCCTGCCTCTCTCTGCCCAGCTATTTTCATCTGCACAAAGCCTGACAGTCTGAGAAGGGGATCCTCTGCTGCCACATCAGGCACACGGAATCTTCTGGGTGAAGTTTTCTTCCCCAGGTCTTCCCAAGCATCTCATGCATGTGCAGAAGCTGTGTGGCCATGGCTTCACAGGACCTGGGTACCAAGCACTGGAGGGACCTGGTGCCAAATTAAACCCCAGCTCCCCAGGGCCCCTTCTCTGGTCATGCCTCCAACCCACCCTCCAAAAGGCTCAGCCACCCTAAATTGCTGCTGTCAGGATACGTGCGCCAGCACAGGAGTTCAGCAAGTCAGTTCTCCAGGACTTGCACAGTCTCTAAACTGTCCCCACCCCAAAGTTTCACTGGGGAAAGAAATAAAACAGTATTTGTATAGGTGCTGGAGGGTCTGTACAGTATGTCAAATGGTTTCTCTCAACCTAGTATCTGTCAAGTCTTTCTGTTGCCCTGCAAGTACCAAAACCCTGTGACAGACAGTACCTGGGGACAGAGAGGGCAGCAGTGCTAAGAAATCCCCCTGCCTTTTCTCCAGCACAGCTTTCACTTCCTCCTTTCTACCCTAAACGGCTTGAATTCCCCATCACAATCCCTGCTTTCCTTCAGGAAGGTGTGCCCAAGATCTCATACCCTACAGCCACCTCCCACTGCTGCTGCACCATGTCACACACTCCAGGGTTCTCAACAAGCTGCTGTTGGGTTGGAAAATGCAGAAGCCCTGTGGCTTGTGCAGCATTTCCAGCGAGGTGTGGATGGGACAGAGCTGCCTCTCACCCCTTCCTGTTTTGCTTCACTGCACTCCTTTTCTTATTCAAAATCCTTCCTGTTTCTTTTTGATGAAGTCAGATGAATTCTTTTCACGACTTGCCCAAAGAAAGCTGAGTTAATTACTTTAAACTATGACCTTACAGTAAGAAACCAAGCAGGAAGAAATTCCTCAAACCAGCCCCCAAGAGGAGTAGAAAAGCTGGCGACAGCTGGGGTTGGTGATTCCTGCTCTGCTATGACATGCAAAGCATGTTTGCTGTAGGTTTAAGAAAAAGGGAAAGGAAAGGCCTTTCTAGCTCAATGGAAGCAGAAAAGCAAAGGTCCTGGTGGTGAGGTGCTCTCCCAGCCCAGCTCCCCAGCCACGGCAGGTCTCAGCACCCACCACTTTGAGGTTGGCCTCCTGCAGCTTGCGGGCTCTCTCCTCCAGGCGCTTGGCGATCACCGCCAGCTCCGCGTTCTTCCTCTTCAGGTGCTTCACCTTCTCCTCGGCCTGGGGGAAGCAGCTCCTGCGCTGGAGAGCAGAAGGAGAAGTTGGAGGTGAAGCCTTCGCTCAGGAGCCAACATCCCTGCCTCTACCTGACCTAGGCAGGGCACACAGGCCTTTTCCCTGCCAGGGCTTGGCCTGTTCTCCTGGAACTATCCCAACCATTGAACAATCTCTGTTGCCTCTCCAGTCCCTGAAAACTGTGTTTTACTAGTATTTTTTGTTAATGTAACCTCTTGGTCCCCCTAAGATGCCCTTCACCCCACTCCAGACCATCCCACATGATCCCCCTCCATCCACATCCCTGTTGCAGGCTCTGCTAGGACTCAATATGTCTCCAGCATCAGGGTATTCTGGCCACCCACCCTTGGGGCTTTCTCTTCCAGAGTCTTCCCAGTTTATTTCCCCAGGATTACGGGACTCAACACATCCCTGAGGATTTGTACTGCACCAACACAGCAAGCTTATCTGTGTCCTTTCTATCCTGACACCAAAGCATGAGCAGGAGAAGGCGACAAAGGACTTTATGATATTTGCAAAGCAAATTTCGTTTTTCTTCCTATTGATTCTGTTCGCTCTTAATCCCCTTTTATTTGTTATCTGTCTGTTCCAATAAGCTGCCTCTTGCCAATGGCTCCTTCTCCCAAGGTCAAACAGAGATGCGTTATGCTGTCTTTTCACATCAGCAGAAACGTCAGGTTGACTGATCCTGACAATTATTTCCCTCCTTGCCCCCATGAGAGTGCACCATGAGTGCCTGGGCTGGAAGGCTGAGGTTGATTTTTAAGAGTCAAAATTTGACACACTGGCTTGTGCTTCACTAAATCCAGATGATTGATAAGGGGTAACCCCTCAGGGTGCAGGTCATGCTGAATTTATGCTTTACTGTAAGAAAATGATCTAAAATATGTGTTTTGAATGGGGTGATATGAATCTGAAATGCTGAGCATGGCTGGGCTGCACCCCCACACTGCAGGGCTGGGTAAGGGTGATGCTCTCCAGGGAGGATGAAGCAGGGAAATATCCCCTCTTTCCTGAGAGTCCTGGCTAGCCCACCTGGGGAGTCAGGGATGAGGGAGGGGGCAGAAGGCAGATGGCCCAGGCTGTGGCAGCCTGGCTTGGCTTTGGGGTACAGCTGGGGAGGATCTTGGTTCTGGGCTCTTGTGGGAGCAGGGGGCAGTGCTGCACTGTCATCCACAGCCAAGACGGAGTGAATCAGTGTTTCTGCTTTTCCAGTTAAAGAGGAAACAAGAACAACTTCCCCTCCTCTGCCCAGCCCTGCTCAGCACTGCAAGGAAGGGTCCAGTTCCAGCTGATGGCTGCAGCGTGAAGGCACCCAGGGGACTCATAGCACCAGACCTCCTTTGTCCTTTGGCCCTGCCCAGATTATCCCATGAGCTCAATAAGCATTTGGACAATAGTCCTGCATACAGTGTGACTCTTGAGGATGGTTCTGTGTAGGGCCAGGAGCTGGACTTGATGATTCTTATGGGCGCCTCCCCACTCAGCATGTTCTGCGATTCTGTGATCTCTTAGAGTTGGCAGCAGACAGCAGCTCTCTGTGTCCAGGACTCCTTCCCAACAGAGCATCCCATGAGAGCATCCCCTGCTCACCAGCAAGCTGTTCTCCTCGGCCAGGCTGGAGCAGCGGTGCCGCAGGTCCTCCAGGGCACTCAGGAGCTTTGTGTTCTGGCTCACAAGGAAGTTGTAGTCAGCCCCACTCTGCAAAACAGCACGGAGAGGGCAAGGCAGGGCTTCACCTGCCTGAGGCATGTCCTGCAGGACCACAAGGCTTCAGCTGCCTGGGGCTGGGACTGCAGGTCCTGCAGGACCACAGGGCTTCAGCTGCCTGGGGCTGGGACTGCAGGTCCTGCAGGACCACAGGGCTTCAGCTGCCTGGGGCTGGGACTGCAGGTCCTGCAGGACCACAGGGCTTCAGCAAGGACACAGCAGCCCCAGCCCTGTGGTGAGCCTGGCCTGGCTGTGCCAGGGGCTGGCAGGGTCAGGGAGCTGGTGGCAAAGGGTGGGATGTGGGGGCTGATTCAAGAGGAGGCAAGGTGCTGCATGTCCACTGGGGGACAACTGGCCTTTGAGGCCATCCTGAGGGTGACTGCTGCCATCTCCATAGCTTTAAGAATTCTTTCAACTTCCACCCAGGAAAAAAGCCCAGACCCTTCTCTTGTCCTAAGCCATGGCACCATCCAAACTGGCTCAGGTGAAAGATGGGCAGAGCCAGCCAGACCCAGGCAGGCAGAATACAACCCCTGGCACCCCATGCACGTGTGCTTCTCCCCATGGTTAAAGGATGCAGTGGTCTCCAGCACCACATGGCTTTGGAGGCAAGCAGACTTCCTCGCCCTCTTCCCCACACCAGCACTCATGTTTGGTGCAGGAGCCAGATGCCAGATCATCCTCTCTGTGTCAGCCTTGGCTCCAAAAGAAGGCAACATGCAAGATTCTTTGCAAACACCACCTTCATTTTGCCACCTCAAAAGCAGCAGCAGCAGCAGCAGCAGCAGCAGCAGCTCTGCCAGGAGCTGTACATAGACTTTTGTGGTTGCTGCTTCCTGCCCAGAGCAGCTCGCCGCAGGCTCTCGACTGGAGCCAGCTCCCAGCAAAGATTTCTGGGCGTTAGCAAGGCTCAGAGCCCAGCTGCTGCTTCACAGCTGCCATGTGGCAGTGCCTCAGGAAGATCCAGCTACATGTTTTCCCAGCAGCCAGGCAGGTCTTGCAAGACCCACTCCAAGAGCCCCAGAAGTCTCTGCTGAAGGGCCGTGACCTTCCCGGTGCGCACAGCTCTGGCCTGCAGTTTTCCAGCCAAAGATACTGGAAACATCTCTCACTCCCAAAGGAATGCTTCCCAGGAGCTTCCTGGGTAGCTCAGACAGGAGTTCAGCTCTAAGAGGTCTGAGACTGGCTAAAATTCATGACACTTTTGAACAATTCTGGTTTCTCCATCGTGTCCAGGGCAGGAGACCAGTGCCACAAAGTCCCCTCCCACTGAATTCCCCAGCGTGGTGCCATGTCCACGGCTCTCCCAAACTCTCACACCTGTATGGAAATGCCTTGACAAAGCAGGGAGGGAAAACACAGCTGAAGGAGGCTGAAAACAACAAGAAGAAGAAATCAGAAGATGACACCCCAGCCCTTCCCATCAGCCTCATGTGGTATCCCCAGTCCCATCAACTCCTTGAGACACCAGGATACGATGTGCCATGAGCTGACAGACTTTTGGCAGAGTGATTTGTAGATGCCCACCCTCCACACAGAAATCCCAGGGTTAGTGAAATGCCCCATAGAAGGAGACTGTACTACTACCCACACATAGCAAAGTAAGAATATATCTTCCTCTATTTTTTTTCCCTCCTAGGCACTCCAGGCCACTGTACTTGGGGACATCACATTACAGCACCGGGGTGCCCTCTCCTGCTCTCCAACAACTTAACCATCCCAGGGATGGTTAGACCCAGGAACAAAGGAAATCCCTGAACCCAGCATCACAGGGATGCCAAGAAGCTCCCCTGGGAGCCATGTGCACAGGTCTGTGCCCGGTACCAGCTCCTGCAGCATCAGTCCTGTCCCTGCATCTTTACAGGTACAGCGAGGTGTCCCAGAGACCATTTCTCCCATCACCAGCTCCAGGAACAACAAAGCACTTCCTCAGCCTGGGAATCCACACTGCAGGTGACAAAGAGGGGACAAAACGGGGCAGGTTCATGGAGAGGGGTCCTACCAGCATCTCCTGTGCTGAGCATGGCAGTGCCTCAGGCTGGTCCTCTGCTGCCACCCCCAGAGCCATGCAGTGAAGTCAAAGTGCATTATTTCCATCTCCTTGCCACTGCCAAAAGGCCTCAAAATTCTTGTCTGTAGTTGCCCTGAGACAGGGCAAGCACCATGAGCCAGCAGCCTCTGCACTGGGATGGGAGCAGGAGAGCTTTTGAGGAGGAGCTGATGTGTCCCTGCCTCCCCCACCAGCCAGTCAGGACTTCTGACATCAGCATGGGGTTTCAGCAGGGAACAATCAGCACCTCCAGCATGGCATGGGGATATTTTGAGGACCTACATTCAAATTTCTGCATTTGAAACCCCATTTCTGTAGCTATAAACCATTTCATTAGGTCAAGATGCAAAGGCTCATAACCCCTCATAACTCCCACCATGCCAGGCTGCCCCCAGCTCAGCCCAGGTTTGGTGTCATGACTCCAGAACCCGTGACATGGCAAAGGCTGGCATGTCCCTTCCCATTCTGTGGATGTGGCAGCCTCCCCAGGCAAAGTGCCACGGAGCAGGAGAGTGTGGCTGTGTGTTCAAGGCTGGGGCCAGGCACGGGGCCATGTCTCCCCTGTGCCAGCATGTCCCTCTGTGGCCGCAGCTCCTTGGGGCTTTGCCCAGAGAGGCACAAGGGACAGCAGCAGCGAGAAGACGTGGAGGCAGGAGATTCTCGCTGTGCCAGGATGTCTGTCCCATGTGGGAACCTCACTGCCACAAAAGCTTTGCCAAACCCTCCTGTCGGCTCTGAGCCAGTGCTGGCTGTGTCAGCTGAGCCCTCCTCCAAGACCACAGAGCGCCTGGAACCGAAGGGCTATCCAGACGTCATCCCACGCTCATTAAACATTCATTTACTATAATGAAATGGCTTTTCATTTATCAACTGCTCTGCAGCTCCTTAAGGATCCCGTGCTGCATGGCTCAGGGCTCCCGTGGTGCATTTCACGGGGAGTTGGAAGAAATCCTTAGGTAGGAGAGACACAGAGGCTCCCTTCAAAGCGACTCATTCCGATGAAGATAGACAGAAGTGTCAGCAGGAGCTGGAATCCAAATGCATTCCTTGGTCAAGGAGGTTTGCTGTGAGCCGAGGCAGGGTCTCCGGGCAGCCACATTCCCCAGATTAGGAGCACTTGGCCACTAAAAAATTAACTTAAAAATTAACACAAGTGATGCGGTCTTTTGCCACAGGGAAAGTTTCTAAAATGAGAGGAAGGCAGGAACAGAACAGCAGGGATGCTAAGGGAGGAGAGCAGGAGGCACGTGACTCTGAAGCCTCTGTTTCATCTGTCATGTCTTTTGGCAAGTAAAGCCCAAAGTTTCCCCAAGATACATTGAAAACAGCAAAGAAAGAAAAGCCTCAGCATGGCAGCTGCCAGAAAACTGCTGCTTTTTCACCTGAAAGCTTCAAATGCACCGTAGAGCTGCAGTGGCTTTTGCAGGGAGAGATGCCCAGCCAGGCTGTTAAATGGGTCATGCAGGCAAAATCCCTCTGAAGCACCCAGCATCCAGCACAGTCCTTAAAGTCCTGCAGAAAACTTGCAGGAGGCCACGGGGGGACAGTAAATCAGGCAGGCAGCGCCTGCAGCCCTGCTCTGCAATGCGGCTGTGGCAGTGCTGGCACCGCAGCATGGCCTGGCACCCACCAGCCCAGGGCTCCCACAGCCAGCCCCGGGGAACAGCCAAAGGCTAAACCCAGCCTTGCTTTGAAATCCCTGCTGAAAGTCAGACAGGGAGGATGAATTTACCAGGTGGACCCATGAGCAGGAGGTCTCAGGTAGCCTTTGGAAATAGGCAGGCACACAGCTGATTTGAAAGCATACCTAATTTGAGGGTGTAGAAATCACACACAATTTAAAGGTGTATAAACTACTGACAATTTCAAGATGCCCTGATTTCTCCACCTGCAGCTGCTCCTGGGTTTGCTTTGCAGGAGCCATCTCTAAATACAACCCCTCTCTGCAGACACCTTACAGAGTGACCCAGGTGAAGCTATCACAACTCTCCTGCTATCTTGGATATATTAAATCTACCACCTCTCCTTCATTTGAAATCATTGTCCCCAAACCATGTCAAAGCCCTTTAGCTGTTCATTCCAGATGACTTTAGTAATTAGTTCCCTTAACTTCTCTATCTTCTTCACTTGCAAATGAAGCCTGTTATTGCCAATCCATTTTCTCCTCTTCCAGACAGTTTCAAGGGAATCAGCCACCTCACAGGACAAAATCATTTCCCATAGGCTGCTCTTTTGCAGTGCCCTCACTGCATGTCAAAAGCAAGACAAAAATAGCCTCACCTCCTGTTGGGTCAGTGAGCAGTCAGCCCCAGCGCTGCCGGCACAGCGAGCAGCCAGCACATCCCCACCCAGGCAACAGGGACAGGGCTGCCAAAGGAATAGGAGAAGGAAGAGACATGCCTGGGATGAAGCTTGATTCTCCTGACACTCCTCTGACAGGCAGTGTGCCCCGCTGTGCTTGTTCTGCTTCCTTCTCGCATTTTGCGCCGTTCCTGGTTTCAGACACAAACATCTCTGTTGTGCCCTTGCCTTTAGGGCACTTCCCCAGAACCCTGTGTGCTGCCAACTCTCCTTTCCATCAGTCAGCATTTTCTCCTGCTGCCTACCCCTCTTCCAGCCTACTACTTGCCCTTAGTTATGTGATTTCCTCATTTATCTGATTTTTATCACCCCATGTAACTAATTCATGGAAGAAAAAATCCATCCAAGGCTATTAACTTCAAAAATCCTGCCTCCAGCATGAGGAGTGCTGGAGCCATGAATTGGACGATATTCAGGGAATATTCAGGAGAGCAGTCACTATACATTTGCTGTTTCTCTGCATTTCCCCAGGCATCCCCTCCTGCACACCCTCTGACCACTGCTAGCTCTTCATATGCTCCTGACTGGGTGTTCAAAATGAGATGCAGCTGAAATGGAAGTCTCGCAAAACCAGGTTCTCTATCTTAAAACCCTTTGTGGAAGCACCATTATGAATCCCAGGAACACAAACTGAGCTATTCCAGGAGGAGAATAATCAGCTCAACAGCCCTGATGGACCTGGCTCACTGTCCTTTGATGAGCTCAGCTTCTCCAGCCTCCCAACCAGGGAGAAATTAATGTTCCTGCAAAACTGAGACAGGAAGGAATGTGAGTGGAAAATAACCTCCCAAGGCAGAGGATCAGCTCTGCAAAATCCAAGGCTGCAGCTGGGTCCAGGGTACAGTGTGACACCATTCCTCACGTTTGACAGCAAATCCAAAAGACACGAGGATTTGCAAGAAGGTGAGAGAAAATGGCACTGAAATATCTCATGGCTGCTGGGAAGGTGGTTCTGAAACGCTCCTGAGGTGCTGCACATGTGATTCTTCATCCTTCACCATCAGACAGAAAATAGGGCAGGGAATTGTGAGGAATGTAGGGTTTGGAGAAGCCGTGGGCAACTCTGGCAGGGGACAGGTGCTGCTCAGGGTGCAGGTCCTCATCTGGCTGAACACTGCTGGTGTCACCAGTTCTTCTGTTTGACCAGTTTGCTCCTGGCCCTGCTCTCCAGTGGGCTATGGAGATGTGTCCCTACTTCCAGATGGCCAAGACCCGCCTGAAGCAGAGGCACACAAGGTCTGGGTGGCCCTGGACAGGCTTTCCCAGCTGTGACCCAGCTCTCTCCATGTCAAGCACAGTGTTTTGCAATCCCAGGTTGTGTGCAGCCACAAACTGCAGCTGATGCATCAGATAACCTGCAGCAGCACCAGGTTGTGTGACACTCCTCAAGTACAGGAACATCACCCTCCTGCTCCTGGGCCACTGTGTGACCCCTGGCCACCCCTGTGTCCCCTGCAGGGTCTTTGCCCCCTACACACCTTGTAAGAAAGATATCTGCATTTTGTACGGTGAAAAAAAGGTACAAAGCCTGTTCTCCCAACTACCCTTTGAACACTGGCGTACAGGTGTCTCCCTTGTCTCTTACCAGATCCAGAAAGATTTGGCCAAGCTCCACTCTTGGTAAAGCAGGACTGTGCTCATCCCCACTGCACTCAGGGGATGTTGCCATTCCACTGCCACCTGGGGAATGTGTGGGAGACAGGCTGTGCACCATAAAACCTGGTCAGGCTCTAACATTCTGAAACCAAGACAGCCAAGATGTCTTTTTCCCCCACTGCAGAATTTTCTGGGTGCTGCTGAACAAATCATTGAATCTGCAGAGAAGTAGCTCATGCAGCATTATTTCCAGTATATTAAAAAAAATGCAAAATGTAGAAGATGTGGGAAGCAATGTGTGAAAAACTTCAGTGCAAACACGGAAAGAGTTCACAACCTCTGCTGCTGTGTACTCATGCACATTGCAAATTATTTGAGCTAAAACATGGGTATTGGCTTACTATAAGACATTTCTGGAGCTTTTTGTTGCTTAGCTCTAAGCAGAGGTCAGTCTGCAGCTCCCAGCACTACAGGCTCAGGCTCAGACCCCCCTGAGGTCTTTGTGGAGCATCTGGACTCTTTCTGGACACCATGTGTCAGATAATTCTATTTTGTGAACATGCAAAAAAACCCTGGTGAAGATGATAAAATTTAGTTTTTTCCAGGTTTGGTATTTGATGGCTGGAGTAGTGTGGCAGCAGCTCTCTGGCCACAGAGGGCAGGCACAACTTTTCCAGGCATTTTCCCGGGGAAGACTGTGAGCAGAGGAAAGAATGAGAAACAATTCTTATCTCCACTTGTTGCACCAACTGTTGTGCACATGTGGAATGTGTCGCGGAGATTTGTTTACCAAAGGGTAATTTCATAATTGGACACTGGATGTTGTTTAGATAGATTGACCAGTTAGGTCAAAGCTGTGTCAGACTAGCTGGAAGGGTTACTAAGTTTCTTAATATACCTACAGTATAATATAGTATAAGATGATATAATAAAGCAATTGATCAGCCTTCTGCAATCATGGAGTCAATGCTAATTATTACCCAACTGGAGACCTGTGGTGACTGAGTAGGGATTGTTCTCTGATATCTCATCTTTCCTGTAACAGAAACACTTCCAAGAAAGGCATGAGACTTCTGCCTTCACCCTGGGAAGCCACTGAGCTGCAGCTCAGTAAATCCCCTGCCCATACAGAAGAGCCACAGCCCTCGAAGAGGATCACAGCTTGCAAAGTCAACACCAAACTCTCCTTCTCACCACAGAGCCTCAGCAGCAACATCCTGGTCACAGATATGCTTTGATTAGGTGGAATTACTTGATTCCTCAACATAATCAGCTCTGAAGAGGTATATTTGCTCTTCCACCTTGCAGAGTACCTCAGGGAGTTGAGGGGTAGATTTTGTATGTACAAGTCACTTTTTGCCCAGAAATCTGCACTGCAGTTTCTCACCCACTTCCTATTTTCCAAATCACTGTCAGCATCCCAGGGGACAAGAACACATTTTCTTTTGGGTAATATTGGCTAAAAACCTGCTCTAGTTGCCCAGGCTATGGCATGATTTGATAGGAAGGAATTGTTCCCTGGGAGGGGAACAGGGTCCCCTGCCCTGGCACAGGGTGCCCAGAGCAGCTGTGGCTGCCCTTGGATCCCTGGCAGTGCCCAAGGCCAGGCTGGACAGGGCTTGGAGCAGCCTGGGACAGTGGAGTGGGACTGGATAAGCTTTAAGGGGCAACCCAAACCACTTTGGGATTTTGTGATTTGAGGTTGGGATCAGTGTTCTTCTCATCCTGGTCACGGGCTGGCAATGGCCAACAGCAGGACGGTGTCACAGCCCTGTGCCAAATCCAGTTTATCTCCAGCAGCCCAGAGGAGCCAAGGACACCGTGAGGAGGCACTGCTTGGTGTCCCTCACCCTCCACATCCCACACAAGTGACCTGGCCAAGCCATTTGGACATGTCTTTGCATAGAAGGCATGAGCTTAATCAAAAAAAGAGCTAAGATGAGCATTGCCTTCCCCTTCCTAGTCTCACTTTGCCTAGTTTTCCATTCATTCCTACAAATAGAGAGGCACTGGCTCTTCCTGGCAGGCAGCTGTCTGAGATGGCCATGCATCCATAGTGCTGCAGCAAACAGCACTAAGGAATTTGCATGAAGCTGTGCACTTCCAGGCCAAGGAAAATTAATTTACTCAGATTTTGAGCATGATAGAATACAACCTTCTAATTGGGATTGCATGAAATGGCAACATTGCCCAAGGTCTCCCTGTCCTACTGCAGTCTTTCATCCTACTGACCTACCCTTCCCAGTCAAGGGTGCAGCTCTACACACCCTCAGACACTAAATGAACAGCTGAACCTCTTGAAAGTCCACAAATTCCTGCAAAAGGCACTGAGTTCATCATTAAATGCAGCTTGGCCTGAGCACTTGGCATGGAGGATATTTACCAGCATTTTATAATTTGTCTCTACTTTGTTTTATTAAGCCCTACTGGGACCAACAGGTTTTTTGGTGGAGTTTTTTTTTTTTTTTTGGTTTGGTTTGGTTTTTGGGGTTTTTTTGGGTTTTTTTTTGGGGGGGGGTGGTTTTTTGGGGGTTTTGTTTGTTTGTTTGTGTTTTGTTCATTTGGGGTTTTTTTGTGGCTATTTAAATTCCTACTAACTGGAGGACTCCTTGAGTTAAGCATTTTCAGTTGGGTTTATGGATTTATTGAATATTCTCAGCTCCACATGACCTCAAGGGAAGCTGAGGCTAGGATTTTAAGAAGTTCAAATCCAAAGCAACCTCTTGTGATTGAAAAGAAGTCATGAGAACTAGCTCAGAGCACTCTAACTGTGCCCCTTGCCTGTGGGGTTCTGGGATGGGAACAGGGAATGATCAGCTGCTGAGCTCATCCCTTCCATGAGTGATTGGGGGAGCTTGGGGAGATGAGTAATCCTGGAAGGGAAGGATGCAGGGAATATGCAGAAAGTGAACAACCTTGATCCTCTTCCCCCTTGTCCAGTGTAGGGCACCAGGAGGGATCCTTCCCTTCAACAACCTCCTCCCAAACCACCCTGAATGTTCCAGGGCCAAAGCAGATCCCACTGGAGCAGCATCCCCTGGGATATGCAGGCAACTGAGCTCTTGCGAGAAGTGCTCTAAAATCCATCTGACAGCATTCTGGGAACTTTCCAATTTCCACAGACTGTATCTGTGCCACTTTAACCTCATTCTTCCTACACAGACAACGTTTTTCTCCTTCTCTGATATTCATTATTTGCATTGGGATCCTACACCCCTGCAGTGCCTGGAGATTCGCAGCAGGAAAGTAATTTCTTATGGCTCATGTCCACACAGAAAGTTTGGGAAGCAGGACCAGAGCGATTCCAAAGGCCCAGGAGGAAGGATATACTTGTGACAACCCCCAGACAGCATTATACAGTGGGGCCATGGTGGGACACACTGCTCTGCTGAGGAGCTGGGAAAGCCTACAGTGCCTTGCAGGATGTAGGGACATGGGACAAATGGACAGAGAGATGTGAGCACAAACCTCAACAAGGAAAATTCACACCAGGCTATGGAGAACATCTCTCTGGTGGGATCCCAGCCCCTGGAGATATTCAACACTTGCCTGGTCAGGACATGATCAGCCTCTTGCATCTCTGGAGCTTTCTTGGGGCAGAGGCTGGATGGGAGGTTCCAGGTGTGTCCCTTCGTCCCACCTCCCTAACTCCAGAGCTCCTCTGCCAGCTCCCAGACAGGAGAAGGGCACCATTACTCTCCACACTGCACTCAGGAGAGATGCAGGCAAGGACACCAAGATTAACTTGACCTACAGACAGTCTTAATGCCTCTCCACAGCCTGTCCCCGAGGGAATGGCTGAGCAGTGGTGGCAGAAGCTGGGACACACAGCAAGAGCTTCATCATAAAATCAACACCTTTAATCAACTCTGTCAGCGATGAGCCCTCAGGAGGCTCTTCCCCACTCCAGGAGAGGACTCCCTGGGGGCAGCTGTCCTGTTCAGACAACGCAGCTCTGACATCCCAAGGACAAATGTCCTAAAGGAAGCTCAGCTCTGGCAGCACAACACACATGTGTGTCCCAGCCTGGCCAGGAGAAGCCAAGTTTTGGAGGGGAGCTGTGCAAGCTGGGCTTGGCCCCACCTCTAACATAGCACCTTATCCCCAGGCTGGAGGGTGTCGCTCCACAGCCCAGCAGCACCAGCACTGGGGACAGCAGCACTGAGCTCCCTCCTGGGGTTGAACTGGAAGCCTTTCACATCCCCAAAGCCATTTGGCTCCACTGCTGGATTTTTTTTTTTTTCCCCGGGAAAACACAAGGTAACCTTTCTGGAGATCAATATCAATGTTAAAGATGGTACTGCCACGATACTGCCAGCACCACCCCAATGACATCACAGTGCCACTGTGGCACTGCCATGATGCAGCAGAGTAACACCGATCCCACAGCACCATCAGTCTGGCACCAGAGCACATCACAGCACCACAGTGCCACTACAGTCCAGGGTGCTCTGATGGTGATGCCATCATGCCATGGGAAGGCTCCCACCTAGCTAGGAGCCTCCAGGATCACAGGAAAACCCTCAGTGCAGCCCAAGGACCAAGGCAAACTGGATGGCAGGTGCTCAGCAGCCACCTCCATAGAGACCAATGGGGGGACCCACTGCAGGGTCAGCAAGAACTGGTGCACAGCTCCCACCCTACAGCTGCAGTTCAGCTGCAGGAGCACCCACAAACACCCCTCTCAAACAGCCACTTGCCCTCCTTCCAATCCCAGCCTTCCCACCCAGGCTCCCGCCAGGACACACCACCCACTCGCGCTCCTTTCCCAAAGGAAAGTGTTCCAGGACACACTGGGCAGGGCTTGCAGCAAGCTGGTCATCTGGGCTGGAACCAGATGGAACCATCTGTAGGGTCCCTTCCAACCAAACCATTCCAGGATTCTCTGAGGACAGTAAGTCTGGCACAACTGACAGGACTCCTGGGATACAAAAGAGGGGTGGGAGCAGAAATCCATCCCATTCTGCTGTCCTGGATTTTGACTGCGGTGCTTCTGGCACAGCCAGGGCTGGGTCAGAGTCTGACCAAGGTTCAGTGTGGTCTTTCCCTAAGCATGGCAATAAACAACCCTTCAGAACAGACCCTTAACAAACTGGGCTGCAGCGAAATCACGTTCTCCCTCGCTGGGTTTCCAGGGGGGCTGTTTCTCCTGCAGGCTGCTCTCCAGCTGGGCTCAGCAGCATGGCACAGCCTTGCTCAAAACACCCCTGCTAAACTCCGACCAGCACTGGTCAGCTCTTCTCCCCTGTGCTCAATAAGAAAAGGTCAAGACCCATTTTCTCCCCTATTTTAAGAGCACCACAGAGCGTCCCCACATTCCAGGAGACTTCAGGAAGATGGCTGATGTTCCCCATGGGAAAGGGCTGCAAGCTGTCCTAAACAGAGTGAGCCGATGAACTTTTGTGACCTAGATGAAGGCGGTGAGACCCTGAGGAAGCCTTTTGGGCTGTTTTTAGGGAGATGCTGCAGGGGTCAGGCATTGTACGGCCCCGAGGTGCCCGGGTGCTGCCTGCAGGGGCTGGTTCCTCCTGCACCTGGAGGTGCACCAAGCCCTCCAGAGCTCCCAGAGAGGAGAGGGGATGATCTGGAAGAGGGTGGCAGTGAATCATGTCCCTGACACTACCTGCAGAGCCATTGAACTGCCGGAACGGGGACATGCCGCAAGGATGGCTCAGCCTTGGCTGGTGCAGGGCTGTGCCTGTTCCAGGTGGGCTCTGCCCAGCGCTGGCTCCGTCAGGGCTCCGCAAGACCCCGCACCAGCTCCAGCGTCTTCCAGGGCAGACGCAGCTGGAAATCCCCGCTGAAGGGCAGCAAAGGCTCCTTTCTGTCGGCGGGTGTGTGGCAGCGCCTGTGGCAGGTGCCGGCCCCACGGGGATGGTTTTGTGCATGGCTCAGCCGCAGCTCCGCGCTCCCAATTTCCCGTTCCCGTCTCGTACCGAGCTGACATCCTCCTGCCTCTCCCCTAGAATGAGCAAACACAGCCCGACCCCCGCCTTACCTTGGCGGGTCTGTCTGTCCAGTCCATCGCCCGCAGCGGCCTGACGAGCTCCGGCGCGGAGTGAACCCGCTGGGGGTCCGGCGGAGGGACGCGGGGGGATCCCGGGGACTCTTCCCGGGGCTGGGATGCTCCGTCCCGCTCGGAGCCCGGGGACAGCTGGCAGCCGGCCGTGTCACCCCCCGCGCCTTCCCGCGCGTCCAGGTGCGGGCGGGCGGAGGCGGCGGGGACCCCGCTCTGCCCCGCGGCCGCGCCGGGCACGCCGCGCTCGGGCTCTTGCATGGCTGGGGCAGGGCTGGGCTCACTCCGCACCGGCCAGGGCCGCCCGAGGCACCGGCAGCCGGCAAGGGAAAGCCGAAGGCATCCGAGCGGCGGCGGGAGCAGCCCGGGCCGCGCTCCTCCGCGGCGGGACCGGGGCCGGGGGCGGCCGCAGCAGCAACATCCCCGCACCGGGGCTGGCTCCGTCCCGCACCGGGAATGGCTCCGTCCCCGCCCGGCTCCGCGGCTCCGCTGGCGGAGGCAGCTCCCACCGCCCTCAGGCCCCCGCCGCCCCCGGCCCCATGACGTAGCGGAGGGGCCGGGGGAGCTGCCAGCCCCTCGCCGCGGCCGCGGGCAGCCCCCGCCGCAGCCGCCGCCGGCTCCTCCGCACGGAGCCGGGACGGGCACCCGGCGGGGCCGCGCCGCGCCCGGGCCGCCAATGGCGGCGGCTCCGCCCGTTCCCACGGCAACGCTGCGGCAGCGGGCTCTGCTGCCTATTGATGAGGCGGCGGCTCCGCATTCCCCCCGCACCGCCCGGCGCCGCGGGCCTCGGGAGCCCCGCACGCCGCCGGGATGGGGGCTGGCGACAGCGCTGACACGGGCCCCTGCTCGGATCTGCCCCAGGGATGCTCGGCTCTGTCCCTGAATATCCGACTCTGGCCCCGGGATGCTCAGCTCTGGCCCCAGGATACCTAGGTGTGACCCACGGATGCTCAGCTCTGTCCCCGGGATGCTCAGCTCTACCCCAGGATGTCCCACTCTGCCCAAGGGCTGCTCAGCTCTGGCCCTGAATATCCGACTCTGGCCCCGGGATGCTCATCTCTGGCCCTGGATACCCTGCTCAGGCCCCAGGATACCTAGGTGTGCCCCACGGATGCTCAGCTCTGTCCCGGGGATGCTCAGCTCTACCCCAGGATGTCCCGTTCTGCCCCAGGACTGCTCAGCTCTGCCTCGAGAATGCCCAGCTCTGCTCCAGGATGCCTGATTTGCTGCAAGGATGCCCATCTCTGCCCCGGGCATGCCCGACTTGGCCCTGGGAATGCCCTCAGCTCTGCTCAGGATGCCTGGTTCTTTCCCAGACATGCTCGCACACCATCCTTCCATGTGAGCTCAACCTCGGTGCCTCCCGGAGACGCCGTGCTGGAAACAACCCTCTATTGAAGAGGGCTGGGCCCCACCTGCAGCATGCCCAGGACAAGTGGCAGAGCGTGGTGCGGGCAGGCAGGGAGAGAGAGGGTGCTCGATATGATCCTTGCCGACAGGAGTTCGCAGCATAACGCTACAGCCAAGCACCACCGTCCCCGAGCACACGGAGCAGGCAGGCGTGTGCTCTGTCTCTCCCTGCCTCCTCCCTGCCCCGCTGTGTCTTTGATGAAGATCACATCAGACATCAGGCTGCACAGTGTTAGCCATGCTCAAGGGAAAACCACTGGGCCATCCTGGGGGACATTTGTCTGGCCCTGCTCCCCAGCCCCACCCCATGCTTGACCCACTGCAGAGCAAGGTTTGCTGATCCCAAACCCAAGAGGGATTGGGGATCCCCCAAAGCCCTGAGCAGCTGTGACAGGTCCTACTCCCCACGTCCTTGTGTGTGATAATAGCTCTCAGTCACACTGCTGGTGCCTCCCTGCTGTGGCGTGGGGGTGGGATTTGGCATCTCACATGTGCTGCTCCCTTTGTGGCAGTGGAGCCACCAGGAGAACCTGCCTGGGGCCACCTTCTCCAGGGGAGGTACCGTGGGGGTCTTCAGTGCCCCTGTCAGACACCAATTTGTAGACTCCTCCTTTGAGCAGCTTCCCCAGCCCATCCAGATGAGCAGATGTGTCATCTCTTGAACCCAATGCCGTCAGCTGTGTGTCACATCTGCCTGAGCCCAGGCAGCACAAGCAAGGCACCATGGAGACAGTAAATTCACTGCTGACTGCCAGGGGTTACGGCCACTTGGATGGGTCCTGTGTGCAGGGAGTTATCGATGGATCTGGCAGAGTCTCTCTCACATCTGGGTGTGGCTACAAGTCACCTCTCACAGCGTGCAGGGCTCTGCCATCCCACCTGAGCCCCATATCTCCAAGCCCAATCCTACGGGGTGTTTGTGTGTGGTGGAAGGAAACCCCGAGCTTGTAATGAGCAGAAAATGCAGCCAAGAAACCAAAGAAAAGATTGCAGAAAACTTATCCCACCTTCCTGTGTGTTCTGGTACTCATGTACCTTCAAACCAACAGCTTATATGGCTCCTTCTGCTGCAGGAACAGGTCAGGGGGGATCTCACCATCTCCCACCGCTCAGATCCCCTCAGTTCCTGCCTATGGCTGTTCCCCCTGGTAAGGTGCAGGAAGGCTCCACAGGGCCTAACCAGTGTGGAAGAATGCCCAGGCACTGCTCAGCTCCCCAGTGAGGCAGAACAAGCAGGTTTCATTAGGAGGAGGCAGCAGCAGTGGGAGGAGAAATGCACCCTGATAAGATCTGGTGTGGCTGTCAGCCTTCTCAGAACGCCCCCCCTTGCTTTGTGCTTCCACTGGCCTGTGCTGCTCACAGGCTCTGCTTGGCTCATATGGGACATGCTGCCACCACTGTCCCTGAGCATTGTTCCCCTTGTACCACTCATCTGTGCCAGATCCACAGCTGGGGCCTGCTGCCCTGGAGAAAGAGGGGCCAGGGATCCCCCAGACTCAAGTCTGGATTATCCACAGCCTTCAGTGAAAGCCCCAGTTAGGTGAGGTGAAGGATGGGGTGTCCTAAAACCCTAACCCTAGCCCCATACATTCCTAGGGAGAGGGTATCTCCTGAGCCCCTGAGCTTGGGAAGCTGGAGATGATCTCTCGCATCTTGGCCAGCCTACAGCTGGATAAGTCTTTAAAGTCTTCTTAAGTCTACTTTAAAAGGATAGAGGAAAAATTTCTCTCGGCTATTGAAGACTCGGTGGCTCATGAGCTCCCTGAGCTCTGAGTCACAAAGTTCTCTGAGGTGCTCCAGGTCCCCTTGGTCCTCCAAGGCACCCAGGGATCTGCTGTGGGGCTGTGCTCCCTGCAGAGGAGACCTAGAAAGATCCTTGAAACTCTCCCAGGATAGGAGAAACTGCAGGGCTAGGGAAAGGAGGTGGTGATATAGAGAAAATTAAGAGCAACAGTGACACTGGAGAGCTCAAGATCAACAGCTCAAATGTGGGGAGATGACAGAAGATCCCAGGAGAGCCCTCCAGCAGCTCCCACTGCTCTCCAGAGGTCTCCAGGGAGTCGGGCCTGTACCTGGTGATGCAGGGACAGGGATCCAGGGCGTGCTGTTCCCCGTGCTCTCCATCAGGAGCAGCAAGGACTGCGTTGTGTCGGAATCTGTGCTATTGATGATTTCGAGATTGTAGAAAGTCTCTGTCTTTCTGCCCCACTGCCAAAGCAGAAGCCATAATTGGTCTGTGCTGGTTTCAAGGTTGTTTATTCTGTTTATCTCTAACATGTTCTGCTGCCCTGCCGCAGCTCTGTCCTGCAGGGCAGCGTGTGGGGCTCTGCCCTCAGTGGGATGTTACAAACATTAAATACCACAAACTACCTGTGCTGGATTTACAATAACGTGCCAATATCTGTCACCTACGTTAGACAGTGTGTCCCCAGCCTAAACCAACAGAAAAATGCCAACACTGCAGTGAAACATGGAGGGCATGAAGAAGGAGAAAAGGACAAGGCACACCCAATTTCCTGTATCTTGTCCCCTTTGGACCCCTAATCTAGAATCCTAAAATTTTACTTTTGCACCCGTGCCACACTTAATTATTACTGATATCAAACACTCACAGCTGGTAATTCATCCTGTAAGACTGAAAACTCTTTTCCATGGACAGAGATCACAGAGAGTGTCTCTGGGGGCTCTGTCCAGGGGGGTTCCTGACCCCTGCCAGGGTCCCAGACCTTCCAGGGCAGCCAGAGGGAAGCCCTGGATTCCCACAGGGTTGTTTCACAGTGAGCAGCAGATGGGAACCCAGGTGTGATCCAGAACACACGGTGTCCTCAAACCCCAGGGAGCCATCCCAGAGCTTCTGAGCAGGACAGCGGTAATGGGGTCCCTGGACAGCCCGAGCCAAGATCAGAGGAACCAGGACAGGGACACCAGCCAGGATCAGGGGGGGACAGAGTTGAGGCTACAGATAAGGCTCCAGCAAAGGTGCATCTAGCCAGGTGCAGGGCCAGAGACCGACTGGTTGGTCTGGGCTCCAGCCAGGACACGTGGCTGGAGACAAGATTCTTACAGTGGTGATCCGGGGCCTGCTGAGGAGATCAGACCAAACAGAGCTTTACTTACAAAAGCCTATCCCAGGCCTGAAGAACCAGGGCTGAGCCTCACTGATACTCCTGGCCCAGCCCCTGCAGGTCCCACAGGCAATTAAGTCCAGTTGGTGCCTGGTGAGTCCTCCTGAGGTCCTGCCCTGTTTTGGGGGGCTCCAGCACGGACTGGAGTGGGCAGTGTGAGCTCTGCTGTGGTTTTGGCTGGGAAAGAAGCACAAGAATGAGCACGAGGGGCCAAGGCAGCCCTGAGGGAGGTCCCCAGTGTGTGGGGACAGAGATGTGTGTCAGCACTCAGGGGCATCTCCAGGCTGAGGTGCTTGGCAGGTGCCAGCCCATTCCCATCTTCTTTCTCCCTGGGAATGGCTCCAGCACATGATCCCTCCTGTCTCTGCTCATGAGCCACCCTGGTGGCTGCAGGGACGTGCAGTGACACAAGTGAGAACCTGCTCTGCCAGCAGAGCCCTCCTGCTCCCAGTCCCACTTCCTGAGCCTGAGGTCTGATGTGTCCTGGAGCAGCTCCAAGGAGGAGAGGCACATGGCCACATTCCCCCGGTCCCGCCATCCCCAGCAGCACATGGATACTGGAGCAGCACTGGGATGGAACTCCTGTTAAAAATCCTAGAAAAGGAATGTGCTGGGCTGGCCCTGCCAGGGGTCACAGTGAGCCCCAGCCCTGGCAGCCACGGACAGTGTGGCGTGGTGTGGCGTGGCAACACCAATTCAGGCACTGGGGCTGGGCAGGAGAGCCTGGCAAGAGCCTGGCTGGGCTGTCAGTCCCTACAGCCCTTCCAGAGCCATCCTACAAGCTCTGGGATGGACACCCACACCCCCCACTGCCCCCAGAGGGGTCTCAGCCCCAAACCCTGCCCTGCTCAGGGCATTTCTGCGTCAGCCTGTGTGGTACCAGGGAAGAGATGAAGACAGTCAGGTCCTGTGGGAGCTCACCCCAACAGGGACAGGACACTTTTCCTTGCAGTAACCTGCTAAAATGCCTTCAGGATGGAGGGAAGGCTTGAAAAATGGGGGGGGGGGTTATTTTACAAAAACAGGAAAAAAATAGCAGTTTCTGTTTTGCTGCTCTCAGCAAGAGCCACCTTTCCAACCGTCTCTCTCAGCAGTGACCACTGAGCAGTATCTATAACAACAACAGACCTTGGGCATGAAAAGTGGATATTTGTCCTTGCTAATATTTGAATGCACATTATTAGGAGGTAAATGTTCAAAGCTTTGGCATGTTCAAGATGTGAATTTGTTTTTTCCTCCCAGTGCTCACAAACCGAAAGCTTCTCAGGGCAGTCCGCAGTGGCTGCTTGGGGTTTTTTTTAGCCCTTTTTCGTTTTTACTAACTTGTCTCCTTGTGACCATGACGACAGTTTTGATTTGAGTTTTTTTTTCCTTCCACATCCCCTTTGAACAGCCACAAAGCCAGGGAACATGGGAAAGCTGGGACAGCAAGAAGTAAATCACCCCAGTCCTTTCCGGACAGCGCAGTGAAAGAAAAATACCACAAACTCAATAAACCCCCAAAATGATCGTGAGATCAGTGCAAGAAGTTTTACAAAATGTAAAAACTTTCCACTGACATTTGGGTTTTAAAAAAAAAAAGTATTTTTAATATTTTTTCCTACAATTTTTAGATGCTCTCTTCCACAGGCAGGACATGGGGAGTCAAAGACAAAGGGACGATGTCTGAAGGGGTTTTGGGAACTGACATTTGGGAACAAGAACCAAACCTCCTCTGTGGAAGCTGGGTTGGTTTTAGACCCCCAGGAAACACAGGCCAGGGGCATGTGGATGGAGGGAAACTGGGATCATAGGAGGATTTTTTGGTTTCACATGGCCTTGTGACCATGGTTGGGGCTGCCATGGGACACAGCAGCTCTGTGGCGACCCTCGAGGGACTGAAGGGGACAGTCCTGTGCCAGTGGGCTGAGATTTGCCAGCCACCACCCCCATCTGTGGTGTCCCCCAGGCTCCCCAAGGCTCCAAATCTGGAATGAACCCACTGCACGTGGCCCTGGGCACAGCAAAGAGCTTTTCCCCAGTTCTCAGGAATTGCATAAAAAAATCCACAAGTCAATATCAAAAGAGCTTTATTTAGCAGTCCCTCACCCTGCTGAACCCAGCAAGCACCAGGAACTCCACATTGCCTCCCATGCTCCACGTGGCTGCCACTGCCCAGCTCTTCCCAGGGCTTCACCATGGGGAAAATGAAGATGGGGGGGAAAAAATGTAGATGGGAGGCTTTGCTGCCTACCTGGCCTCTCAGTGCGAGGCTCACTCCAGCGGGATGGGTCCTTTCAGTGGCACTCATGGGACACTGTGCTGGCCCCTCCCGCCCATGCAGCCATCCCAGGTGCCAGGGAGACACATGGAGACAAGCAGAGCATCCCCAGGAGGGTGGTGAAGCTCTGGGTGGGTGCAGTGAGCCAGGCAGGGCTCGTTGGCACTCCTGGCCCACGGCGGCTCCCGATGGGCTCGTGGGTCCAGCGCTGCTCCGTGCTCTCTTCTCCGTAGCCCACAGTACACTCATCCATAAAGTAGGAAACACTACACCCTGCAGTGCTGTTTAGTAGTGCTTTCTACTTTATGGGTGACTGCACTGTCTCTCAGTCGCTGTCGGCGGCCGCTCTCCTCCGGCGTGCAGCTCCTTCCCCAACACGGGGCCACTGCCACACCCCACGTGGCCTCGCCATGGGGCACCTCTGGCCTTGGTGTGGCCACGGACGCGAATGGCAGCTCTGGTCTGGCCCCAGGACAGAGAGCCTACGGCAGTGTCACTCCTGGGAGCCATGCCAAGCATCAGGGATATCCTTATCCCAGGGGGAGATCTTGCCTTGCCCTCCCTTGTCCCCCCAAAACCGCAATCCTGAGCACAGGGAACATCCTCACCTTTTATGCAGGGGCGAGACCCTACCTCATACCCCACAGTCCCTCCTCGAGCCCTGTCCTGGGCACAGGGGATGCCCTCACTTTTTCCCCAGGGAGGCCACTCATCCTGGTCACAGAGGACAGTTTTGACTCATTCCCAAAGGCAGGACCCCACAACAGACCCCATCTTGGTCGCAGAGAACCCAAATGCCCTGTCCCTGCTTTTAATGCCTGGTCCACATTGCAAACCCCATCACTGTCACTCAAACCTCATCCTAGGCACAGAGGATGCATTTGCTTTGACCTCATGGGGACACCTCCACCTCCCATGGCATTCCCAAAGGACCCCCTTGCCTTGTCCCCATAGGGGAGATTCCACCCTGAGCTCGATTGCTGCCGTCCAGACCCCACCCCGGTCTCAGAGGACGCTCATGTCTGGACCCCAAGGGTGAGATCCCACCTCAAACTCCATTCTTGTCCTTCAGATCCCATCTGCATCACAGAGGGCCCACCATGCCATGTCCCCATGAGGGGACCCCACCTAAATGGCATCCTGGCCACAGAGGGCTCCTTTACCTTGTCCCTGCGGTGGCAAGCCCAGGGCAAACGCCATCTGTGTGACGGGGACCCCCTGCACTGCCTTGGTGCCGTGGTGGAGATCCTATGGCAATGGGTCCCTCTTGAAATGTCCTCATGGGGACCCTCCTGTACTGAGGTCCCCTTTGCCCCATCCCTGCCCGCAGGTCACAGGAGCTCCCTGTCCCGGCGCTCCGTGTGGAACCCCCCTCGTCCCACCTGCCCCACACACGGAGATCCTTTGGACGCCCCCACAGCCCCTCGGGGTTACCCTCAGGTCCCCACGACTGAGACCACCCAGCCGCAAGGGCCTCACCTGCCCCACCAGCCTCCACATCCGCCCGGTCCCGTCCCGGCTGCCGCCAAAAACCCCCTGGGTGTTACTTCTGCTTTGGGCACTTCCCGCCTCTGCCCACCGGCCAGCACGGCACCTCCTTCCCTGCCAGCCCACCGTGCCCCCTTACCTGCCATCGGCCCCCAGCACCCACTGCCCCGCTGGCGGGGGCACCAGGACGCGGCTGGCAGCGCCCCTGGGTGCCCCGTGCTGCTCCCCCAGCCTCGCCGTGTCCCCGTTACCGGGCCGGGTGCGGGCGGCTCTCACTGGGTGCCCACGGCCCACGCTGGCTGTGGGGGCCCCACGCAGGTACGAGTGGCCCACGCGGGGCACGGAGGTGAGCGCCAGGTGGGTGCTGCTGGCCCAAGCCAGGCGCTGCTGGCCCGTGCTGGGCGCCGCTGCCGCTGTGGTGGGGTGCTGCGTGGGGTGCTGGCCGGGGAGCAATGGGCCCCCGTGGGGCGCGGGGCTGCTTTTAACCCCATCCTGCCCACGTGGCCCCGCCACAGGAAGAGCCGTCGCTGCGGAGCAGATAACGGTGCCGGTCCCACCCAGCGCCGCCCCGCAGCCCAACCGCAGCCGGCCCAGCACCAGGCCAGGAAGCACCAGCCGGTTACGCTCTTGTGCGCTTTGCTGCTGACTGCGACAAACATGTTTGCACCAAAGGAAAAAAAAAAAAAAAGAAAAAGAAGAAAGAAAGTAAGAAAGGCGGGAAAAAAAAAATAGGTGTTTGCACAGGGTGACAGTAACTGAATCCACCTCCCACGGCTGCTCAGCTGCACTGTGGCCCCTCACCCCATCCTAGTGGTGGGACCTACAGGGGGGCCTATGGAGGGTCCAGCAGTCCCTGGCAGGGGCTGCAGGACTCAGGGGCTGCCTGGGCATTGGGGTGAAGCAGTGGGGACACAGGTGCCAGCAAGTCACAGTCCCTAAGCCTTGCTTTAGGAAACACATGGCACAAGCGGCTGCCCGGAGCCTCTCACTCCCTCAGGGCTCGGCAGCACCAAACTTCCCCTGGCCCCGGGCAGCTGTAGAGACCAACAGGGATGTGAGGCCCCGGGAAGAAAACCGAAAGCTGGGTTTGGAGGTTGGCACATCCAGGTCACAATGGCCCCGCTGACGGCACTGGGATGGTGTTGAGACACAAAGCAGGAGGATTTTGCACAGCTATCACCACCCCATCCCAGAGCCAGGGTAAGCCTACTACTAAACTAGATCAAAACCTACAAACTAAATCCCCAAAAGTGACTGTAAATGGGGCCATGTCTGTCCCTGCACTGGTTTGCATGTGCCTCTGCCAAAGGCCTCTTTTTAGGCCAATGCAATTCACTCTCTACATTGATAATCTGGGTAGAAATGTGTTTAAAAAACGGTACTGGTGAGGTTTGCAAGAGGCAGGGGAAAAGCAAAGCCAAAATTAACCAAGCAGCAGCACAGGCAGAAGTGATTTGACTTGAGCTGCATGTTTGCTGATGGCAGCAGGTAAAGGAGGCTTTAGGAGGGATGGAATTGGCTGGGAAGCCCTTTCCAAACCAAGGCTGGTGGAAGTTTCAGTGGAAAAAAACAATCAGAACCCTGTGCCTTAGGCCACCAAAGGCTGCCCTGTCTCCCACCTTTCCCTGGCCCTGTGCCCATCTCCATCCCTTATGATCACGGGGCTGGGGACACTGTGGTCCCTGTGCTGGAGAGAAATTCAACAAAGAATGTAAGTGCTGTTGGTGATGTCTCCCCAGGCCCTTTTGGCAGCTCTGAGCCCAGGAGCATAGTGCTGGCTCACATGGGGCCTCTGGTAGGCAGCCACTCATCCATGGCAGAGGCCACCACGTGCAGGCTGGATCCATAGGGTGCCTCCTGACACCGGGTGACTTCAGGTGCCTCCCAGACTGGCCCTCCTGGGGACCTGAAACATGTAAATATCATTTTTGGCGTGACCTACAGAATATCCTCATTTGGAAAGGATCTACAAAGATCATAAAATCCTGCTCCTCACTACAACAATCCCACCCTGTGCCTGAGAGCAGATTGTTGCCAACCCAGAGACCATCCTGGAGACATCCCCCAGTGCCATCAGCCACCTCAGGTGCCATGGGACGTTCCCCAGCAGTGGTGGGTGCCATCACAGGGGGTGAAAACTGTACAGGATACAGGCAACTACACTCTTACAGCAGAGAAATGAGCCTTTTTGGGGGCAACCAGAGAGAGATTTGGCCCCAAAGGTGTTGCTGAGGGACTTTCCCCTGTGACCCAGGGTCAAGGCCATGCTTCTGGCTGATGACAAACTGGTCCCTGGTAAATACTGCAGGCTGGGAGGAGGGGACAGGGGGAGAAGTTGGGCCCAGTGAAGAAACCTGAGTTTCAGGCTAACCATGGGGCAAAGCAGGATGAAAATATTTCCCAACAGAGGCGGCTGGGGAAGACTGCACCCAAGGAGAAGATGTCAGGGGAGAGTGAGGCACGTGGCCAGAGCTGGGGATGTGCAGGATGACAGCAGGGAGGAAGCTGTGCCTTCCCAAAATGGGGTCCCTAGCAGAGCCCTGCCCAGCACCTGCCTGTGCTGCTGAGGGGCCTTGCAGAGGGGCCACAGGCGCTTTCCCAGCAGAGAAGTGGGGGGAGGCAACGCTTCCTCTTTCCCCAGCCCAGCACAGATGGGGGATATGACATTTTGGGTCGTGGGCTGGTTTCCTTCTGCCTGCACGGGTCTCAGAAAGGAAGAAATCAGCAGATCTGGTTCCTTGGGCTCTGATGAGGTCTCTGAAAGTCTCCAACTGATGATGAACTTACCACATTACCCAGCCATTGGTTAATTTTACTGGCTGGCAAACAAGGCTGTGGGAATTCCTATTCCAGCCCTTGGCTTTGCATCACATGGTCCTGCTCCACTCATGTCAGTCTGAAGGAGCTCCAGGAGCTTTTTGGGGTCGGGGGAGGCTGGAACAGCTGTGTTTCCTCCCCTGGGAACCTCATGAGAATATCTGGTCCCCAGCATTCCCAAGGCCCCTCTCCATACTCTGCCCACCTGCTCAGTGTCTCCCAGGGGTTTGCTGATGGGTGCAGCTCCCTGAGACAAACCGTGACCCCCCAAAGCACCACTCCCCCACTCTGCCTTCCCCTGCCCTCGTCTCAGGGCACCCGGATGCAGGTCAGACACCCCAAAATTTCCAGTGCACGGAGCACCGGGGGTGCCTCGCTGCCACCCTGCAGTGCCGAGATCCCCTCTGCCCACAGGGCTGTTCCTTTTCCAGTAACTCTCCAGTATCGGGGAGCGCAGGGGAGCCCGAGCCCGGGGCAGCGGCGCCGCTGGGCCCAGCGCTGGGCAGGGGGAAGGGCCCTTGTCGGGCTGTGCAGCCCGGGCGCTGCGAAAGCGCTGATATTTCTTATCGGCCTTGCAGCAACTTCCCCTCCTCGCTGCGGTTGCGGCGCTTGCTGCCAGCAGGGGAAGTGCTGCCCTCGGCCCCAGCGCTGGGAGATGAGCTCCTGGGGTGCCTCAGCCTGGCTTGTGAACCCTGCTCGGTGGTGGGGACAGGCAGCTGCCCTGCCACGCTCATGTGGTTCCCATCCACACAGCACCCCACGGCTTCCATCCAACTGGCTCCTTACAGAGGAAGAGGAGGAGAAGGAGGAACAGGACGGTCTCACCCAAACTCTCCCTGAGCCACCTCCACTGCCCTGGGGCCAGCAAGAAAGTGGCCAGGTGAGCCACTGCATCTCCTGGCCAGGCTGCAAAGGAGCCGCAGTGTCTCAGTCAGGCCACTGTTCACACTGGAGCCTAATGGCACCACGACAGAGGCGCGGCGTGGGGCACGGCTCTCTCTGCTTGACAGTGCCAAGGGTGACCTCCTAAAAGACCCCCGGGACAGAGGGCTCTGAGCCCTCTCTCTCCAGGAGACCACATGCTTGGCACATCTGCTGAAACGTAAACTTTAAGGCATTTAGAGATTTTAGAGGAGCTAAGATTTTAGTTAGAAATAAGCCTTACTAGAGTTAATTAAAATAATAATAATAAATGAGAAGGCCTTGATGAAGTTAGGAGTTAGTAGTTAACTAATAATTAATTGCTTGTCAGCACAATGTTTGGTTAGCTGGGTTTATAATGAAGAATATAGAAACTGACAAATAGCTTTTAGGAACATAAGACAATTGTGGCCTCCTCTGTTCTGAAACCAATTGAAGACAAGGAATGGGAGTTCTACCAAGAGTTCATTTGTCATATTTGCATTGAAAAGGTAGAAAGGTCAGAATGAGGAAGACTTCATTTACTTCCTCATTTTGGGACCCCCTCCCCATGAAAGGGACCACCGACCCATTTCAAGGGACAAACTATGCATGCTTAATAGCTTTTGGAGTGATTAGCATACGAAGTGGGGAATGAGATGTACCAAAATGATGAATGTGTATTTGTATTTTGTGTATTCAATACGTATATGGATAAAAAGACTCTGTAATCACCTGGAAGGTGCGGTGTGTATTTGGGAGTGATCCCGCACGCTGCCCGGCGTTGAATAAACATACACTTTCTAAATTGTTAGAGAGGTTTTGTCCGTCACAGTTGGATATCGGTACTAGATCAATATCCATATTTTTTTAATAAATCACTGCAGCACCAAAAAATCAGCCAAGCACTGCCCCTTTTGAGCTTTTTGGATGGGAAGAGCATTGTCTGCCAGCATCATGGCAAACCTTCAAGGAAGAACTGCAGCATTTGTGGCACGGCTGAGAGAGGTCGCCTCTGCAGCCAAAAAGAAGGGCGGTGGTAGCGGGCTGCATTTCCCCGCCGGGCAGGGGGAGTTCAGGACCCCCCGAGCTGCCGGCCCGTCCCCGGTCCCGGCGGCAGCGGGGCCGTTACGAGTGACTCAACCAGAAACTGCCGGGCCGGGCGGCCGCGGGCTGGAGGCGAACGAGAGCGCGAAGGGAAACCTCAAAAGGCGAAGTGACGCGGCGGGCGGGGGCCGCGGCGCTGAATTTGCCCAAAAATGGAGAAAATCGCGGCCCGGGCGCGCCAATGGCCGGGTCGGGCTCCGCGGCACCTGCTGCTGCCGCCGGGGGGAAGGGGAGCCCTGCCCGGGCAGCAGCCGCTGCTGCAGGTGGCGACTCCTGCGAAAAATGCTTATTTATGATTGGCTTTTCGCAAATGTTACAATGAATATTATATGTGTAACGTTAGAAAGTTATGCTATATTAATTCTCTTACGTATTGTGTTAAGTGTAGTTTTAGGTTACAACATAATGTTAAAATAGAGACTATGTATGTGGAGGGAGTTTTCTTTTTAGGAATGAGATAGTCGCTTCAAGGAACACCTAAATCTTCCAAAGGAGAGGAATTTATGGCTTCTTATCAGAAGAAGCTAATTTCTTCAGGCCTTGCTCAGACCCGAAGATGCCAGGGAATTAAAGGAAACAGTTGACATACAACAGACAGAGTTTCTTGTTTAGAATAGAAAGTATGCATAACCATGAAGGATGTATGAATATGCAACAAGCGTATTGGTTTAAGGGTGATTCCTTTGTTCACAAGTTATGTTTTTCATGACTTGGTGTCTGAGAGCATCCAGACGTCCGTAATTCTTTGCTTTTTATTGTCTTGTAATTGTCCTAACTCTATTACTCTAATTGTATTATTATTTTTATAACAATTTTTTTATTATTAAACTTAAAATTTTAAAAACCAAGGGATTGGTGTTTTTCACACCTCCCTTCCTGTGATGGAGGATGCTGTGGGACAGAGCCCAGCAGGGATACTGGAAAGGAGGGATGAGAACCACGAGGCTGGGCTGTGGATTTCACAGGGCTCAGGGTTGAGCAGGGCTGAGCCCTCTGGTGACAAACCCTGACCCCTTGCTGCCCCTCCAAGACAAGGGGCAGGAATAGCTGAGCATCTCTGAGTGTGAGAGACGTGGAGGAGGGGGGACAGGCACTCAGGGTGCCAGGAAGCATCTCCCCAAGGCTGGCATTGATGGCACCTTTCCAGCACCTTTCCAGGCCAGCTATGCAGTTCCAAGGCCCTCACCTGGCCAAGGGGCTGCATCCTGCAGCCACTGGAATGTGTTGCCCTCTACCACACACCTGGGCTGTCTGCGGACCAGAGGGGCAATGTCCTTTCCCAAAGCAAATCCCAGGGCTCTGTTTGGGCACTCGGTGGTTCTTCTGCAACTGCCCATACAGAAGGCCCATTCCCTTGGAGGGGAAAAGGCCCTTGCAGTCCAGCATCAGCCTGGGTGACACGCAGCTGGCCAGCAGGAGGGAAGGACAAGTGCCACCAGGAATGCATCAGGAGGTCTGGGGCAGCTGGGGATGGGGAGATACCATCAGATTCTCAAATCCCTCCTTGGACTTCAGCTGTGGTCTCACTTCGCCATGTGCCCTCAGAAATGTGTCCTCAGCACCCCCAGCCACCTCCACTACCGAACTGACACTCCACTCCATCCCTCCCAGCCCTCTGCATCTCCCTTCTTATGATGGAATAGACTAGGGAGGGGAAAGAGCTCAGTCTAGAGAAGGGTTGGGACGCCCCACCAGACTCCAGAACTCCAACTCTGTGGGCAGACCCGTGGGTTTGGAGGTATCCATCATGTAGCAGTTTAGGGCTCTTTGCAGACAGCCCTGAGCTCACAAGGGGTGATGTTCTACTTCTAGGTGCCCTTTGCAGGCGTCTGTCAGGAATCCACCAGTCTCTCCCCCTCACAAGGCAGAGCCTCCTCCTTCCATTGCAGTTCCTGAGGGGAAAGCACCCAGAGGACCCATCAGGCATCCGAGCTCCCTGTTTCCTCACAGATCCCCGGAGCAAGGAGCACATCCCAGTTCCTTGCCCATCTGCCTCCATTCCAGTGCACCAGGGATCCCTTGGGATGGGCATGTGGCAGCTGGGCCCTGTTCCTGCCATGCTTTGAGAGCTCTTGTAGCTTGCCCCCGCCCCACCTGCCCCCCAAAAAACCTGCTGCTGCTCATATCTGGCCCTGGGCATCTCCTCTCGCCACCACATCAGACACAGGGGCCTCGATGGCTTCTGCCCCTGTGCCCTGACATGGAGGTGACAGGCAGGATGGGCCACCCATTCCTGGCATGCCCCAGGCTTTGCCATCCTCACTACCAGCAGCATTTCACTCCAGGTACCAGGACAACTCAGGTCATTTCCCTATCACCCCCACTTGCCAAGGTCTCCTCAGCCAGTTTGCAAGGAAAACAGACTTAACCTGGGGTCTGTCTGGGGCTTTTCCCCTACCCCTATCACCTGTCTCCAAGGGTTTCCACATCCCTGAGGTAACCAGTTACCCCAGGCACACAGGGTAGCCAAAAGGCACTTGGGAAAGTCCAACTCCACACTGGAAGCCAGTGAAGCAGGTGAAAGTGGATTTAGAGTGAAGCAGGAATAATTCTCAGAGAGTAGGAACGCCTCTCCTATCAGGAAAGGCTGAGAGAATTGGAATTGTTCAGCACGGAAAAAGAAGCTTCAGGGTGACCTAACTATGGCCTTCCAGTACCTGAAGGGAATTTACAGGAAAGATGAAGAGAGAGAATTTACAAAGGCCTGGGTTAGATGGGATATTGGGAAGGAATTCTATCTTGTGGGAGTGGTGAGGCTGTGGCACAGGGTGCCCAGAGAAGCTGTGGCTGCCCCTGGATCCCTGGAAGTGTCCAAGGCCAGGGCTTGGAGCAGCCTGGGATGGTGGAAGGGATCCCTGCCCATAGCAAGGTAGGAATGAGACGGTCTTTAAAGTTCCTTCCAGCCCAAACCACTCCATGATTCCACGATGCTGCTGCCAGCCCTGGCAACACCTCAATGTGCCAGGCACAGAACAAGCCCCGGGGGCAGAACGGGGAGGTCACCCTGCCTGGGCCCCTGGGCAGGGTCCAAGGTGCTCTCCTGTGGTCCCCGTCACCTGAAGCCCAGGTGGCCCAAGCGAGAGGCCAAGGCTGTGGCAGGTCCCTGTCCCCGGGCAGCACCGGAGGGGCCCCGCGCAGGTGGGGACCGGCATTTCCCAGCAGCTGCCGCTGCAGAGGCGCCGAGGGCCCTGCGGTTTGGAAAGTCGCTTTTCTCGTCTGCAGGGAGAGCCGGGGTATCGGTTCTCAAAACCCGCACGACAATCCACTGGCTCGTGTTTCCTGCCCTGCTGGCCTAGAGCTGCCAGGCCGCTCGGGTGCCAAACCTGCGGCGTTTTCGGGCCCAGCTGAAACGTGTGAGCGTCATTTGGTGCAGGGGGAGGAGCAGTCCTGACTCATATCTCAGCTCCCAGCCCGTTGATGCTTTTCTCTCCCGATTGCCACTCTGGCTGCTGCTGCACATTTTTCCTCCAGTTTCGTCAACGTGAGAGATCCCTGCCCTACTTTTTGCGGCGGATAAATCTCCGCGTCGTTTGCTTTTTTGTTGGTCCAAAGCCCAGACAGCTCCGGGGCTGGAGTCTCACTGGAGGGATGCTTTTGGGAGCCTTGCAGGAGCAGAGGAGCACCCCTTGGACAGAAAACACAGCAGGGACTCAGGACACAGCCAGCCCAGCGTCCCCAAATGCCAGAACAACAATCCTGCACAGGCCCCAGGATGTGGAGGAGAGAGGACAAGTCCTGAGCCTGGCATGTCCAGGGTCCTGCTGGGTGTGCAGGAGCCCAGAGGAGCAGGGCAGTGAGGGAGCTCACAAGGAATGGGCTCAGGGGCTGGCCTGGTGAGAGGCACTGCGTTCTAGGAAGCGCTACAGGCACAGGAGGTGCAGCTTTCAAGGACCACCACCTTCATTTTCCTCACTGGGGCGGCTCCTTTGCATCTGCACCACAGCTCTGGCCAGTCTTAACTCCCTGGAGCACTTGGGCTTCTAGCAAGGGGTGAGGTCTCTGCAGGGTTTCCAAACCCCCTGTTTCCCTGAGAGGCACAGTGACAGTGCACACTGCTCCCTGGGGACAATTTCCTTAGCAAAGTTCCCAGCCCTGAGTGGTGACTGCAGCTTCCCAGGAAGGGAGCTGAGAACCACAGGGTCTCAGCCCCACAGCAACCCCAGCCAAACAAGCCCATCCTGCTCAGGGTCCTGTGCAGAGCCCTCTTGTCCCCTCCTTTGCATCATGGGCCAGAGGACAAGGGTCCTGGATCCTGATATGGCTCCAGCCTTGAATCAGCTCCAGCATGGCCATTCCCATTCCCTGCAGCCAGGGGAAGGCAGTTGGATTGCAAGGTGCTGTGGAACAGCAGAAAATGGAGCTTGTGCCTCAGTCGGTCTCCAGCAGTTCCCCAGCCCCAGCACAAGCCCATGCTGCCACCCCGTGGCACTGCCAGCGTGAGGCTCCCCGGGCTGGGCATGGCAGGGGGGTGGATCTGTCATCCAACATCCTCCCAGCCTGGCTGGAGCCAAACCCTTGCCTCCCAGAACCATCTCCAGCCAGCTGGAGAAAGAGCCACCCATCTCATCCTCCTCATCCCCTTCCATCCTGAACATGTCAGGCTGCCCAGACAGCCCTGGCTGCAGCTTTCCCAGACCATTCCACAGGGGATGAATGGATCTGGGGGGATCCCAGGTTACCTTGTGCCACTCATAGCACAGCTGGACCAAAATTGCCCTCCAGGGCCCAGAGGTGCATGCCCAGAATGCCTAAACCTCATCATCCTGCAGAGGCAGGCCCTGGGCTGCTGGGACAGTCACACCTCTTGTCCCACAGGCCTGTTGGGAATTCCCAAGATCCATCTTCTGCCCAGCCTGCAATCCAGCAAGCCTGAAGAATGATTCACCAGTCAGTTCAAGGGCTTTGATTTCACCGGGCATGTGTGAAAGTCATGGTCAACTCCCGCTTTTGACAGCAGAACCGAACCTGCTGCTCCCTCTACCCAAGAGGAGAGTCCAACCCCCAGACCAGGGAGCTCTCAGCTCTTTCCACAGAAGGTGACCTACACCTGGAGATGTTTGCTGCAGCTCAGAGCCCAGCAAGGACTTGACTTGGCCCTGGTCTGCACTGAGCAAATACTCATTACTTCAGCACCACATCTGCAAGGGCCTATGCAAAAGGTGGCTTGAGGCACCATCCCCTCCAGCCTCCCTGTGCTCCAGGCTTCTCCCACCACATTTCTGCTCCGGATCTCCACAGGAGGCCATGCTCTGTCTGACCTGGGGCACCTGGGACTCATTTCTCATGGCCAGCTCTACAAACCAGAGCAGTGCAGAGAGGGCATCACCTCTGCACTCCTGGCAGTGTCACTCCTCAACCAGTCCTGAATTCCCTGTGCTGCAGCTGCTCTCATCCCAGACCAAGTGCAATTTTCAGGCTGTAATGGTATTCCATTACTTGTCTCCAGAAAACAAAATTTGAGCTTTCCAGCTCCAGGATTATCTCAGGGAAAAAAAGAAAAGGATTATTTCACAGAGTTACTGATCGAGGACTCGGCCCTTTTTCATCGATGGGTGCTGCTGAACTGAAACAAAGTAATTCAAAAAGAAGGCCAAATCTCTCAGGAGTTCAAGTGTTACAGGCTGGCACTTGTAACAGTCAGATCTGCAGAATAGGAGGCTGGGTGGGTGTTTCCACCCATCCTTGTCCACGGCACCCATGTGCAAGACGTGGTGCTGCCTCCCAACCAAACCAGCAAAGGGCTGATCTTGGATCTTGCTCTCAAGGCAGGAATGTGGCCCATGGCACAAGCAGTGACAATCGCAGGCACCACAGTGTGGCACAGGCAGAGGGGTGAGTGTGAGCCCCCCCACCTCACCACCCTGCAGTGGTGAAAACAGTGACAGTGACAGCCTTGGCCAGGCAGTGGGTTTTATTGAACTATTTACACAACTATTTCCCAAATCCCCTCTTTCCCACACCAATTGTAAAAAAGCTTGGGCATCATGATAAAACACCCTTTCCCAGCTCTACTCACACCCTCCCCCTGTCAAGGCTCAGATAAATGTCTGTGGTGTGGTGGAGTCTGGGGGTACTGAGCAAAGGGAGCTGAGCCAGCCCACTCCGAGTCCAGCCCCATTTCCCTACAGGATAAAGCTCAGAGGTTTTGGAGCAGTGCCCACTGCCTCTTCCACGCAGCACTGGGGTCTCCAGGCAGCACACGGGACCTTCAGGTTTTTATGGCTGTGTCCCGAGACTTGTAGGCCACGCCACGGCTCTTCAGCTCTCGGACGATCCCTGCAGCAAGGAGACAAACACATTTCAGTCTTCTCCTGGAATGAAGAGCTCTAGGAACATCTGGTGATTCTGTCATGTAGAACTGGACAATTATCTTAATTTCACAGAATCATGGAATATCCCGAGTTGGAAGAGAGGAATGCACAAGGATCATGGCAGTCCAGCCCCTGGCCCACACAGACACCCCAACAATCCCACCCTGTTAATCCCTGGGAGCAGTGTGCAAACGCTCCCGGAGCTCTGCCAGCCTCAGGGCTGTGACCATCCCCTAGGGAGCCTCTGGGGGAAGAACCTTAGCTGATAATCCCATTTACACCCAACCCTGGGTATTTCAGATGTGCCTGGGCTGTGTCAGAAGGCCTCAGCTTCCGGCCTCATGATGTGTCCAGCTCCTTGCCAATGCAGGGCTCAGTCAGAAATAAGAAACCTGGGATTCCAGACACAGGCATAGCTTTCACAACAGAGGTTTGGGATTCACTCCTGAGTTACGAGTCTACTCTGGGCCTACATACTGGGCAGGAACTCAGCTGGATGGATGATGCCCTTTCTGCATTCCAGAGATGAAGCAAATCCTTTGCAACCTCCACTCCATTTGAAAACACACAAATCCACCATGGCATAAGTCCTTAGTGCAGGAGGAGGGGTGTGCTCACTGTGATTGCCACAACAGCACCCCATCCTGCAAAACCCTTTTCTATAAACAAAACTCCATGTTATCCTGGACCCGAATGGTTTGAGATGTGCCCACTTTCCAGAATCACTCATTAATCCCAGTTTATCCCTCTGATAGTCAAGCTTTAGTCAGCAGTTTACAATATAAACTTCTGGCAGGTGCAGTGCTGAACCGTGAAACTCCCTCTCCAGTCCAGCAGGCGACTCCTCCTAGTCACCCTTGCTGATCCTATCACACCTTTGCTGATCCCATCACCCACATGGCATGTTCCCTGTGCAGTGTTCAGAGCCCCAAACCCTGACTCCATCACACAGGTACCTTGGGGCAGGCGGCCAGTCACAGACACTGCATAGACACCTGGCTTGAAGGTACCTGCAGGAAATAAAACTCCAAGTTATCCCACATGGACCAGCCAAGTGGGAATCCTCAACCTGTGCAGATGTCCCCTCACTGACGGGGCAGAATCCCTTCCACAGCCCAACCAGCAGATTCCCCCTGCCCCTGAGAAGGGTTTGCAGAGAAGGGATCTCCAGTTCCCAAATTACTCACTGATCCGCTGCCACTTGGAGACCCAGCTGTCCTCAGGGCTCATCATGGTGATGATCCTGCAGGAGGGATGGCAGTGAGGGGATGTCTCCTGGCTGGGTGACCCCACAGTGCCGTTTCGGTGTCCCCAGGCTCCTGGGAGACCGCGTCCAGGCCCAGCCCCACTCACCCATCAAAGGAGGAGCTGGTGCAGTCATAGACCATCTCACGGTTGCCCTTCATCTGCAGATACGTCTCGCAGTTGTCACAGCCATCATACTCGAACTGGTCGATGGTCTAAGGGAACACTTGTGTCAGAGGCCGGACCAGCCGGGTGGTCGCAAGGCCGGGAAAAGGGAGGGAACCCCGGGAAGGAGGATTCCTGCCAGGACGGGGGCAGGCGGGAAGCGCCCAGGAGCTGCAGGAGGCAGGGCAGGGAGAGAGGCCGGGCGGGAAAGGCCCTGGCAGGAGCGGGGATGCCGGGCCGGGGTCGGGAGGTCCAGGCAGGGGAGGGCCGGGACAAGGAGAAAGGGCCGGGAAGGGCAGAAAGGCTCGGGCCGGGGCCGAGAGGAAACAGAGCCAGAGCAGGGAAGGGTCGGGGCCGGAGCGGGAGGCCCGAGCCGCCGTGAGGGGCTGGGACCGGGAGTGCCGGGGCCGGGAGAAGGGCCGGGCAGGGGCTGCAGGGCTTGAGGAAGGTCCAGAGCCGGCGGGAGCGATCCCGGTGCCGGCCCCTGTCCCCGTCCCCTGGCCGGTGGCACCTTGACGAGGGAGCAGAGCAGGCAGGCGCGCAGGTGCCGCAGGTCCTTGGGGACGGTCTCCAGCGAGATGGCGGCCATGGCTACCCCGGGGCCATTCCGCGACTGCGCCGCGGCCCCGACCCGCCCCGGCAGCGGAGCGGCCCCGCCCCGGGGCTGGAACGAGAACGGGAACGGGAACGGGAACGGGAACGAGAGCGGGCACGGGAACGGGAACGGGAGCGGGCACGGGAACGGGAACGGGAGCGGGCACGGCCCCGCCCCGGGCCTGGAACGAGAACGGGAACGGGAACGGGAACAGGAACGAGAGCGGGCACGGTCCCGCCCCGGCCCGGGAACGAGAACGGCCCCGCCCCGGGCCTGGAACGGGAACGGGAACGGGAACGAGAGCAGGCACGGTCCCGCCCCGGGCCTAGAACGAGAACGGGAACGAGAACGGGAACGGCCCCGCCCCGGCCTTGGATCCACCCTGGGCTCGGGAACGAGAGCGATATCGGACCCGCCCCTGGATCCGCCCCGGGCACAGCAACGAGAACGGGAACGGGAATGGACCCGCCCCTGGATCCGCCTCGGGACAGGAACCGGAACGGGATCGGACCCGCCCCTGGATCCACTCCGGGCACGGGAGCGGGAACGAGAGCGGGCACGGTCCCGCCCCGGCCCTGGAACGAGAACGGGAACGGGAGCGGTCCCGCCCCGGCCCTGGAACGAGAACGGGAACGGGAGCGGTCCCGCCCCGGCCCTGGTCCGCCCCGGGTCCGAGCGGGAGCGGCGGGCGGGGGCTCCGTCCCCTCGGGCTCCTCCGCCAGCGCAGCCCCACGCACAAAGAACAAACTCAGGCAGCAGACGGGTACATGGATAAATATATTAGTAAATAAATATATTTCTGAGCACATCAGCATATTCACACATCTTTGTGTTTATCGGACATAAATACACAGTTTTGCATACATATAAAACTTTTTTTTTTTCTGTGTCTGGTCTTTTTTTTTTTTTTTTCCTGGGTCATAATTTATTCCCAAATCCCGAGAGCCAGGATAGACTCAGCAAAAAAACAAACCAAGAAAAAAAAAAAAAAAAAAAAAAAACAACACAAACGAAACAAAAAGCAACAACAAAACGAACCGATATTCACATTTCCAAAGGATCTGAAGGATTTGTGCAGGAGGAGAGATATGCAGCCAGCCCGACCACATGCCCAGTTCAGGGGCTCGGCACTCCTGGGAATGGGGTCCCAGCAGAAGGACTGGACCTTCAGTTTGGATGGAGGGAGCTTGGGATGCCCTGGCTTCCATCAGTTTTTGGCTGTGACTTGGGATGCAAAGAAGGAAAATGAGCTCTACATCACTGCAGGAATGCTGGAGAAATTCTACGGTGGAGCCCACAGGCACCAAGCACTCAAAAGCATCACCCAGAAGCAAGAGGCAAAGAACTGTGAGGAACCATTCCCTATTTTCTCAGATACTGCCTCTTCCCTTCCAGGCAGCCAAGGATACTCATCCATCTACTGAAGAGGATCTTTCAAACCCAAGTTCCCAGACAGTTCCTCCCTCTCCTCCCCGAGCCCCCACCGAGGCAGACCTGCACTCCAGCATTTCCTACGTGAACAGGAGCAGCAGCATAAGGTCGGGGGACACCTGTAAGTAGGTGCTGCCCTGGCAGCCTGGTAATACTGCAGTGGGGAGTGGAGAGGGTGCAGCTTTCCCAAAGAAGCTTGTGGCCCACAAATTTAGAAATCTCCTGTTAGGGATAAGGAGGCAAAGAGAGGACTTTAGAGCTGCACTTGTTCTTTTGAGCAGTGAAATGCATCCCTGGAGGCCCTCTGCCTTCCTGACTCCTAAAAAAAGCAGTGGGAGCACCCTGACTTCATGACCCTCCCCCTCTGTTAAGCCTCTGAGCCCTCCAGGATGGTCAAGGACACAGGGAGCTGGTTCAGACAAGCCACAGACCAGGAGTACGAGAAGCTGAATGGGATTAATCCAGACCCGCTCCTGGATTTTTCCTCTAGTTTAAGACTGACTTCCCTGCACAGGAGAAAACTTTCTGAGCTTGTGTCTTCTGCTTGCACTGTAGGACAAACAAGAGCCTGGAAAGGTCTGAATTTAATTCTGCAGGGTTCTTTGATGGAAGATATTCAGCTCTTCCCTAGACTGAAAGGTCCCACAGGGGCCTGGTCACAAGGAGACAAGGAATGAGCACTACAAGGGAATAATGCTGGGTTTAAAACAGTGCTATTGGCTGATCACTTGACTGTCAGGGACTGATTAGCAACTGGGACAAAGATGCCTTTTTCAAGGATTAAGGGCAGCAAACCCCGTAAAAAGCTTTCCCACTAACAAAGGAAGGCAGAGGATTATCCTGAACTGGGATTGCATCACGGGAAGCTTTACTGAGCAGATGGGAAAGTCTGTCCCTACATCAAGTTTCAAATTGTTAAGAGTTGTCTTTAGCTCCAGTGCTGCATCCTCACCAGTGCTTCCTTGTCCTTGGAAGCACTTGGTGCCACAGAAATCTGCACTTCACATGGGAATCTAGCTGATTCTTTGGCCTGACTGATCATTTAGGGCAGTGAATCTGACAGGAATTTTCTGCTGTTTTAAAGCTGCATGGGTTCTGTATTTTTTGAATTTGGCAGGTTTTATTTTGCTTGAATGTCTGCATATTATGAGATGTAGGAAATAAGAACCAGTGACATTCAGAAAAACCCACAATATTCATAAATGGGGGGAGTGGGAACGTATTAAACTAGAGCCTGATGATTTCTCAAGTTTTCTCCCTGAATCATCAAGCTGTTGGAAAAGACAGAAAAATCCTTTTGAAGGATTTCGGGAGTCTCAGTATATGAAGTTAAGGCTGGGTGATGGATAGGGCTCTGCTCTGCATTTATTATGGAGGCTCTTGCTGGGAATTTTTGCTGTGTCTTGGGGCAATAAGAGGAAGGAGAGAAGCAGAAGCCACATGACCTCCAGATTTTCTATTACTCCTGTGATGGGAACATCTAAGATATGTTTGAAATATGCTCTTAACAGGGCTGGCCATGACAGCTATTTAAGGGTAGGTGGAGGAGTTAGGGGGTGAGTGAGAGACTTTGTTTGCATTGCCAGATGAGAGGGTGGATTCTTTGCAATGGAAAGAGGCTGATCCAGCTCCTTCCCAGAAATGCTGACATCCCTGTGTCTTCCCCTCTCCTGCTGCTGGCAAACAGTCAGTGGCTGAGATGGTGACCAAGTGATGAGAGCACTTGGTTTCCACTGAAGTCAGAAGCAGCACCTTGCAGGGCAGCCCTGTGAGCGGTGAGATGGAGAACAGCTTGATCCTGCGTCTGAAATAAGCATGGAAAAGTTAATTGAAGAAATCTGGCTTTTGACCTAAGTGAGGAAATGAAGTCAGGAGCTACCAGGCCACAGAAAGTAATTTCTGCAGCTTTTGGTCTCGAAGGCTTGTTTATTTTTGCAGTGTTTAGAAAAACCTTCTGTGGCATGAACACGCCAAAATAGCAGCTTGCACTCACTCGGTGAGCTCTCCCGGGGAGCCCTGCCCAGCTTGGAGCAGCGCCATGGGATGATGAGGGGCTGCCTGTGCCTCCAGAGGAGACAGGCCTGGAGAGCATGGCTCTGTCTGTGTGACTGTCAGGGCGTGGGGACGTGTCAGGAGACCACGAGTGGCCCGTTGCTCTTGCCAGTCTGTGTCTCAGCAGGACAGGGCTGGGCAGAGCCAGATGTGAGAAGCTCCATCAACATCTGTGTCCACTCCAGCTCCCAGTGAGCAAACAGGCCAGTGTTTTATTAAACTGAGTGTTCACGGACATCCTGGACCTCCTCTTCAGATCCTGCATTCAAAGAAAAGGAGAAAGAAAAGCGTCAGCTACACCTGGCTGAACATTCCCGGGCTCTGCAGCGGCTGGGGCCTTGACCCAGCAATCCAGAGAATAGATGCTGCAGGAAAAACCACTAAGTGAAAGCTACTAGAAAAGCCACTAAGCCACTGAAACAGGCTCCCCAGGGAATGGTCCCAGCCCCGGGGCTGCCAGAGCTCCAGAAGCGTTTGAACAACGCTCCCAGGGATGCACAGGCTGGGATTGCTGTAGTGTCCTGGGCAGGGCCAGGGACTGGACTGGATGATCTTTGTGAGTCCCTTCCAATTCAGATTATTGCATGATTCTAGGAAGTTTCTCTCAGTTTTTCAGAGGGAATTTTCTGGCCACCTCCCAGCCAGCTTATTCCTCTAAGGTGAAGTACAATAAAATCTTGAGACATCAAGCTACTCCTTATATATTTCAGAGGAGGCAGGCTGTGGGCACCCTAGGATTCACATCACTGCTAGGTGTTTGCTTTTGAGGCTCTTTAATGTTTGCTCTTTGTGAAAATCTGCACAGCTGATTCAAAAATTATTAGGAACAGAAAATAACACCAATTCATATCTCACAGAGCCCGGGGGCAACAGAAAATCCAGGCAGTAAGAGCAGAGAGCAGTGATGTAAGACAGAAGCGACACATGTTCCGCAGTGTTCAAGAGGTTGCACAAATTGCTTCTGAGCCCAGCTCAGGCCCAGGCTCTTGCCAGCCCCTTCTGCCTGGAGAATTATTGACAGGCAGGTGCTGAGCAGTTTACTTGGAACCATCTAACAAAGGGCTGCCTAGGAAGGTGCACCCAAGTCACTGCTCCAGACAGCCCCCTTCTCTCTAAGTCACTGCCTGTTGTCACACACATCACAGTCCCTTCCCAGATGTCTCTCAAGCCTGCTCAGAACTCTTACACAAGGTCAGCATAGCCCAGCAAAGGCATACAGGCATTATTTTTCCTATCTCCCTTTTCCTGAATGTTTCTGAGATCAAAGGGAAGAAATGCCCTCTTAAGAGATTAATCGAGGGCAATTTAAAACAGCTTTTCAAAACATCGTAACAAATTCTTCTTGGTTATATATCACCAGCTGTAGGAGCAGAACCTTGAAAATTAAATATGTGGGAAGAAAACAAACAAATGAGATTCTGCTTGGAAATGCATAACTAATCAATGTGGGAAAATGAACGCACATGGTGTTATACATGTACACATGTGTGCAAGCATGGCCATAATACCTGAAGACGGAGTGTAAGCTCTCTTGCATTTGTGACTTGAGTCACAAGTATGTGGAATAAGCTGATTCCAACTGCTTCCTTTGTCACCATCTTATGTGCAACCCAAAAAGAGACTGTCCAGCTTCAAGCCCTCTGTGTTCACATGCCTTCAGTCTCAAATATCATTACTAAAATATTTTCTGAAAGCTGTGCCTGCATAAGTGTCCCCTGCTTGTGCTAAGAAAAGATCATGAACTGGGAGAGGTGGGAGAACCCTGGCTGGTGAACTGGCCATGGCAGGGCAATGACCTGAAGCACACCTTTATGACACCACAGAAATCATGTTCTTTTGGGTGTTAGGTTTTAAGGGTGGTCTTTTTTTGCCCTCTAATTCTTTCCCCCTCCCTAGTAAGGTTAAAAGAAAGATGTGTCAGGAAAAGAGACTCAGGATGAGCAGGAAGGAGAGGGGGAGGATGTCGAGAGCACTGCAGGTGAGTTTTCCCAGGGAGAGAAATCAAGAGATTTCATCAGCCTGTGTTGGAGTAATGTGGCTGTTCTGGGATGCTTCCCAGGTGTGCCAGGGCGGTTCAGGAAGCCATCCAGCTGGAATTCACTGCCAGCTGCCTGTCTTCCCTTAAGAGGATCCATCAGCATTGCTCCAGGATTGATTCTCCAGGGACACAACTCCCAGGTGTGCTCTCTCCAGGCAACAGAAGAGTCAGGGATGCACCTTTACGCAAAGCCCGCGAAGAACAGCTGATAGAGGTGCTCAAGGAAGAGGCATAAACTCCAAGATCATGCAAGGCTCCTTGGGATAATCCACAAGGTTATTCCCTGCAATGCCAGTGCATGGCACTGCCCGCACAAGTGGAATTTCTCCAGGGGCTGTGGACCAAGAATTCAGCTTCACCTGGCAGCTGGGTGAGGTTAGCACCACACCTGGAAAGTGCTGCATCCCACGGGAGCACCAGCAGCTTCTGGAAGCCCTGGTTTAGGAACTTCCTGAGCCAGAGGGTGGATTTGCATCTCTGCATTTGCCTCTTGATCTGGGCTCTCAAAAAACATTTTACTTCTGGCATCTACATCCCAGGGGCAACCAGCACCAGTTTCACTACACACCACGTGTTGCCTTTTGGATGTTTTAAAGCTTCTGGTTCCCATTTGATGCCATCAATTACTTTGTTCTAAGTACTCTCTTGTCTGCCTTCTCTGCTCTTTATTTCATATCCTCTCTTCCATATCCTCTGCTAACCACTTTTTTTCCCACATGAAAGTCTCACTATTCTTTCTATTTTCTCAGAAAAAAACATTGCTGGGATTGTACCAGATACATTTCTGCCCTTCTTTCAAGGGGCAGAAATTATTTTCCTTTCTTTTTCCACCCTTTCTGGTGATCAGGAGGTGTGAGATCACCAGAGGCTTACACAGCTGCATAAAGGCACTTTCTGCTTGTTCCACAGAGTGGAACAAGCCAGCTAATGATAATGATAATAAATAATGACAATAATGATAACAATAGCATTGTGATTTTTACTTAAAAGTGGCTCTGCTCGTGTGTGGCATTTTGTGCTACTTAGAGGGGATTTTACCCCTGAACAGCCCAACAGCTCAGCAGCAGGAGATCCTCCTGTAACACTCTGTATGCAGTTTTAATGCTTGACATCCTGATGGATTTTATATGTTATACACTTTGCTATCTCCTCTCCTTGTCCAGGATATTTATGAGCTTGCTGGAAGGTTCATACAGTTGCAGAACTCCACTTTTCTCCTTCTCTGAGTAATTCTCCTCCATTAGTCTGATCTGCACTCTTGTCTCCTTTTTCATTGAGTTATTTACCTGTGGGAGCAGCTTCCCTTTTATCCTTTCAGAGCTTCCTTCCCCTAACAGATCTGCCAGGCGTTATCTCTCCCGACAAAAACTGGGTTGCCTCCTCCCCTGGTTTTCACATTTAGCCATGTGCCTACAAGTCAGACCCTGTATTTGAATTTTTAACAATCTGCTTGGCTGGAAAGTCAGGCTCATCGTTCTGTGGCTTCAGCTATTTCCAGCTGATATTGCCCTCAGCTCTTCCTCCTCGGTCTGGGCATGGATAAGAGACTGCAGTCCACATTCAGGATTTATCAGCTGTGTGCTTGAGCCCTGCAGGATGCCCAGTGGGTAATCTGTACCCCTGGCAATTTGTTACTTTCCACTGTATTTCAGAAGTGCTCAAACTGGTGATTTGATTCCTGAGGGATTCTGCTTCCCCCTGCCCTGAATGAAGCAGTGCCAGGTAGGAACCTCCCTGAGCACCCCCGTGGTGATCACTAATGCAATAAAGGCAGTTTGCTCTTCTGCTCTGCACTTACAGCCCCTCAGCATCCCTCAGACTTGTGTTGCTCTCTAGATCTGAAGAACGCCAGGCAGTCTTGTCCCTTCCAATGCAGCTGGAAACATTTGCATTAATAGTCTGCTTTACACAAGCAGTTCACAGCAATATTCCCTGGCCTGTCTCTCCATGGCTCTGTACTTCACTTGGCATCCAGCATCCAGCTCTGTTCTGATTTCCTTCTCCAGCTACACCTTGGCTTTGGAACAGCAATTTCCAAGTGCCTTCTCTGCCCTGCTGCTTGACCAGCCCTTTTCTGGGGCTGTAAATGATCCCTGTGCCCAAAAGCACAAAATCTTTTGACTGCTTATTTTAGCAATATTCTCCTAAGACTCTCCTGTCTATGTAGGCTCCTCCTTGCAGCCTGTGCTGACGCAGTGTGATAAACCTAATGCCACCCTCCTTCTGCTCGGGGGCAATTGGGGATTTTTGTGTCACTCATCACTGGACTTCACACTCTTCCTAGTGCAGTGTCTCTCCCTTGCCACCAGAAGAAACACAGCTTCCCTCTCTGTAATTTCACCTAGGAATTACAGGGTCCCACTCTTTGCTATTCTTTTAAACTGGGTTTCTGAAAAGTTTATGTCAAAACTTTTAATTTAAAGCTGGGCTTTCTAATTCATCCACTTATATTTTTAGCCTTATGCCATTTATCTGGAGGCAGACATGCATTTTTCCTTGGTCTCCTTGTCTGTGTTTTGTGTCCTGCTTGCATGGGACTGTCTACTGAGATTGTTCTTTGCTCTTTTTTACTTCTCTATTGATTTATACCTTCCCCAAGATAAAGAACCAATGTGATTATAATTCAGAGGCTGTGTTATGTCAACCAATGTTTTCAGCTTGATGGCTTTTCTGCATAAGCCCTGCACAAGCTTTGTGCTCTGTTCTCTGCTCTTAATAAAGTCAAATCCTGCATCTGTGTAGTCTCTCAATCTTGCAAGGGAATTCTGACTCTTTGGGTGGCCCTAAAAGCATCCATAGAAGCTACTGCAGTAAACAGACACAGATTCACAGCACTTTCAGATACATTGGTCCTTATACCCGCTGGAATGGGGAGGGAAGGGGGAACAAAGCTTGGTGTGCTTGGCAAAGCAGCTGGCACTGGCTCTGGTGGGGGTCAGGGAGGTGGGCACACACTCTGGCCATTGGCACCATTTCTATAGACACAGAAGCATCCCAGCATGGACCCTGCAAAGCCTAGCACCCTGTGTTAGGTGCACAGACTCCTGCTCTTGGAGCCCTCACAGGTTCATTTGGCAGCTCAAAGCAAGCCCTGAGCAGCCTGCCCTGAGCCAGAGGGCTCTCTCCATCTGGGAGGGCACCAGCGCTCAGAGCTCTCTGCAACCAGAGACATCTCTGCCCTGATGCCTCCTTATCTCTCCAAACACCAGCATCCCTCCAGGCCTTGGAAGAACCTCCCTAACACCTATCTGCAGTGTCAGGCACTTCTGCACCTGGGAAAAATATCTGTTCCTGAGAGTCTGGGAGGCCAGAATGCTGCAGGGAGCCAGGACCATGCCCTTCCAGCCTCCCCTGCCCTGCTGCCTCCACAGCACCGGGAGCCTGGGCGTGGGGTGGGACTGGATAGACAAGCACTGGGAGGAAGTTATTATCTCTATGGCACAATGGGCACAGTGAGTCACAAGTTTAAGGCCAGTGTTTTAACAGAAATTAGACAGCCAGATCTGTGTTTGGTACCTAAATCAAAAGGATTTGCCCGAGGACCTGCAATGAGTCAGTGGCAGGGCAAGGAAACGAGCCAGGCTCTGCTCCCAGCCAGCACCTGTCCCTGCTGACTCGCAGGTCGCTGCCTTCAGAAGACCTGAGAGAGCAAGACCTGGGAGCTAAACTCAGGTTCTTTTAAAGACTCGTCTCAAAGGCATTTTCCCTCTCTTTGTGAGAGAGCACAGCAGTTAGGCAGAGGGCCAAACTTTAATTACATCTGATTTCCAAAAGACTCTAAAAAGCAACTCCCACGCAACAGAGGCAGGTGAGAAATGAGGGATGTGCAAATCAAGCAACTCAATTAGTCTGTTCTACTACCCCAGGCCACACACACTTCCTTTCTCACTGGTTCCAGTTAGCTGGGCTTGGCTAAAACAACTGGAGCCCAAAAAGCCTTAATAACAACTCTGCCAGTAAGACCCCCAGACTGGTGCAAGGGCACTGAAAAACATGGCCCCACTCCTTCCTTTGGGAGATATTCCAGCTGCTAGAGATGTTCAATTAAAATTAGCCACCTTATTTCTCAGTTGCAGTATTTCAGGGTTTGGTGCGCTCTTTAACACACTTGCTCATCATTCAGGCCACCACCCTCACAGGAATGCTCCTGCAGTCAGTGTCCCTGCAGGAAAACCCATCAGGAAGGTACCAGGTGTCCTGGCAGCTGCAGTTCCTTCAGCAAACTCCCTTCTCATTCACCTGCTTGCTGCCAGGAGAGGCGAAGGCCAGACTTACCCTGACCACCCTGCTGAGATGGGCAGTGAAGACGGACACTCAGACTGTGTCTGGGGGTGCACGTCCCTGAGAAATCTGCAGGAACTGAGTGGTTTCTCTCCCGTCCTGACAACCCCTCCTCCTGCTTCCTCAGCTCGGAGCTGGACTGTGGCACTAAACATTTCCAGAGTGGGCGGGAGCCACTGGGCAGGGGAGCACTTGGGATCAGGGGCTGAGCTTCGGGAGAGCAGCGGTAGCCAGCGGGATGGCTGGGAGGAAGGTGAGTGTCGCAGGCTCCGGGCTCGGCCGAGTCCTTGGGCAGCAGAGCGGGGTCAGGCTCCAGGTGACACTTTCTTTTCCTTCGGTGATGCCTGCTCTGTAAGCTGTGTCTGGGGGGCAGTGGGACAGGTGGTGTGCCAGCTGCTCCCAATGGTCTGTTGGCATCTACACCGAAGTCCAGCCTGTTTGGGGAAGCAGAGGGGGCATGAGGGGGCTCCTGGCCTTCCTGGGGACAGGCTGGCTGGCCCGCTGGAGCTGCCTCCTGCAGCATGACACTGCTTTCCAGAGGCTGCTGAGAGTGATGGCTTTTCTCAGTCCTCTTTTGCGTCCGAGCACTGTGGAAGGCAACCTTGGCCCCAGAATACCGGGGTTTGCGCTGCCCGGGCCCCTGCCCAGGGGGACGCTCTGCGTCCTGCCTGTAGTGGTGGTGCTGGTGGTGGTGGTAGTGGATGTGGCTGAGCACCTGGGGCTTGGCCAGAGCAGCCCCCCCGGGCACCATCAGCTCCAAGGACCGGGGCCGCCTCTCCCTGGGCGGCCGCAGCTGCTCTTGGCCGCGGTCTGTGGTGGGGCCCTCGGAGCTGCAGTACACGAAGGGATCGTAGTCGCTGCTGAGGGAGCTGCGGAACGTGGAGCAGCTGCCGTGGATGCCCTGCAGGCTGACGTCTGTGCAGTTCAACATGGAGTCGCTGGAGGAGCCGTGGCAGGGCCCCGAGCTGGAGTCACTGCCCGGCCCGTCGGCCAGGTACCCGCTGTGCTCCGTGAGATAGCTCTCCCCAGAGCCGCTGCTGTTGTGCTGGTGCCCGTGGCCAAGCCCTCGGCGCAGCGTGGGCACGCGGTGCTGCTTCTGTGCCACGGCTGCCTTGGGTGCCAGACAGGGGGGCTGAGGCTGAAGGGGACATGTCCTGTAAGGTGCCAGCGCCTGCCCGCACGCAGAGGGGTTGGGGTGCTGCTGCCCCAGCAGGCCTGGGGCCAGCGGTGCCACGTGGCCACAGGCCAGCAGGGAGGTGGCTGGTCTGTAGGGCATGTAGTGGATGGTGCCAAAATCCAGCTGGGAGAGCTCTGGAGAGTGGAAGAAGGGGTTGCTGTGGGCTGGCTCTGGGGGAAAGCTCCTGAGGCTCCTCTGAGGATATGCTTGTGGGAGGTGGTAAAGGGCATGTCCTGGATGCTGGCGGAAAAGGTGGAGTCGGCGCCCAGGCTCCATTTCCTGAGGGACCAGCCTGGAGCTGGCAGCCATGGCCTGGTCCCCCGAGTCTCTGGCTGTGAAGAAAGAAGGGAGCATACAGCACACATCCCACAGACCAGAGGGGAGTATCCAGCACATGTCCCACAGCCCAGCTGCAGCAACCCCGACACTGATGCTCCACTGCCCTCCCACCATGGCCCCATGTCCCACCTATACTCTACAACTCCTCGCTGCCAGCACCAAACCAACCTGATGGTCCTGCACACTCTTCCTGCTGCCACGACCCTGAGATCCCACCTTCCCTTCCCCACAGGTGCCAGGACTGGAATCCCTCCTCTTGGTGCAGGTCACAGCCCAGCACCTCACTGTACCCTGGTGGGCTCACAGGGACTCCTCTCTGTGCACACAGTCCCCTGTCCACTCTGTGCACAGGGACACGAGGACCTGCTGATCCATCTCCCAAGAGTAGCTGGAGCTCCTGGGCACAATCCTGCACCCAACCCTGTCCTCAACCAGGAAATGCCGTGTCTGAGCCCTACCAAGAATATTGAACATGCAAAGTGGACATGTGTGGTGTTGCTGCAGCCAAGGGTCAACACATTCCCGATGGAACTCGTGGGCGCACGAGATGATCCGCAGCTCCTAGAAAGAAGTGGAGAGGAGGAGGATGAGCAAGGAGAACCACGTTTCAAGACCTGGGTCCTTCTTGATGGAAGTGAGCTTTGAAGGACGGACAGACGTCTAACAGTCAGGGATCTGCAGCCCAACTATGCATGGAGGAGGCTGTGGAGCACCTCCGGTCCTGCTCTGTGAACATCCAGAGTGGCGCAAGCCTTTGGGAATAGGGAGATTTCAGACTGGGTGCTCTGGAGCAGCAAACTCAATTTTACCCTATTTCAGCATGGGCATTTTACCCCACAGCCACAGCTGGAGACCTGCCTGGAGACATGACTTCAACAGAGGCTTTATAGCCCAGGGGCAGGCACACCTCCGTGGATGCAGTCCCTTTCCAGCACTCAGGAGCTCAGAAGGAAGCTCTCACAGGCTCCTGCCATGCTCAGCTCCCACTGCTGACACCCCACCTGGGAAGCCAGAGCCGTGAGTGCAGCAGTCCTGCCCAAAGCCTACCTGGCCCTCGCTGAACTCCTCGAGGCAGATGGCACAGACCGGGGCGGAGCTGCAGCTGCTGGCTGAGTCCCAGCGCGGGGCCAGCCGTGCCCGGGGCTGGTAGCGCCGTGTGGCCAGTTGCCCAATGGCCTGCAGGGTCTGCTGCTGCACCGAGTCCTGCAGAGACAGATGGGGCTTGAGGAGAGGCTCAGCCTTACTCTGCCATCCCATATTCAAAATGGGATTATCAGAAATTTGGGGACGATAACCCATCTGCAGAGGTGACTTTCTGTCTAAGCTGACTCAACCAGAGTAGGCTTTGTCTCCAGCAGGAGAAATCTGGCCCTAGACATTCAAATCACTCAGCAGTGCTGAATTTTTGATCCCCAAAGGATTGTCTCTCTATAGGACAAATGAGATAGTCTCAAATATGGAAATACATCTGCAGCTGGGAAGATGATTATTTAATTTGTTAATTTATATTGTGAATATTAAATCATACAGTCATAGAATTAAAGAATGGCTTTGATTAGAAGGGACCTTAAAGCTCATCTTATTCCACTCCCTGCCATGGGCAGGGACATCTTCCACTACCCCAGGTTGCTCCAAGCCCCATCCAGCGGGTCCTTGGACACTTTCAGGGATCCAGGGGCAGCCAGAGCTTCTCTAAGCACCCTGTGCCAAGGTCTTCCCATCCTCACAGGGAAGAATTTCCTCCCATATCGAATCTAAATCTCTCCTCTTAGTTTAAAACTGTTCTCTCTGTCCTATCACTATCTGCCATTTCCCCTCCCAAAAGGAGTCTGTTTGTGCTTTTCCTGTATTCCTGTTTGCTCAGACATGTCTGCTCCATGAGATCCCTACCTGAGTCCTGTTCAGCTGGCACTTTGTGCGGACAACAAAAATCAAAATGATGACAACCACAGTGCTGACCACTGTGAGAAGAATCCACATGTCGTAGTCTGGCTGTTGGATAAAACAGGACAGAAATTACTCTTGTGTGGAAATTACTCTTGGTGGGAGTTAGAGGCTAGGGGAATCTCCATCTCTTCCGGACCATCAGTCTTGGGAAACATCATCCTTGGCCAAGCTCCACCTCTTTGTTCTTTACAGGTAAAAGGAAAAACGGTTTGCTCTTTTCTGCACATCCATACAAGAACAGAGTATCTCTGTCTTGCAGCATCTCAGCTCCCTTGAGACCACGGTCTAAGGCAGCACAAGATGAGAAAATCAAGGCTTGGTCTTACTTGAAGACAGAGAATCCCCTTGCCTCACTCATGATGTTAAAGCAAAAAACCCAAGTAAGCTGAAAGTGGTTTTGAGCCTTTACTTGCAGCAAGTTTGAATGCTAAAGACAACTCCTGCAACAGGCCATGATCTCCATCCCTGAGGAGGAAATCTCAGCCTCTCTGGGAAGGCCTAGCAGGTTGGGAGGGAGGATACAGGAGGCAGTGGGAAACATGTGTCTCTCACCCAAGCTGGTGGCTCCTTGACCTCTATCTTCACGTGGGCCTCTCTGTTCTTGTTCACAACGCCCATGAGGAGCTCAGCGTCATGGCCCCTGATTAGGACCACAGGCTGGCTGAGGCCTCTGGGCTTCCTCAGCTGCAAAGAAACAAACACAATGATGGCTGATCCAGAACAGTCAGAAACAAGCACGATCCCAGCCCCCCAGGCGCGTCCATTCCTCATGATGCTTCTTGCAACACTTCAGAGACCGACTGCTCCCTCAAGTTTACACTATCCCTCTGTGATGAATCAGATGGAAGCTTCTCTTTTATCAGTTTTCCAGCATGGATTTCTTAATTTTCCCTGCTGGTGACTCCTCATGCACAACCAGCCATTGCTTGGTGTTTCTTGAGCTCCTTTCAAGCCCCTGTGCAAAAGCTCTTGGTCCCTCCTCTTCCCTGTGAAAGTGCCAACAGCACTGCCAAGTGCTGTTTTCACCACAGAAATGCTTCCTCTGCTCTGGAGCCATCCAGTTCCCCTCCTCCCTAAGGATATTCTACTTGTTCTGCTTGTCACACTGGCAGTCTTCCACTGTGGTTCAGGCAGCATGGCACAGGCTGGCTCAGCAAGTGTCCGAGCCTGCTCTCCTCCAGACTGACTTGGATCAGGGTGGCCATCAGACCCCTTCTGTACCCTGGGGGAATCCAAAGGTCGGTGGACAGGGATGGAGATGTGAATGGAGGTCCTGGTGGTCAAGAAGACCATGGAGGCAAGGCCAAAGGCTCTGAGTGGCTGATAGGATTTGATGCTCTTGGCTTTTGTGTACCAAATGGGAAAGCTGGAAAAGTGGGAGCCAAGGCTCGGGGTAGGGATCAGAGTCTGGGATCTGAGCAACATCAGCATCACCTCACGGACCTGCATTTGCTACTCTGTTTCTCTGGCACCAGAAATTAAGATGCAAGTGCATGAAGGAGCCACGAGGGATGGATCCAGCAAGGAATCGGCCAAGAGCTTAGATGAGGTCAGGCACCAGCTCCCCTGTCTGTTCCCTACCTAAAACTGGATGCTTTTCATATCCCTGACTATCTGGATGGGGAATTGATTCCCTTCCAGAGATGACAACAGTGCTGGGGAAAGGACCTTTGGAGGTGTCCTAACCAAGGTTATCCATGCATCAACAGCAAAGCAGGGTGCCTTGGAAACTTGAGAAATCTGCTTTCTTGAGGCACACTGGGCTGTCTGGACTATGTGGGATGGGGAAATTTATGACTTCCCAAAAGGAAGCATCCAGCTCCTCGCAGAAACGTTTGATTGACCCGACAATGTCTTTTGAGAGCATGGATGTGTCATGGAAAGTGTCTGTGCAGGGTAAGAGCCAACACCCAACACCAGCAGCATCCTCCTGGGACCTCCCACTGGTGGCTGGGGGGTCCTGCCCTGAACACATTTCTGGATGGGACAGGAGCACTGTGTTTTAGCTGAGGGTATCACTGGGGTCTGTACCTGATCAGCAGCACTTTCATCATCGGTGATGTCAAAAAGGATCGCACGGGCTCCACGCTCCCCTGCCAGTTTTGCCTGTCCAAAACAACAGAAGCTTCAGTGGACATTTTGTACTGCACCCTGTGTCCACACCTGCCATTGGATCCATGTCTGCCTTCTGGGCTCTTCTCAGGAGAAAGAAGCACTTGTTTGGACTGAGGAAACCATTCCTACCTCAGTTCCTGACTCGTGTTGGGCTGCAGCCCCAGCACTTGCCAGAGCCCTGTGGCTCACGAGTGGTTTCTTGCTGAAGTTGTGGAGGTGAACTACTTGGTGGCGTTGCAGTCACAGCAACACATAAACCTAACCATTCCCCACCTGTCCGCGTGCCAGCTGCTCCCTTGTTTCAGAGCTGGATGTGCTGGGGAGGGATGTGCAGCCCTGTTAGCCCTGCTGACCCCCATGGACAACAGGAACTCCCACAGGTCCCCTGTCACCAGGGCTGTCAGAGGGCCTGACTCCCACTCACGCTGCTCTCCCTGGTTCCCCCTGCTCATCAGGGAGAAGCTCACGTGGAGCCAGGGCTGCAGGTCTGCTCCAGGATTAGCAGTTCCATGGAAGGGACAGCTCAGAGACCCACCCAGCCGAGCACACATGCCACCCTGATGAGGTAACCAGCCAGGACCTGCGGGTCACCCACCTCCTCCCAGGAGCCCAGCGGGCAGAGGCAGCCCCGGGAGATGGAAGGTGAGCTGGGCTTGGCCCTTTGATCGGCCTGTGCCGAGGGCCAGCAAACAGGAGCAGCACTGCCAGAGCCAGCCGGGGCCATGGGGCACTGCCCTTGGCACGGCCGAGGGGCACCAGCTCCATCCCTGCTCCGGTCACCTCGGCCAGGAGCAGTGGGGGCCTGGGTCTGGGTACAGCGATGGGAACGGGGCTGCAGATGGTCGGGAACAGGCAGCGGTGGAGGCTCTGAGCTGCTGATGGGATTTAACATTCATACAGAAGCTGGAAAAGTGGGATCAAGGCTTGGGACAAAGATCAGAGAGACTGGGGATTGAAGGAACCCCAGTATTTGCCAGCACTTTCAGGGGAAGAGGACTTTCAGGGAGTGAATTCCATCTGATAGGCTTTGATGAACAACAAACAGCTCCACAATGAATTTATCCTGCTAAAGACACTGACTATGGGGCAATGAACAACTGAGACTGGACAAGTGACTTTTCTCAATATCCTTTTGACTCCTGTTGCAAAGGATACACTTCGGGTGACCAGGGCCAGGGCCCAGGGAATGCCTGGAGCTGTGCTGGGGCAGGTGTAGGCTGGATTTTAGGGAAAGGTTCTTCCCCCAGAGAGTGCTGGCACTGGCCAGGGAATGGGCACGGCCCCGAGGCTGCCACAGCTCCAGGAGCCTTTGGACACCACTGCCAGGGATGCCCAGGCTGGGATTGTTGGGGTGTCTGTGCAGGGCAGGGGCTGGACTGGATGATCCTTGGGGTTCCTTTCCAACTCAAGATATTCTGTAATCCAGTTCAAGCCTTTCACAATTTTCTTGATACAATAATTGTCTCAATATTAGCTGTCTTTGCGCTGTATCTCTTCAGCAACATGGTACAGCTGAGCTCCCTCTTTTAGGACTGAAACGCTTCTGGTGCAAATAGGTATTTACAGGATGATTTTGGAGATCTCAGCAATCTGACAAGCAGGTTTGCAATCACCGGTTCATTCAGAAATAATAAAAAAAAAAGCCTCCCAAAAAATTTACAAATTATGATCAGAAAGAACAATAAATCACTTTGAACCGATTCCAGAGGTCCTTCCTATGCCTTCCTCTCCTCTAATACCTTCCCTGTTGGTTTTAGCTTTGGACGTTGAAGCAGTGACAGAATTTAGGAAGCAGGGAAGTGCCTCAGGTGGCTGGTGGAGTTCTCCTCGTGCTGGGCTGGCCAGGGCTGTCCGTGTGCAGGGCTTGGCTGGGTGACAGCTGAAGCAGAGGTTGTGATAACACTGCACATGGCTATTTTTATCATCATTGATACAGCCCTGCAATTCCACATGCAAAGCTCTGCCCCAAGACACACTTGCCAGGAAAACAAGGTTCCATGTCCAGTCAGCACCAGCCACATCCACAGCTACACCCCTGCTCCAGAGGAGTGTGTGGGATTTTGAGGAAGAGACCTCAGCATCCCTGCCCATGGCAGTGGCTTAGGATGCAACGATCTTTTAAGGTCCCTTCCAGTCCCAACCCTCTTTTGTGATTCTCTGATCTGTACCATGTTGGAGGGAGGGAGCTTGGCAGAGGCTTCAGGAGGATGGAGAAGCAGACAGGGAGGAATTGCAGGGGGTAGAGGATCCATGATGCAAGGCAGGGCCCAGGGATGTCACCAGCTTAAGGAGCATCTGCTCTATTTCATGGCTAAACTACTCCTGTTTATGGGAGAACTGTGAGCCTCCATTGGTGAGATTTTAGAGTAGGAACACCTGCAGGATTGCAACTGCTGTCATGTACAGCTGGATGTCAAAATCCAGTGCTGGATCTGGCTCTAATAACAGAGCAGTGATGACTGATGGCCAGCGAACTCAGTCTACCAGGTGAACTGAGGGTTTCTTTGCTTTGGGGGGTCTAGGAGTCCTGGAGAAAGGATCCAGGTGGATGAGCAGAGTGCAGCAATGCACCATGTCATGTCCCCACCATGCCAACCTTCCTCAGCTGATCCTTGGACTTGGTAACACACTGGTACCGCCAGTGCTGTGATCAGAGTCTCAAAGATGAAGGACAAAACTAGTGAAACAGAATCCCAGAATGGTTTGGGCTGCAAGGGACCTTAAAGCTCATTTCATTCCACCCCCTGTTATGGCCAGGGACACCTTCCGCTAGACCAGACTGCTCCAAGCTCCATCCAACATGGCCTAAGCTTTGAAACCTTTTAACACTCTGAAATGGAAGATGGGCCTTTGCAGCTGCTTTGTCCTCCTGTTCACGATCCTCCACAGCAGCTGCACTAACCAAACATCCTGGGGCATTCTGGCATCATGTAATGGGCACGTCTGGATGGACATGGGAGAGCTGGAGGCACCTGCCCAGCCCTTTTTCTTGGGTCTGTCACAAGCTGCCCAGGTGGGCCCAGGCCATTTTCCAGGTGTGGGGTAACTGACAGCAGGCTGACAACTCCATCACACTGGCTCAGGGCAACATCTGACACCAGCTCCAGAGCAGCAGCATCCCAAATTTAGGCTGGGCAACCCAGGAAGGGATAGGTACTGCTGCCTGTCTGCCTCTGCAGCCAGGGGGAACCAGCCCTGGGCTGGCAAATCCACAATGGCATCACATCCCTTTCCTTACTTTTGATGCCACAGCCTCCATGAAAAAACTCTGCTGTGAAGGAGCAAAACCTGGGTGCGAGTTTTGCCTGCCTTCTTCATCTGAGCTGCAGGAAACATGGAAAAGGACCCTGTCTCCATCCCCACCACGTCACCACCAGCAGGAAGAAGGCAACAGGCTGAAATCACCTGAAGGCAATCCAGGTAAAGCCAAGAAGAGCTGAACAAGGGGGTTTTCATGCTTGTACAACACTTGCACAAGCATGAAAACAGCCCCACGTTTGGTAGAGAGACAATCAAAAGCAAAAGTCAATGTCATCCTTATCCATGCAACTTAATCAGAATCACAAAGATTTTAAGGCTTAAAATGACCCTTGTTCCTACCTGGCTTCCTTATTACCAGAGAATTGGACCACTGACCTCAGCTTTTGGCACAGGAAGTGCTGTTTCACTGAGGTGTCTGATCCAAAGACCTCTGAGACCTCCCAGGGCATGAACTGCTAGCAAGTCATGACCCACTAGTTCAGCTGCTCTGCATTTATCTCACTGCTCAGCACTGACTCTTCCCGTGCCTCATCCAGTGAAGTACTGCGGCATTATTTTTGGAAACAGAGCCACAGAAGATGTCTTCTGTGTCCATGTTTTCCCACAGGCCAGAGAACACAGAGAAACACAAATCACACAGACCAGGAAGCAACGTGAGGCTGTAAAACAGGAGGGGCACAAGGCTACTGGGCAGCAAAGAGTGTGGGATGTTGGATAAGATCTGATATCCCGGAGCTGCCAGGTAAGGGGGAACTCCACACCTTTTACAAAGTCAGGGAGTCCAAAAGGTCAAGGGATGGCTGTTTGGGATGGCTGGCACGGCATCTCTGGCAAAGGACCCCTTCTGCCAAGGATCCTGCTCTGTCCTTGTCCTTTTCTCTACTTCCCCACAGCTCTTTCCTACCCTGCTGCCTCCTCCTCCCCTTTTCTTTGCTGCACCACAGGTTTCACTTCCAAAGCTGATGCCATTGCAGGCATTTTTGCACTTACTTTGTTGGCCAGGGACAGGCAGGGGTTGGGATCCCGATCCGGCTGTTCCAGCTTGACAATGGTGATGAACCCCGATTCCGTGTGTTCATCCTCGCTGGTGTTGCACAGGGATAGTGGGTGGGACTGCAGGACAAAAGCAAGGGGAAACTCAGATCCTGGGGCTCAGCACTGCAAAGGGGACTCAACCCCACACTGCAAACTCTCTGGACCTGCCCAGAGGTGTAGGACCCCCTGTTGCTGGGTGTCACCATCACACTGCTCCACCCCATGGCCCTGCCTGAGCCAGTGAGGCTTTGAATGACACAAAAGAACAACCACTGCCCCAAGCTGAGTGTCACCCCAGCCACTGCAACCACCACCCAGAGCCTGGCTGGACTCTGGAGCCGGAGACCACAGTTCTCTGGCCTCCAGCTGCGCCCCACTGACCCCTCTGGCACTGGGCTTCCCAGGAAGTTGGCTGGCAGACAATTCCCTCAATCCCAGGTTATACCCATTAGAAAAGTGCCAGGAATGCTGCTGGCAGTCACAGGGAGGCTTTTTGCTGCCTGTGCAGTGATACAACCCAGCACCAATCCCACATCCACAAGCACACAGCACTGCAAAGTTGGGAAGCACCACAAAGCCACAGAGCTGCTTTTGGTAGCACCAAGTCTTGGGCATCAAAACAAGAACAGATCTAACAAAACCATGAAAGTAGATTAAAATTATCAAATCCTAGGATGATAGCATGGAGACCAACGAATTCTAATGCCGAGTGCAAATGGCTGTGGCTGTGAGGTTGTGTCCAACTCCTAATCATGTCTGGAACTGCTTAAAACCAAAGTAAAAGCAAAGGATTTCACTGAAATTTGAAATATTTTAAAGTAAAAGTTTGTGTCCTTTTGTCAAAGCACTGGTATCCCTGAAGGTGTCCCTGCCCATAGCAATGGGGACAACTGGATGACCTTTAAGGTCCCTTCCAACCCCTTCCAACCCAAACCATTCTGGCTGGGATGCCACAACTCAGACTTCAGAGTACAGGACATCAGACAGAGTGCAATTGTACCAAGCCAAGCACCACAAACTCTAGAAATCCAGGTTTTCAGGGAAGCAATCGGATCTGTTATGGCTTGGAGCAGTCAGGGAAGCTCCCAAAAAGCCCCTGCTCCCTCGGAGCGCTGAGGTGCTGCCTTGACCAACACCGACATGGCCTCCAAGTACTCGTGATCCCGCTGGATTTGCCCGGAATGGCATCGCTTTGTGCTCTGCTTGCCTGCCTGGGAGCTGGGGTGAAGATGTGATCATGGCTTTGGGTTAATATGTGCTTGCCACAGCCACAAAAAAACACCAAACAGGAAATGCAGAGTGTGTCTCAGGGTAGCTCCAACAGCTCAGAGGGACCCCATCCGAGCCTTCCCCGGGCTGCTCCTGGAGCTCTTAGGAGCTGTGTCCGAGCCTGGCTGTGACACTCACAGGGCAGTGACAGTCCTGAGCTGGGAGCAGCCTCTCTGTGACCAGAATTGATGGGGCTGATCTCAGCATTAGGGTGAGGGGGCCTGACACAGGTGCCCAGAGCAGCTGTGGCTGCCCCTGGATCCCAGGAAGTGTCCAAGGCCAGGCTGGATGGGGCTTGGAGCAACCTGGGACAGTGGATGTTGCCCCTGCCCATGGCAGGGGGTGGAACAAGATGAGCTTTAAGGTCTCCTCCAACCCAGGCCATTCCATGCTTAATGATGAACACCAGGAATATGAGCAATGGGCCAAGCTGCTGCACCTCCAAATGTGCATGGGGAGCATATGGAAAATGATGGCAGCTGCTCTGGAGCAAGACTCAGATGATAAATCTGGGGAAGACCTGCTGGTACCTGCATCTGAGACCCTTCCCACGTGGGCAGCTGTCCATGGAGCTGAGGCAGAGTAGTGGACCCTCATTATTCTGTGCTGGGTCCCTCACAGACATGCATCAGGCTGGAGGCTGAGCCCAGAAGCCTTCTCAGCATCCTGCAACGCCCAGGGACAGCTCAGGGACATTCCTGGGACAGGGACACAAGCACCATCCACCACAACCACACACTCCACTCGTCTCTGCTCCAGAGACCTCTTCCCTCTCCTCCCCTCAGCTCCTTCTCCTGTTTGTTGCAGTGCAGGCAACTCCTCCAGCAGCAGCACAGCAGCAAGACATGGCTCTTACTTTCTACATCCTTCAACAGCATTTCTTGGCATTCCCACTGTCCCATCCCTGGTATTACGAGTGAGGGATCCTGGCTGCACACTGTGCTCACAGGACAAGTACAGACTCGAAAAATAATCTAAGGATGATGTGGAAAAACGAATATTATGAGACTTCTCGGTGCAGAGGACTCGTGCCCCATGCGTGGCTGTGGCTGCAGAGTCAGGATCTTTTGTTCCCTTCCTGGGTCTGTGGCTGCAGATGGGCTCCCAGGCCAGGCATCCCCCTCTCCGCTGGGCTGGGCACCTCTGCAGCACCAAGGGGCCACAGCTCCTTATGGACCCTTATCCCCACATCTGATCTAGGAGACAACAAAATCCCATTGCTTGAGAGAGGGGGCATGTTCATACCCAAAATCAGAGAGGTTTTATACATGCTGCCTAAACCCCATCACACTCCTGTGCCAGCACTGCCCACTCCCAGGGGCTCCCCATCAGCAGAGGGACCTCAGGGGTTATTATGCTGTTCCAGCTAGGGCTCCCTGGTGGAAGACACATTGCTGGTCTGCCAGATCCTTCTCCCAGGACAATCCCTGCCTGGCTCTGTGCTCCCGGGATCCCAGTGGTGGGCTGGGATCAGCTGACAGGGTCTGGACCCACTTTTGGGTGATTCAGCCCTGCAGCTCTGTCCACACTCTGGCCCTGGTAAGACACTGTCAACCTGTGACACCTGGCTTTGTCACTCCACCTGTCTCTGTCACCACATCCCTCCTGTCACAGAGCTCCTCCTCATCCCTATCTTCTTGATATCACCTTTTTGGTTTCTTGTTTCCTTACCTTATGGCTTCTCTTTATTTTCTACCTTTTCTGTCCACAGTACCACCCCAAAAATACTGAAGTTCACACCAGCAGGCATCACAGGTTGCAATGAGCAGCAGAAACTCGTGGAAAGGTCCTGGGGATTCAGGCATGGAGAGGTGCACAATTCCCACTTGGGAGCTTCAAGTAGAAAACAGGAGGAAAACAGGTGACTCTGAGAGGTCATCTAGCCCACTTTGCTGCCTGAAGGCAGGATTAGCCAGACCTAAAACATTCCTCTGAGACACTTGCTCAACCTGTTTTCAAGACCTCCAAAAAGGGAGACTCCTCACTCACGCCAGGACTCCCTTCTGTCCACATCAGAAAGTGCATTGCAGTGCCTCACTGCAGTCAGTTTTGCACCAGCCTGAGCCTATTAATTCTCACTGAATCAGCCATGCCCATGAAAAAGAGATTTTTTGTGGGTTTTTTTGATTTTTTTTTCTTCCCCAGGGAGCCTTTAAACATTTCTGTTTCCCTTTCTGTTCACCAAGGAGTCCTGAGGGACAAGGGCTGAAAAAGGACTCAGAGAAAATCCTCAGTTTTCTTTGTAAGGGAACTCAGAGTACTTCCCACGCTTTCTTCATGGAGGAGGAATCAAAATTTGATCTGATATGAAGTGGCAGAAGGAATGGTATAACCAACTCATAGGACTGACATGGAAAAGACATGGAAAAGAGAACAGGACAGGAGAGTGTTCACCAAAGGGCTTGAGAAAAATCCTGGACTGAACTCTTCACTACATTGAACATAATCCCAGAAAAACTGCAGGCAGCAAATACCAAAATACATTTGAAGGAGTCAAGAGCAATGTAGGGAATAGCAGATTGATAATGCTGACTTCTCTGCCAAAAAAAAAAGCCATGTTAAAAAACAGGCTAATGAAGAGAAGGGAAGAACTAACAGAGCTTTGGAAAAAGAATGGGATGGTTCACAGAGCCACAGGGTTCCTCAAAGCAGTTAGTGAGTGTGGGACGTGGTGTGCAGGGGGTGGTATGAGATGGGCTTTAAGATCCTTTCCAATCCAAACCATTCCATGGTTCTATGATCTTCAGGACTAAAAAGAGAAGAAAGAGGGGCAGCCCTTACAATGAACTCACCAGGACAGTCCCAAGGCAAGCTGTGTTGTCCAAATATTCACAAGCCACAAGGAAAATGGGAGGGATGGTGAGACGACCAAACTCTTCAGTAACTCATAAAAATCCAAGTTGGTAAACATTAAAACTAACTAGCAAAGGATCGCATGCTACTGAGTGATGGAGTGATACAAGATATTAAAAAATGCAAATATGAAAAATATATCCAGGTATTTTACACAGGGATGATCCCTAGGTGAGCCGTTAATGAACAGGAAAGAGCTTGGAGTCACTGCGGGGAGTTTTATGGAAATCGTTGTTGAATCACACAAAGTAGTCAAAAAGCAAACAGGCATTACTGTAAAAAACAAATGAAAAATTAAAATCCACTAGATAAAGCTGCAGTGTGTCAACATTTTGACTGTTAAAAGGAGTCCTGCTCACTCAATCTCAAAGAGAGATTTCTGTACAAGTGATTAAGTGAACAAGAATTCTTCAGCTTACTAAAGGTGGGATATATTAAAGCTACAGAAACTCATTAAAAATATGAAGAATTCCCAGATTAAAACACCAGGAAGAGCTGTTAAATACAAAGGTGGGGACACCAGCATGATTGTGGGCACAAGCTGCTGCAGTCAGGGGGCTGCAGAGGAGTATCCAGTGGGATTTGCCTGTGCTCTGCACATTTTGGGGCACACATGGGTTTCTGCACTCACCAGGCGGCACCATGGGCTGGCTGCACCTCCCCACTAGAAGACTTTTGCCACAAATATTTCATCTAGGAACCAAACTCCAGAATACGGCTGGGATTTGTGGTCAGTGGTGCCAGAGAGCCAGGATAGCATCTGTGCCCAGAACACCAGCAGAGCCAGCTGCTGCCTTATCTGTGGGACAGCACTGTGACTCCTGACTGTGTCCCAGCACCAGTTCTCCTTCCCCTCCTCTCACCAGTATTCCAGCAGGTAGAATCCCATGCAGGACCTTGAGGGAATGCTCACACATGCAGGACCAGGAGAAGGGTGCAAGGATTTTGTCCAGGACAGCAAGGCATCCCCTACTGCAGCTCATGCCAGGACCATTCTCCATCTCATGCCAGGACCATTCTCCACATGCCACTGGTGCCACAGACTTGAGTGGATGAAATGCCTTGTGGAAAAGCTCCTTCACAGCCAAGCAGCATGAGAGGATGAGCCAGGTGCCCAGGGCACCACAATGGCACCTTTGGTGACACAAAGCATCTCGGACATTGTCACGTCACGTCCATGCATCCACGGGAGAAACACCCACTGCCCATTGCTGGCTTCACCCAGCTGTCATGTCACCATCACCCAGCACGAGCTTCTGAGGCACAATATGGATATTCCTGGATCTGTGGGTATGTCTGGCTCAAGATACCTCTTCCCTGCTGGAATTCTGTCAGTGAACCTCTGAGCTAACTAAGGTTTGTATTCGTCTGTAGGCTTCAAAAAGCAAGTGGAAGCAGTCTCCTACCACCCTCTCCATCTTTGCTGCCAGCACTAGCCTGGATGTAAGAATTACTGGGCAAGATCCTCTGCTGTGTCTACGAGGAGATGGAAACAGGGCACCTGAGACAGGATCCTGTGGGAAGGAGCAGGGCAGATGTCTCAGCTCTAAAAGCCAGACCTGCACCTGCACAGTGCATCTCCCAGAGGTGTCACAGCATAAGCAGTGTCCCAGCTGCGGGCACCAGGGACACCTCCAGGGACTGTGCACAGCTGGGATGGAATAGGCCATGTGCACTTCTCAGTCACTGCAGAATGCTCCTGACAGCAACACTGCCCTGTTGGTACCACCCAGTCACCAGCTCCTCCTCTCCCAGCCTGCCCCAAAGCTCAACCTGGTAAGAGGCTGGACCAGGTGGGGATCAGACTCTTCTCCCAGACAAGTGACAGGACAAGAGGAAATAGCTACAAGAGGAAACCTCCAGGGAGGTTCAGGTTGGACATTAGTAAGAATTTCTTCATGTCAGGTAGTGGAAGGGGCTGCCCAGGGAAGTGGTGGAGTTCCCATCCCTGGAGATGTCCAAAGAATGGCACTCAGTGCTCTGGGCTGGGTGACAAGGTGAGGATTGGTCACAGGCTGGACTTGGTGCTCTCTGAGGTCTTTTTCAACCTCAGTGATTCTGTGACTTTGTGAATTAACACTGTGTGAATGCCTTTATTGCTGTAAGAAAGGCTCTTCCCAGTTTACTTGAACTCTCCAGCTTTACCAGCTGAACAGAAGCCACTCTTACCCCACAACCATTCCACTCTACTCACAGAGACAGCAGCAGGAATGACAGGAAACTACCACAGGCACAGGAGGCTGAAACAGCAACAGCAGAGCTGTAAAGTGCTGTGGGACACTGCTAGAAGGACATGGGAGGATGAGAAGGGACAGGGCAGGGAGATGAAGTGGATTTTAGCCATGAAGAAGATGGAAACAGCTGGCTGGAAAAGAACAGCAGAGTGTTTCAAGAGGCCCAAGGGAAAATTGCCACTTCCATGACTCCTGGGCATGAAGCTCAGCCATCTGGATATGGGGCTTTTAGAATTTACCTGCACAAAGTTTCAAGAGCTGTTATAACAGCAAACACACCTTACCCACATATGAGTCACAGACAAACACATTCACTGATAACAGATGCATTATTCTTAGAGAGACTCAGGTCCTACCTCAATGTGCCAACAGCTCAGACAACCACCCGAGTCCCCTGAAGGAATGGCCAGAGGTGGGAGAGGAGACAAACGACCTACAAGGTGCCAGTGCAATATTCCTGTGCTTGTGCCCTTGCTCATACTCATGAACTTCACAACCTTTGGCCCGAGTCAAGGGTCAGCAGGGCCTGAGGGTTTGATACAACAAATCAGTCCCTAATCAAGAAATTACTGGTTTTCCCTCTCCTTTTCATTGCCAAGCTGGTGAGCAATGAAAAGCAGGACTCAGCCCAAGAGGGATGTTTGTTTGATTACCACACGTGCAGGGTTAGACAGTTTAGGTGAAGTCTGGATCTTTTCTGTCGCTCTCTGCAACTCCCTGAAAGGACTTCAGAGCCAGGTCAGGGTCAGGCTCTGCTCCCAGGAAACAAGGGACAGGACAAGAGGAAAAGGCCTTAAACTGTGCCAGGGGAAGGTCAGGATGGATATCAGGAGGAATTTCTTCCTGGAAAGGGTGGTCAGACCTCAGAAGGGGCTGCCCAGCGAGATGATGGATTCTCATCCCTGGAGGTGCCCAAGGAAAGCCTGGATATGGCACTGAGTGCTCTGGGCTGGTGACAAGGTGGGGACCAGGCACAGGCTTGACTTGATGGTCCTGGAGGGCTTTTCCAACCCAAATGATTCCCATGGGGTTGGAGAAAACTCTCAAATGCCCCTAACTGACAGCTCTGCTGAATTTTGCTCTCCTGTGGACAGAGAAATCCCACATGAGGGAAGCAAATGTCACTTTTGTTGGCCCAGCCACCATGAGGATTGTATGGACTGGCAAGGAAACCTCTGGTAAAGTTCCAGAACAATGTCTAGTTCAAGTGTCTCTGTCTGCTCCATGCTGGAGTATCAAACAACACAACGATGGAGTATCAAACAACATGCATGTTGGAGTATCAAAGGCAAAGGGAGTCTGGTCAGCCCTGACTCACAGCACTGAATGGAAGTAAAGGCAGCCTGGCCCAAGTCATGGGAGAACAGCTCATGATCCTCTGCCTCAAGCACTCTGCAGGCAGTCTGGATCCCAAACCCCATGGAGAGCATCCAACCCACACTGACCTGCTCACCTCAAATACCTTGGAGAGCCCAGCCTGTCCCCACTCTGGAGCCATCTCCAACCCTGAAGAACCTCTTTGACACGACCCTCTGTACTGTGCTGGCAGTGGCTGGGAGGTAAAGCTGTCCCACAGAACTCACACAACTCTTGTCCCTCTACAGCCCTCAAAGCTCTGGCAAAGCCCAAGCTGTGCTGGCAGCTCTCTCATCTCTCCAAGCACAGAGGTCTCTTGGGAACAGCTCGGGGGTAGCACAAACACACGAGGACTCCCAAAACTGAAACGCCTGAGACAGCTCTAACCCTGAAAGCAGCTCTGCAGTGATTTGCCACAGAGACTGCAGAGACTCACCTGAGCCCAGATCACTTTACTGCAGCCACTGGGTACTTTTCCTCAACCACTTGTGTTTTACAATGCGTTTCAAAGTTAAAACCTTGACAACTGATGCCAGAAGGAGTATTCTTGATCCTCTAGAAAGGAGAAAGCGGATCTAGAAGAGCAAAGACTGACAAGAAAATTCGTTTTGGGGCAAATTAAGCAACAACTTCTTCTAAAGCATCACACATCTCCGGAAGGGCTGAACTGCTCCTGGAAAGAGACCAAAGAGCTCTCCAGAGGTTGATGTGGACTGGGAAATTCTCTAAAACTCTCCTGAAGATGAAGCTCAGCGGCATTGTTGCCTGGAAATGTCATGACCCGACATGGCCCTGAACCAGCACTGCAGCTATTTCTGGAGAAACCAGGAATGGTCCAGGGAAGCTTTACCAGTTCACAAGTGAAACGTTTGTTAGGATTGCACGTGGAGCTGTTCTCACCAGGGAAAAGCCACAGTCGGGAGATGGGCTTGGAATGGAGGAGACACCCCAGAGAAAAGCTGCCATCAGGAGATGGGTTTGGAGTGGAGGAGACACCCCAGAGAAAAGCTGCCATCAGGAGATGGGTTTGGGGTGGAGGAGACACCCCAGAGAAAAGCTGCCATCAGGAGATGGGTTTGGGGTGGAGGAGACACCCCAGAGAAAAGCTGCCATCAGGAGATGGGTTTGGGGTGGAGGAGACACCCCAGGGGAAAGGGGCCAGCAGGAGATGGGTTTGGGGTGGAGGAGACACCCCAGAGAAAAGCTGCCATCAGGAGATGGGTTTGGGGTGGAGGAGCCAGCCCTGCTGAACCTTCCCGGCTGGCGCCGGGGGGAGCGTTGCCTGCTCCCTTCCCCCACATCTCACTGGGCTCCACGGCGGAGCCAGGTGCGGAACAAAAGGAAAGCAGTAATTCGGTTATTGCTGCAGCACTGAGGGTTTGAAGGTCAGGCGCACGGCAGCCGCTGTACAGCCAGGCCGTGCTGCAGCCCTGCAGCCAGAGCTGCTCCGCAGGGGCCGGCGCTGCGCGGCTGCGGCTCCTGCGCGGGCACATGAAAGGCTTCTCTCTAATGTAATAACTGACGGCCTCTTCAGTGCCGTTTGAACTGTTTACAGACCGAGTTAACGATTACAGGCAATGTGTACCTTGGCTGCTGCCCAAAATTCTTACCCACCCGTCAGATATTATCAAAGAGCCCTTCACTGCTGGTTTGGAGTCCTTCCAAAGTGCAGCGCCGAAATGCCGGTGTAGAGGAGGGGCCTTGGGCGCTCCGTCATGAAACTCAAGCTAGAAAGTCACAGATCTGCTCCGGAGAGGTGTCCTGGGATCTGGGTGCCAAGTCACGTAGAGGCACGGGAAGGCCTGAGGGCTCCCTGAAGCCCCCTGTGCCCAGGCCGCACGTGGGTGGGCCATTTCCTGCAGACATCAGCCATGGCTTCGCCGTGCTGCCTTCCAGCCCTTCATAGAGGGCACCACGCAATCCGGGAGCTCTGGCTGTCCAGGTTTCCCTCCCTGCATGAGGTCACTGCCATCCATAGCTGGTTCTTTACACAGCCTGGGTAGCTGGGTTAATGCTGGTGGTTACACAGCCTAAAGCACCTCCTGCCAAAAGCATTTTCAATACCCTCATGCCTAAGAGTGAGCACAAGAACAAGCCAGGTGGTGGGAGATTAGATAAAATCACTTCCATTGTTATTTGTAGATGGAGAAATGCAGGCGTAGGTATAAGGTCTGGCAAGATTTGGGCTCAAAAACAAACCCTAGGTCTCTGGGGCAAATTGCACCAGATCTGGAAATCCCATTGAAATGAAGGGATGAAATAAAGAACTGGCAGGCTGCTCTAATTACAGCTGAGTAACACAGAGCCACATTCAAGCAGCACTGAGGCTGCAGAGCAAACTCTACTTCTGAGCAGGAAATTCTGCAGCTGCAGAGAAGCTACAGGGGAGACTGTCCTACCTATGTCCTGCACCCACAGCCACCTGGGGAAGCTCAGCGAGTGCAGAAGTTAATCTCTGCACCATGTTCTGCCCTGGAAGGCCCTGTCAGAGGTAACTTCCTAAATACAGCTAGAAAAAAAAAATATTAAGATTTCCATTTCAGATAGAAACATGTCTCACAGCCCATCAGTCTCCCTCACCACCAAACTTTAGCCTGTGAAATGCAGACTGTGCTATTGTGGCTTCAAGATAACATCAAACCATTGTTAAAAAAACTGCTGCTTAAGTCTACCCCAGAGTTTTGAACTCCCAGCTACACCAGCAGCAGGAACTGATGCATCCCGTGCCTACCAAGAGCCTGTACAGTACTGGTTTGCCGTCATCTCAAAGCTTGTGGTACAGAATGCCAGGTAAAACTATAAAACTTCCATTAAAATTTTGCTTCTGTGTTCCTAAATGAAGCTGTTTTGTCCTGTACAAAAAAAAAAAAAAAAAAAAAAAAAAAAAAAAAGCAAACTCATCTCTTTCACAGTCTGACAAGAGATAGAGTTTCCAAGGGATGCCTTCCAGAGAAGGACTGATGCCTTCACTCCATGCCAGTTCTGTGTTGAAATACGTTTTATATCAGCAGATCCTGGGCACAAGAACAAAGATTGAACAGCTAAAGGAATAAGTTATTTGCTTTTCAATCTCACTCTGTACCACCTTCCTGCTGTTTTATTGCTCATATAGTTTTCTGTATAAAAGTTCATTGCTTGTAGTTTTCTATAGTATGGATGAGAAAGTGGCTGGTGGAGGACACAAGTGTCTCTTGTTGGACATTGCCCTATTCCCAGAAGACAGAACTGTAGATGCAAATATATTGGCTGTGATTTAATTCAATGAAACTTGCTGGCACAGTGCAGTACATGACAGAAATCAGTTCCTCCTACGCTTACTTGCTAAGACATGAGTTCAGGCCCTCTGGGATCTGCAATTCCCTGGCTGCTATCAGTGACATCACTGACATCTAAGGAGCTGCAGGAATGCCGAGAATGCAGCTCCGGGCTCCTGGGGATGCTGAGCTCATCTGCTGCTGCAGGAGGCACCAAAGGTGGGATGCCCAGGTTGGGGCTGCACTCCTGCCTCACTTCCAGCCTACACTCACCGCTCTTTCCGAGGCCACACAACAACTGGGCTGCACCAGTTTAAACGGCAGAAGTGAAATTGCTTGAAAATTTCTTTCAGTGACATCTTCAGATGCTGAGCAGAGACAAGAATTTCAGCACAGGTCCAAGGGATCAGACCCAGAACTGACATAAGCCTGTGACCTGGGCAGGAACCGATGCCCAAGAAGTTCCACCTGAATATGACGCAGAACTTCTTCCCTGGGCAGTGCTCAAGCCCTGAATAGGCTGTCCAGGGAGGGGGTGGAGATATTCCAGACCCATCTGGACACAATCCTGTGCCCTGTGCTCTGGGATGACCCTGCTGAGCAGGGGGCTGGGACCAGGCGACCCACGATGGCCCCTTCCAGTCTGACCATTCTGGGATTCTGGGAATCTGTGACCTGACTATCACAGACCAGCAGAGACCACTCAAAGAGTGGTTTTCCACTTGGTGTTCCCCTTGGGATACCTTCCCAGCATTACTGGAGTTACTGATCAGGGAGTTGCACCCAGAGCCAGCTGGTGAACAGCCTGAAGGATTTCAAAAACACACCTTATTTCCTTTTAGCCCGTTTATACTTGTTCCACAACATTCCCTGCAATTGATCTCAACAAAGGATTTCAGAGAAGTCAGTAAAATACTCTTTCTTGGACTGAAGATAATTTCATAGGAGACTTCCAAGAGTGAACTCTGTTACCATTCTGGCTGCACCCCAGGGGACTCCAGCTACTGAAGATCACAGAATCTCAGAATGGTTTGGGTTGGAAGGGACCTTGGTGACCATCTCCTTCCACCCCCTGCCATGGGCAGGGACACCTTCCACTAGACCAGGTGGCTCCATGGTGTCACAGACATTCAAAGAGCTGAACTGGCACACTGGAATGAGCTTGAAGCAGGTAAGCATGAAACTCCTCCCTCAGTTTCAGCCTGTTTGGAGCCTCCAGCATTCATCATGAAAGGGCAAATCTCCATGTGGATGTTCTTAGGGACAGAAGTCTTGCCCCAGGACTCAGGAGACTGAGGCCAAAAATGTGGAGAAATTTCCATTTTCAGGCATCTCTGCTGCTGTGTCCAGAGCAGCACAGAGCAGTGAACACAGGATGAAGGACAAACGGGGCAGGAAGTGAAATACCTTCCCTACTCAACAGAGTGAGATCCAGTAGATGCTCTACCCACTGCCTTCATCCAAGGGCTCCAATAATTTGACCAAACATTCCTCTGAAATGAGCTATAACATCTGTTTTACTCCAAGGAATGGGAAGGGAGCCACTCACAGCCCATTTGTTTGGGGCAGTGAAAGGAGGCGAGCTGTGACATTACCTCCACTGGAGCATCCAGCCCTTGCCATCCTGGATCTCTGCGAGAGGGGACAGAGGAGGATGAGTGCTGGGATAATGAGGACATCTGGAGGCACGGTACATCAGACTGAAGAATTTCAGAAAGGAGAAAGTCCTCCTGGTTACTGGAGGGAGGTCTCCTGCTCTCATCCCTGGTTCCTGCAGAGGAGACATGATGAACAGTCTCCATTGGCACCTGCCAATTCTGCTTTTTTTCTTCTTTTTTTCTTAACAATGGCACTGGCCCTGCCAGACAAAGACCACTGGGAGAGTCAAGCACTGCCTGAAGCTTCTGCTTTGGCTGCCCAGCACTGAAACTCTTCTTTGTTGTATAAAATGAGCCACGAACATCCCAGTCCACTCATGCAGACTCTCTTCCTGGGCTCCTTTTCTCCTGGTTCTGGAGGGTGGAGGTAGTTGTTGCAATCACAGCTTCTCCCTCTTTATCTGCTGCTTTTCATCTTGTGGTGCTCCCACTCCCAAGGCAGATGGCCGAGGCGGGTTTACTGCAGAGCCATGCTGGAAGCACAGAGAAGAGCTTTTTGTTGTGGTACCTCACCCCTCTGTGCCATAAAACCTCCATACTCTTGCCCTGATGGCCTGGGAAAATGGCAGGTGCCCATCTCCTGCCATGGGGAGGAGGAGTTTGTTGTGCTGGATCCCATGTCCAGAGCCACACCAGGTCCACACAACGTGGACTTGCAGCTCTTTGCAGAGAGCACACTCTCTGTACAGCTGTGCCTTGCTGGCACCACGGTGAACCTGCTGGTGTCTGCTCACAACTCTGCCAACTCTGCAAGGGACAATCCTGCGTTACAGCTCAGTTGACTTCTCCCCTGGCCCAATGCAGTTGTTTTTCCCACCAATATTCCCTAAAGTCACACTGAACAATGTGCATTTACACTGCCCAGAACACTGAGCCCTTGGTTCCCTCATGCAACTGGCATCCCTGTCACAGGGGAAGGACAAAAAGCCATTGTAGCCAAAGCCTTAAGAGTCCCGATGGTTTCTGTGGTATTCGGAATCAATGCAGCACTTGAGAACACAGGGATAAATCATTAACAAGTCATTATTGTTCACAGGTATTTTTGGCAGGAAACCACTGAGGTCAACTTGGACAAACTGCTGTGGGGTAGTGGGGGTGGCACTTGTCCTGCAGGAGCATTCAAATCCTCCTCTAATACCAAAAAATAGGCTGGAAGTGACCTTCCTTGCTGAATTTAATCCAGATAGAGAGCCCCTCCTTCCCACTCTTCTCGGCCTGAGCTCTCTCCCAGCTCCATGATCAATCCCTCACCTCTCTCTGACAGCACTGCTCATCACAGCGTGGGCAGCCTGACAGCCCAAACACTACTGCTCCTATACCAACCCCAAGATCTCCCAGCTCCCATCAATCACTTCTGCTACTGGGAGTGGGGAATTCCCAAACACTGCTGTTTCTCCCAGAGATCTATCCAGGGACGGCTGTTTCTCATGCTTTGGAAACCTGCAGAGATGCTGCTTCTGTACAACTGTATCAAATTCCCTCATCCCCAGCCAAATTCATGGGCTCAGTGGGCACTGGGGCAGATGAATCCATGTGCCATCTCCTCCCCGGGCTATCTGCACTGGCAGCAACCTGAGAGCCATCTCCATGGTTAATATCCTGGAGGCTGATCCATCCTCACACCTCCCAGTGCCATCAGACGCTCCAGCTTCCATTCTTTCTTTCTTGCTGTCATCCAGCTTCCTGCTCAGTGGTCAGCTGGCCACTGACCCCGTTGCTACTTAGCTGCTATAAATCAAGTGGCACAGGACACTTCCAGAGCACCATGATGTGGCAGTTCCTCTGAAGACAGGGATGTGGTCAGTTTAGAACTAAGTAACCAAACAATTTGGATACAAACAGCTTAAAGGCTGTGGTGTGTTGGTCAGTGTGAGCTCCTGCCTGGGAGATACAACACCAACATGAAGCTCCTTTTAAAGCCCTAAAAAATCTTCCAGAAGGTGCCACAGATTCAGCTCAGCTGCACAGGCAGCTTCATGCTCAGCCAGCTTGGGACGGTTTGGTGGTGATATTTTTTTTTACTAAGAAAAAGTACTTTCAACTTCGACATTTAAAAATTGCCTTTTGTAAGCACAAAAAAATTTCTTTCCAAACTCACTGGCTTCTGGACACACTCATGGAAGCCAAGAAAACCAGTCAGGTAACTGAGTCCAGCTCCTGAGCCAGCCCATGTTTCCATCTTTCTCAAAAAATATTGACTCCACAACTGCAGACCCAGGCAAGGACACTTGCACTGCAAAGGGACACAACAGCTGCTTTCCAAAAGCCTGAGGCATGGTCAGATAATTCAAAACAGTTCTTCTGCCCAGCCTGACCTGAGAAGGTTCACAACAGGGCTAATATCAAGTAGGGTTGAATAGGACTGGTAACAAACCATGCTCAAAGAAAATCCTTCTGAGTTTGACATGGTCATATTGGCTGAGGTACAGCCTGAGCTACAGCCAACATTTCAAGGTCCTTCATGCCATGGAGCACCCAACAGACTTTAAATCCAGCCAGAAAAATTGCAGGAGTAGAAGTCTTCTCAGCCTACCATGGCACACACAGGGGATCCCCCAACACTTTCCTTCCCGGGATTATTCCTTTCCTTTGCTTTGCTCTGCATTTTGTCCAATTGCTCCCACTCCCAGAGATGCACCCAAGAGTTTCACTGGCTCTGGAATGTCCCCAAAATTATTCTACCCCATCCCAGCTGGGCTGTGACGCTGTCTGCTGTCCTCTTCTTCCACAAACTCCAAGCTCCATTTCCCTGGTCCTTCAAAACCCTTCTCTTAGCCCAGAACTGGGGATGAACATCAAGTTGATTACAAAACAATTTCTTTTGTTGATAGAAAATTCTTTGCAGGGCGTGAACAGCAGGAGAAAGAAAGGACTCCTCTGAACTGCAGCTGGCTGGAAACCCCCGGAGGGCAAGAATCTGATCCCTCCTTTGAGGAGCACGGGCCTGTCTGTACAGGCTGTGGGAGCAGGAGAGTTAGTTGTGTGTGTGCAGCTCCAACAACATTCACCAGCCCCTGCCTTGCCTTGCTCATGCATGGGAAATGGCTCCGCTGCTCCCATCAGCAGCCCTGGACAGACCCTGTCCTCCTCACTCCACTAATCCCCTCCTCCAGAGCCAAACCTCTTCTCCATCACCCACCTGCCCCCTGTGCCCTTCAGCACCCCCATCGTCCACCCAAACCCAAATCCTTCTCTCCTGCTGCTCAGAACCACCCCGTGCATCCTTCAGAGCGGCTCAGAAGGAAGAAATCCTCCACGCAACAATGCCAGATCTTGACAGGAACATCCACCCATCTGTTGTTTTATACTTACCAATACCCCAGCAAAATCCTCTGCCCTGGATGCAGCCATTCTGCAGATGCCATAGCAATACTTTTTTAAAGACATCCTGAGGATGGACACAACATGTTCCCTTAGGAGCAAGGAATCTGCTTAGCAACACTGAGACTGAGAAGCCATGTCCACAGATTTTCCATCCCTAGGAAGAAACATCTTGCCTTGGGCAGCCAGTCCTGCTCTGGATCAGCCCCATCTGCTTCCCAAGAGGACTCCCTATTCCTGGACCTCAGCATTGCCAACAAATGTGTGCTGCAGTTCCCTTTATCCCACAAAATCCTGGAGCGGGCCAGGCTGGGAGGGAGCCCAGAGGTCGCTGGTGCCACCTCCCTGCTCAGGCAGTGTGGGAATCCAGGGCTTCCCTCTGGCTGCCCTGGCTGCCCTGGGACCCTGGCAGGGGTCAGGAACCCCCCTGGACAGAGCCCCCATAGACACTGTCTGTGATCTCTGTCCATGGAAAAGAGTTTTCAATCTTACAGGATGAATTACAAGCTCTGAGTGTTTGATATAAGTAATAATTAAGTGTAGCATGGGTGCAAAAGTAAAATTTTAAAATTCTAAATTAAAGGTTCTAAAGGGACAAAATAAGAGAAATTAAGTGTGTCTTGTGCTTTTTCTCCTTCTTCATGCCCTCCACGTTTCACTGTAGTTTTAGTATTTTTCTATTAGTTTAGACTAGAGACACGCTGTTCAACATAGATGATAAATATTACCCCATTATTGTAAATATAGCACACATAGTTTCTAATATATAATATTTATAACATCCCACTAAGGGGCAGAGCCCCACACGCTGCCCTGCAAAACAAACCTGCGGCAGGGCAGCAGAACATGTTAGAGATAAGCAAAAATAAACAACCTTAAAAACCAGCACAGACGAATTATAACTTCTTCTTTAGCAATGAAGCAAAAAGGCAAAGACTTTTTACAATCTCAAAATCATCAATACCACAGATTCCAACAAGGCAGGGCCATGGCCGAGCCCAGGGCACAGCATTGTGTGCAGAGGCTCTGCAGGATCCCCGCTGAGGGAGACTCCAGCCCCTCCCTGGGCAGCCTGTTCAGGGCTGGCACTGCCCAGGGCAGAAGTTGTGCCTCCTGGGCAGGGGCAGCTCCTGGGCTCAGGCCCTGCCCGTGGCTCTGGTGCCGCTGCTGGGCCCCGGAGCAGAGCCTGGGCCCTGCTCTGCCCTCCCTGCACATATCTGAGGAGTTTCAATTGGAGCTACTACCAGAAGAACAAAAACTTTTTGGGAAGCTTCCCTGGAGTGGTGTGGGGCTGCTACCTGGGATCTCAGTCCCTGAAATCAGATATCAAGACTTCAGGAAATGCTGGAGAAGGAGCTCAGCTCAGGTAGATCCCTGAACATACACTTTCCATCAAAAGAGAAAGAGCCCCTTGGGTACCTCCTTGGAGGAGTATGGGGCTGCTGCCTGGGATCTCAGCTCCCAAGAGATGTGAAAAGCCTCCCGGAGATGCCTGGTGCATCCTGGAAGATGAGGTTTCCATGAAAGGAGAAAAATAATTTCAGATTACTTCCTTGGAGGAGTCTGGGACTGCTGCTAAGGATATCCAGTGCCTAAATCAGAGATGAAAAGACTCTGGGAGATGGTACCTGGGATATCAGCTGCCTGGAGGAGATATGAAAAGACATGCGATATGAAAAGACTACAGGAGATGCCTGGGAGGTGTCTCAGGTAGATCCTGGAAGATGCAGATTCCACAAAAAGAGAAAAATCATCTCGGCCAGCTTCCCTTGAGCAATCTGGGGCTGCTACCCGGGATTTCAGGTCCTGAAATCAAGAGCTCAGGACTCCAGGAATGCTACCACCTTGTAATCTTTGAATTACGGTGGTAACATGGTCTCAGCAAGGTTAGGCAAGAATTTCCACAGCTGCTGTCTGCCTGATTTGGGTGGCAGCCCCTGGCTTGGGGCTCTGCTCATCCCAGTGCTCTCCAGCCCACCCAAGCAATACAGACAGCTCTGGGGGAGATTTTTCATTCTCAGACTTTTCTGCCATTCCCATCCTTTCTGGAAGAAGCACCTGTCCTTCTCCCAGCTCCCTTTTCACAGTGATGGATGTCCTGGAACCAGTGCAGCTTCCAGCTACCCAGAGTCCTGCTCCAAACCCAGGGTGGGGAGGACAGCAGGATGTCTATCTCTCTCTCCTCACTGCACTGCAGCTGAAGAAACTCCTGCTTGATTCCAGACCTCCTGGCTTTGCTCTAAAGGTTACCTGGCTCCTCCACTGCCACTCACACCCTCCTTGGGCTGTCAGGATGTGAGGGGTCCAACAGGGAATGGAAGGGAAAGTCTGCTCAGGGGAACTCAGCTGAAGTCTTATTAGGACTGTGACAGGAGCTGAGAAGAAAGCGAAGGGTGTGGAAAAATAGGGCGGAGAAGGATTGTTTTGGAGGAGAATAGGTGCAGAGCTCTGGGCAGTTTCATCAGAGGAATATTAAGTAAATGAGTCAGAGCTTGTGGTGCCTGAGGCTTGGGAAAGCTGCTGCTGGAGCGAGGGATGGCGAGGGAAGATGAGGATGATCGTGGTGCGCTGTCTGCGAGCGAGATCCAACCAGGACACAACAAGAGGAAACTTGTTGCCTGCTCAGACTTTGATGAACGCTTGCAGAGATCAAGCACTGCAGAATTTCCATCGCTGCCTCCCTCTGTGCCCGGTTCCAGCTCCAGACCAGCACTCCAGGGAGCCTTTCCCAATCCACAGTGCTTCCTGAGGCACCGCAGCTCCCGCAGTGCCCTGCTCCAGCAGCACCCCCACACCACGTTGATCCCTTGGGTCTCTAAAGTCATTTTGCACGTCAGGTTTTATGTATTCGTAGCTGGTGTCTGGGGATAAAATTTGTCTCTTAATTCCTGCACCTAAAAAACTGAATATTGCACTAATACCACATGCAAGAATGCTCTGTGTATCAATAATCCCTGCAAACGTTCCAGGCCAGGCTGGACAGGGCTTGGAGCAACCTGGGTAGTGGAAGATGTCCTTGCCCATGGCAGGGGTTGGAACTGGGTGATCTTCAAGGTCCTCCCAAACCAAACCTTTCTGGTTTGATGAATAAATGTGTATCACGTATGTGTAAATGCATATGTACATATGCATGTGTATATATATCTATATGTGTACATATATACAGATATACATCTCTATGTATAAATATATATAAATATTTACCTGTACTGCAAACACAAACCCCAAGCCTGAAGTTAAGATGGGTAAACCAAATTGACTACTTTCAAATTACAAAATTAATTTCATAAACACCTGTGAAATTCAAGGTAAAGAGGTTAATTCAGATGTTGTTGTGATAACAGAGATACAGGAATAAAACAGTGGGCTGCACTAAAATATATTTAATTACATGAAACAGTCTCAAAAATCTACAGGTTGAGATTCCATGCCAGTATAGAAAAAAAATACCAAAGCCACCAACTGATGATTGGTGATCCCAGAAACCAGGAAAGGCAAAAGCAAGAGAGGGAGTTAACAAAAGCAGAAAAGAAGTTTTAACCACAGGATCCCAGAATCATTTGGGTTGGAAAAGATCTTCGAGACCACTGAGGCCAAGCTGTGCCCGACCCCTGCCTTGTCCCCAGCCCAGAGCACTGAGTGCCACGTCCAGCCCTTCCTTGGACACCTCCAGGGATGGGGACTCCAAACCTCCCTGGGCAGCTCATAATTAATGGGTGACTTCAATCATCTCCATACCAGCAGGGCAAATGTTGTCTTGAAGTCAGATCAAAAGACAGATTTTGGTATCTTTATCAACTTCATTATGGAAAAGTTTGGAGCGACCTCCAAAGTAGGTGCAATCCTGGATAGTGCACAGGGAGGTTGGTTGAAGACAGATTATTTCCCTAATAGTGCCTATTATAAGTTCAAATCCCCTTGTTCTTAGAAAAGAAAATTAAATAAATAAATAAAGCATTCTCAAACACTAGAAGTCTAAGAATAAGAGAAGTAGTTGGAAAAAACATTTTAGAAAGCAAATTAAAAGGTAAAATATTTTTGGGTTACACAGAAAATACTGAAAGATTTCCTGCTGGATGCTTGGAGTAAATTTACATCATTGAGCCCAAAACCCCAACAGTAAATAAAAAAGGAAAGGAGAAGACCAGAAAGAAAAGGAAACCTTTGAAAAGTGGAACTCAACTCCAAAGGATGAGAACAGCAGACACTGTAATTCTGGCAAGTTAAAGAGACTGGTCAAAAGAGAGAAACATGACAGGGGCTCCCATACAAACAATAAAGTATTTTTCAACACATTAGAAGCAGGATGTCTATTAATGAGTTTCTGTGGCCAACAAGTAACTCAGGGAATGAAAGATGCACTCAAAAAATATTTGCAAAAAAACCTACATGAATTGTTTGCATCATAGGGCACCAGAGAGGAAGTCAGGAAGTTCCCATGCAGAGCATTTCAGCATGGCCATAAATTTCTTGGGAAAGGATAAATTAATGAGGTGACAAAATTTGCAGATGGAATAGTTGGGGTTTTTTTTAAGTTATCCACATCTCAAAATCCAAATTATCCTATCTCCGACTGACTGGGAAGACTTGCGTGAAGGATCTCAGACTAGCCAGTGGATAGTTTATTGAGCAACACTATACCAACAGCTCCCACCTCCTCCCATGCTCCTGGCCACACATTCCCCACTGCTCACCCCATCCTTGACTCCTCCATGAGCTCATTCCGCTCACGAAAGCATCAGAAAATGAACCCAGTATGTAAAACTGAGCATTTGCTGCAGCTGTAATGAATTGGACAGGTTTGGGAAAGGGTCTCACAAGGCCTGGGGTCACAGCAAGTGAGGGATGAGTTATGGCACAGAAAGTAGGAGAGGGGAAAGCAGTAGTTAGGGAAAAAGAAGAGCAAGTTCTCTTCAGCAAGGAGATGGGATCAGCCCCGTGTGTAACTGCTGCTGAAATGGCTCTGCGCTCGGAGAGGGGGAATTTAGTACCAGTGAGGACAAAGGGATGTGCCTGGGAACAATCATTTGAGCTGTAAAGACCAGGATACAGACTTTAAAATAGCTCATTAAACTAAGGAGAGAGCCTGGAATTATGCTGGAACACTTTCTGAAAGCATCATATTATTGGTGGGCACTGTATCTATTTTATATACATATATTCCTGCCCTACCCAATAAAGCAGATAAAGTTAGGAATTTATGGGGAAAAAAGACTGGGAAATGCTGTCCGTGGCACACTTACAGCCGAACAGACCATTTGGTAATGATGACTCTACCTCAACATGGGAAAATCTGAAAAACGGCACAGGTAGCAAAAAAAGTGAGAAATTTGTGGGTGAGAGGAGCCCAGAATGCTCCATCCAGAAGAGGATGGTATCTTGTAAAGTTGTGAACATTGGAAATGATGCAAATACAGATTAATTATTCACCATTCTTCATAATGTAAAGAGGAAGGTGCCACCTCAAACCAAGGAAAAAGTGTAAAATAGACCAGAAGAATTCTCCTCACAGGCTCAGAGTGATACTCCCTGCTGGCAGATGATGTGGAGATATAAAAGATCCACATAACCATGGGGCAAGATCCATTCCAGATAACAACCCAAGTATCCTGTCTTGTCATTTCCAGCCTGGATGACCCCAAAGCTCCTGATGCTGGGATTTTGGGATGATGGACCCACCTTGATCTTTTTCTCCGACTGGGCTTTATCTCCTGACTCCAAGCACTTGCCGTGTTCACTGTGCCCATGTGCAGCCCACACCTGCTGAGCTGCTTTGCCCCATCTCCCTTTAGAGACAAACCCAGACCCCCTGGGCCCTTGAATGGTTCATCTGCCCTGTGACAGATGCCCACAGTGTTCAAGCAGTTGACCTAAGAAGTCCCAGTCCTTTTCAATGACTTTCCACCAAAGAGGTAAAACGCCTCTGCACAGAAAACAACCTTTTGGAGAGGTTAAGTCTAACAACAGGGATTGGATTCCCTGAAGAAAGAAGCACCACCTCAGATCTTATTTTTCACTTCTACGTAAATATTTTTCTTACTTCTCAGTAAAGGCACCTTTGGCTTCATGTTCTCCACTAAAAGTAAGAAGACTATTATAATTTTAAAACCAGAAAAGCAAGTTTCTTGTCTGTACAAAAATCCTGACCCTAAGGAGATGAGGACAGAACAATTTATGGAAGGCAGGGACAACAGAGCACTGCTGGGAGAGGTTCAACACTATCTACCATCATGGAATCACAGAATCCCAGAATGGTTTGGATTGGAGGGACCTTAAAGTTCATCCAGCTCCAACCCCCTACCATGGGCAGGGACACCTTCCACTGTCCCAGGCCACTCCAAGCCCTGTCCAGCCTGGCCCTGGACACTTCCAGGGATCCAGGGGTAACCACAGCTTCTCTGGACACTGTGTGCCAGAGCCTCACCACCCTCAGGGAACAATTCTTTCCCCATACCCCATCCAGCCCCACCCTCTGGCACTGGGCAGCCATTCTCTCTTGTCCTGTCACTCCAGGCCTTTGTAAATAGTCCCTCTCCATCTTTCTTGTCAGCTCCCTTCAGGTGCTGGAAGGCCACAATTAGATCACACTGGAGCCTTCTCTTCTCTTGGCTGAAATATCCCAGTTGATTACTGTTGGTTTACTATTGCTGGGAAAAAAAAAAAAAAGGCAGCAGAGATCACACCGATACAAACACTGACCCAGCACTGTCCCAGTAAGACCAAAACAATATTGCCAGGCAAGAAGGAGAAAAAGCATTATCAACTTGACTTTTGTTCAGTTATCTATATTTACAACCTTGATTTCTCATCCGAGCCTGAACTTCCAGTCAAGCACAGGTAAAAGTACGTTGCATTCCCATGTTTCTGCCAGGCAGCCATCCCCCTGCTTCCTGAGGAGATTGCATCAGTTATCCAGGATTTTTACCAAGCAAGATACAAATGTAAGCTCTGAGGATGCAGAATAAACCTGAACACTTGGTCAGCTCCTTTTAAAAGAACACATCACATCTGGCTTCAAGAGACAGAGTTGTTTCTTATTTCTTTGATGTAGAACCTCAACTATTATGTTTTTGTTACAAATTGCTTTATGGTTTGAATCTTACATAAACTCATGTCTTTTTCTTTATTGCTTTGCAGCACATCCAAACAGTGGCAAACACTGAGCTGATAACAACTGGATGGAATTTTTGGTGGGCTAAATGATTTCAGTGAAAGAACTTTGAAAACCTGAAAGAAGCTCAATTCCCACCTTGGTGGCTGATGATGTCAACTTTCCATCTGGTCAGCAGCTCTGTTTACAAGGGTTGTGTCTTTGGGGAGGGAGTTGAGAGAAATAAGTGGGGTATTTTTGTTCCATTTGCCGCTCTGAGAAGCTTTTAATGAATTACCTGAGATGATAATATGATTAAGTGAAGGCTCTACGCAATGGGGTACAGTGGGGTGTGTACAGAGGTCTTGATACCTGAACAGAAGAGCACAGGAAATGGGTCACTAGAGAAGGCAATTACTGAAATGAAGGGAAAATACCAAGAGATGCTTATCTTGTTAAAACATGGCTGGAAACAAAGCAAAACAAACCAGCGAAGCTCAGAGACACCCCAAAGATATCAGCTTACAGGTGCAGTCTGAGTGGAAATGCAGATACATTATCCCTGTAAACATATCTGAAAGACAGTTCAATTTTTGAAGTTACTCTGAACTCCTACAAAACACAACTGAATATCCAAATTCAAGGACGAAATAGAAATTACTTTGAAACTCAGACCTCTCCCCCTCCACCAGTGCTTCACTGGGTGATCACTGAACCGGGCTTTGTGTAAGAGAAAAAATTCTACAGAAACATTTGATAAACAGGATGTTTCAGTTCATTTTTTACCCCAAGATGTTTCATTTCTCAACTGGAGAGAGAGAAGGAAGTTTGGCAGAGATTTGCTTAATGAATAATTCAGATACATGTAACAGGCTTCAAACATTTCTGTGGGCAAGACTCTACACACTGAAGTTTTCACAGGTGAAGAATAAATCAGAAATGCACTTGAGATGGTCATACATTGTTCTGTCCTCTTTACCCCACTCTAATCAATTAAGTTTAATAATTTAATAACTACCTATTTAACTGGAAAAGTCAATCAAATGGAGGAACTTAGATTAGTTCTTTATTGCAATCTCACTGCAGATAACAAACATCAAGTCCTGGACCATCTTAAATAATGTCAAAAACAAGGCTTGCCACCAACTCTGACATCTTCCACATGAGAAATGCACATTTTAGTGTGATCAGACACAGTCTCAGACACCAATAGAATTCAAGAACAAAGAGCCCAAAATACAGAGGATGAGGGACTTGCACTCGTGAAAGCACCGACTCTGAAAACAACCCAAGGTCAATGAAAGGACAATATCATGATGAAATAACAAATTAACATAGGCTGCCAGACTGATATCATGGTCAAAAGGTCAGATGTGAACCTCTGGGTACAATTCAGATGGAGGAGATCGAAGATCACAGGAATTGCCAGACTGGATTAAAGGAAATCCCGTAACAAACACCCAAAATGTGGACTGGTTTCATGGCCACGAGGCAGCCAAACCATCACTGACCTCTCCAGGCAATGTGACCTCTCCACCAGGACACATACAAGCTACAATTCAATACAAAATTGTCCTTCAAATCTGTGCTAACATACACACATCCAAAAAAAAAAAAATTCCTCAAAGGTCTTAAAATTCAGCAGCTTTCATCTGGGTCCCACAGGACCTTTTCAGGGAAGCAAAGGAATACTCCCAAAACACCCACAGTTCTCCAGCCTACCTCCTTAAGCCCATGTTCACACACAGATGCTTAGCTGGAGTTTAGAAGGTATTAAAAATCTCTCCAAGTTCTCAACATGGTCAATAGAATTAAACAAACCAAACGCAAGGAATTTTGTCTTCATGGAAACATCAGCCTTACTCCCTGTATTCATCTTGTTTGCTTAAAGCACTATGGCCACCTAAACAAACACCACCGGTTTCATTCTACCTTTTTTTCCCCCTCACTTCAGAAGTCATGGCACAAGGGTCCCAGTCCTGCCATGGAAGAAGGAAAATGCTCCCAGCATTAAGCAGTGTTCTTTGGGATGCAGACTTCCATGTGTATGTGTTCAGAATGGGAAGCAGGGACAGACTCCCCATTCTGGGCTGACAATTCACCCCAAGGACAAGACTCCAGTGGAAGCAGGAAGAGTAGTTCATGTGGATTTGTACATCTCCAAACAACCCAATTACTATTCCTGTTACCTCCTTTTCTCCTCTAAATGACAATCCACATACGCATTCAGGAGGCAACTCCATGCACTAATTCTCTTTCCACAGATGTGGCATCTCAAGCACTTCTAGAGTAGTCTGCAAGCCACTGTCTGCCTAATTGGGTAGCACTCCTGAAAGGATCAGCAATGGTATAGATTTCATGGAACTCCACAGCCATGCAGACATCAGGAACAGAGCCATCCTCTGGAGAGACCACTGAACAACTTGACCTTTGATGGAATTTACTGATGGCTGGAGGCACAACACTTGGGCAGTATCACAACATCTCCTAATACAGTATGTTATGCAATTATCAGCATCACTGCACGTCTTTATCTCCCAGCTCATGATACAAATGGACAGAGACCTCCTGTGGGGTTTGGTCCTGGGCAGACAGAAGGAGATGTTCTGCTTGACATCAGTGTCTGAGGAAACCAAGATCTCTGTCTGTGAACGTCTGGGGGTCACTGGGGAGAAAAGAAGGGCTATTTTCTGGCTCCAGCAAAACTTAAGTATGACCTCACGAAAACATGTAAGAAACCTTATCTAAGAAGGGGAACCAAAGATCCTGGATGTCAAAAATTTAGCAGAGGGTCCTTCTCACCTTTGGGCAGAACTTTGTGCTGCCAGGGAAGGCACATTTAGGAACATGGTTAGAATAACAAACAAGCTGCCACTGGCCCTGTGGTGTCTGGATGGTGAGATTCTGCTTAGGATCTCATGCTGGGGTAGAAGTCAACACTCTTTTACCAAAGCTTCCTACAGAATTTAGGACCATGGAGTTAAAATTGAAAATCCCTCAGACAGAGGGAGAGAAATAGTTGCCCAGGTGTCTGCATTGGTGTGATCTGTACATCACAGCTCACCAGGCCCAGCGAACCACAGGACCACTGAAACACAGTAGGGATGAGAAGTCAAGGAAAGAGAAGCTGCTTCTAATAACCACCAAAATCTGGAGGGGAGAGTTCAGAGGAGGGACTGGAGCAAATGTCTTGTCTTCTGTTTGAGTCAGGCTGGGAGAACAGTCAAGATGCTCCAGTCCCTCTGGCTTTAAATTTCCCTTAGCCTGTCCCAGCCAGACCAAAGCCTGCAGAATCACCATCTTGCCTTATCTTGAATTCAGCTTTTGGGGAAGAAGGATTAGATAAATGTCAATTAATCCTTCAGGCTGCAAAATCAAGAATGTGATACCAGGATTCCAAGGAACAAGCTGGCCTGCAGGCAACAGGGCCAGGACTTGTTGGCACCTGAAAAAATGGATTTTGCAAAGCCCCTTGTTTCTGCAAGTTGCCCTTTGGGACATTATCCCACAATTCCCACTTGTGGCCTGTCAGTTGAACCATCTTTCCGCCCCTGGAACAGCCAAAATTTCTAGTGCTGGGCATTATCAAGAATGCTGCATTCCCTGGCTCCATGGCTTGAGACAGAAACTACAGGACCTCAAAATACCTCCTTTGACATTAGCTGAACAAGAAGATGGAAAAATGCAAATCACAGAGACACAGAAGTGTTTAGGTTGGGAAAGACCTCTGAGACCATCAAGTCCAACTCATTCCCCCAGCACTGCCAAGGCCACCACTGCCCCATGTCCTCAGGTGTCACATCTGCAGGGCTGTTAAACCCCTCCAGGGGTGGGGACTCTGCCACTGCCCTGGGCAGCCTTTGCCAGTGCCTGACCAACGTCTCAGTTAATAAATTTGCCCCAAAATCCAATTTAAAATGGTATGGTTGGCAAGGGTCTGAAGCTTATTTTTGACCTCCCAGTCGAGGTAAGAATTTATGTCCCAGAACTAGTTATCTGATTTATCTGATACCTCTGAATAAAATATATATTTCTAAAATGCCCAAAGTATTTATGGCCATTCAGGGCAAATTTAGGGGCTTCATTAAATTAGCTGTGTAGAGTAATTCAGCTGATGGCCGTAGGATTAGGCTGGGGTTTTTTCCTAGTAGTATGATGTCTCAGTCCTATTTGTTTCAAGACAAATGTTTATGGTTGCAACTGATGGTTTTAAAGATCTTTTCCAACTTAAATGATTCTATGATTCCACATCAACTGGTTTTCTTGGTGATGAAGTACCTGATGTTTGCAGGTTACCTTGATTCCTTCCCTAGGCAAGGAAAGAGGAAAGAGGAGTATGCCAACAGACCTCCAAAAATATATATTCTATAATAAGTAGAGAAACTCTTATTTCAAATGCAGGAATATCTGACTGTTATTGAGATACAGTTGTTAGAAAGAGAAGATAACTGCTGAGAGCATGTGCTATACCCAAAGTCTCTGGAAGATATCAAAGATCCAGGTTCTGCTGCTTGAGATACACACAGAGTTATTATCCCACCAGTGAAACACACTGAGGGAATCATGAATGATGAGGGTGACAAAGAATAAAAATTCAGTTCAGTAAAGCTGGATAGGACTTGGAGCAACCTGGTCTAGTGGAAGCTGTCTCTGTCCGTGGCAGGGGGGTGGAACAAGATATTTAAGGTCCCTTCTGACCCAGAGTATTCCAAGATTCCATGATACGAAGGCCAAAGTGCCAAGGGCTACAAATGCTGATTAACAGCACCATGACACTGAAAGCCGTGCTGTGAGATTTTCAATAGTTGAACCTAAGGAACCTTGTAGTGCTTTCTATGTGAACAAAGAGCTGAGCTTCACCTCAGTGATGGAGAATGAAGGAAGTACTTAGGCAGTTTTTCCTCCCAGACTTGCCCAGAAGAGCAGAGGGGGGCTGGAATGGCTGGTGCTGAGGGCAGTGGGGCTTGGGCTGGAAGGTTCCTGCAGGAGAGGAGAATGCAAGGGTGGATTTGGATCAAAGGTCCATGCAGCCCAGCATCTTTGCCTTGATAGTTGCCAACAGTGAAGCAGAAGTAAGAACAGGACAAGCTTGTAGGGCTTCTCTCCCAGGCATTCTCCAAACCTCCACCATTTTACAGACTCCCAGAGGCAAAGCTGGGACCTACTATTTCATAGCCATTGATGGAGCCTTCTCCCACTCATTAGTTCCAGTGGTTTTTGAACCTATGTAAACTTTCAGCATCCACAGCAGTTCCTGCAGCAAGGGATTGTACATGCTAATTGCACAGCGAGTGAAGAGCACTTCCCTTTGAACCTGACTCTTTGTAGCCTCATGTGATGCCCCAATATTTTCATATGAAGAGAAACTAACAGTCAATCCCTATTCATGACTCTGTGGATCTTCTCTGTATCTCCCTTTGGCTGCCTCTTTTCCAGCCAGAAGAGAGTTAGTCCAGTTTGTTTTTCTTTGAATAAAACACATCTTATGCTTTCTTTTATCCTTATGTTTTTCTCCAAACATCTTCCTATACAGCTACTGCTTTTTTAGAGCTGTGGGGTATAGAATTTCACACGGGATTCAACATCTGGATGTACCTTGGATTTCCACAGGAGATCAGAGCTCTGGCTTATTCTCTCATTCTCATTGCTAATGTTCCCTTTGTCTTTCATGACAACCATCACATACCGAGCTGACACTTGCACAGACCAGTCTGTTCAAATCACAAGACACAGTTGTGGCAATGGGCAAATTAGAGTCTATCACCTGAATGTGAAGAAATGACTGATTCTCCCTGTTCTCCTGAAGTATATGGTCTCATAAGGTCATGTAATGATTCACAGATGAACCTCGTCTTCATTTATTCTAATTAGATCAAGTGTTGGAAAGCTCTAGAACATTACCAAGCATTCTTGTTTCCACGTGCTCGTCAACACTTGGGAGAGCACAGCTACAGCACACACAGCTGTAGCCATGGGCTCCTTCCAAAGGGAAAGTCTGCCAGTTATTCTTTCCACCTACTTCTTACTTTCCAATAATTATTTATCCAGAAGTCTCCTTCTTAATCCACATCTTAGTTTCTCTGGAAGTCTTTGCATTTGGAAAATTCAGCCAGACCTGCCCGACTGATGCCACTGTTGACTCCTTCACATCCACTCGTAGCACTCTGTGTTATAATTTCTATCAGCTTATCATTTTACAATACACTGCTCTGGGCTTTTATGGATGAATTTGAGCTCAGAGAAAAACTGGAATCCCATCAGCCACCTTCCAGGGATTTTAAATAAGACTTCATAGACAAGTTAATAGTTGAATGATTTCATCCTCCCCGGTGCTTGGGTGAATACCACCTGATCCCAGCGACTGATAGTGGTAATTATGTCTATCTCCATCACCATCTCATCTCCAGACATTTCAGCCTGAGACAGATGAAAGCACAAGGAGAATTGCATTCATTTTTCTGCTGGGAGTTTAGCTGCCCTAAGCACAGCTTTTAGACTTTAATTTTTTATGGATCCTACCAATTGTCAGGTGAGAATTCTGCTCATGACTGAAGAGAATCTAGCATTACCATTTAAGTTATTTCTCCTCTCTTCACTGTCTTCATGTATTTTCAGGCTGTTCCTCTTTTTTCTAATTTTACCAAATTTCTTGCTTTTCTGGGATGCTTTTATATACTTTCTTACTCTTATGTTTAGGTATCCTGATATGCTTTTTTCATTTTTCAAGTATTTTTTGAGAGGTACTTTTTATCTTAATTCTTACTGTGGTCTTTGATGCAAAGGATGTAACTCCTAGTTGCCCCCTTAGATTCTTTTGAATGACTTTGTTTTCATGTCACTCTTTTCTAAATAAAAACACAACTGTGTTGTATTGATTTTTGTCTTCTTAACATCTCAGCAGGAATAAAGTACCTGATTGTCACTGTCCCAGAATGGTTTTTCAGAAATAGGATTTTGAATGAGGGCACGGAAAAGGCCAAGGAGGCCAGCATGGCATTCACAGTTTGTTCTGTGGAGAAAGCAACCACGAAAGAGGCAGCCCGAGAAGGAGCACAAAGAAAAGAGCTGCCACCAACTCAGGCCACAACCAGCTGCAACTGCCAGAAATGATGAAATGGTGGTTTCTCAACCAAAAACCAACAAACCAACACAAGTTGTTTGATGATCTTTTCTAACATAAGGGCTGCATGTTGTACAAGCACACGGGGTTCGTCCATCACTCAAATCTGACGTGCTTCGCTCATGGAGAAGTTGGGCAAAGTTTACAAACAGCAGCTTTTGGTCCCCTGGAGTGACAAAAGAGAGGGCAGAGGTCCTCTTAAGGAGGCAGTGGAAAGACCAGATTATCCCTCTGAGGAGAGCAAAGTGTTGGCAGCAAATGCTGACAGACAACAGCCTAAACCCTTCTGAACAAGAACAACACATCCAGAAAAGCAACGAGAGTAGCCATTATTCTAAGCAAGATTAAAATTATAGAAGATTATAAAAGACATTTGAGAGAGCAGATGAGGAAAAAAAAAATACCTGAGTGGACTATATGGCCTGAGGCATGTTATGTGAATGAGGCCAGGTTAAACAGAGGGTAATGGGGAGGACAGTGGCTTTTTGGTGGCCCCACAGAAATGTTTGGAGAGAAGTCTCCAGCACTGACACTCAGGGACAACGTGCACCCACAGCATAGCTGCAGGAGTAACGTCCAACAGTACACTTAGGGAATAAGGAACAGCAGAGCTACAGTGTCACAAGCAGAAGAAGGGGAACTCTTACCTCTTCAGGATCCTGAGGAAGTTCCACTTATTTTTAGAATACAACTATCTTAATAAATAAAAAGTTATTCAGATCATTTTGCAAGGAACAGGACTCAGGACTGGAGCAGTAACACAAACACTATCTCTCTTACTACTCTAAAAAGCAGTCAAGGCTGGGTTTCTGGAGCTGTATCTCTACAGTGGATGGTTGTGCTCTCCCAACTTGCCAGGATTTAATGTCTGATTCAAACTGACACACAGGAAGCTACAGGAACTATCACAATCCACTCTCTTATTTGACTTTCATATCCTTAGAGATGTTCCCTATATTTAAAAAATCTGAAAGCAATATTTTGGTGCAGGATCCTGCACAAAATTCAACTACTGAAAGAACCAGTGCTCTCCACTCACTCCCTAGAACCTGTTTCTTCTGCTCTGCCATGTAGTCATCACCCTTTTTAGATACTGTGCCTGCCCTGCTCTGTTTTTCGGCTTGTTGGCCTTTGTAAGGAGAACTGTTTCACATCTCTAACAGGACTGGAGTGCTGTTCATTTTTTACATCTGGATCAACTCAATCCCAGGGTCATTCTCCCTGAGTTTCTGCAATGGACGTGTCCCTCCTACAGTTCTGCACCAACAGTGCTGCCCAACATATACCTCATGAAAACATACATGCTGAGGGGTTTTGGAAGTAGGAAGCTGAAATCTATCCTTTCAGTTAATCTTGAACTAGAATTCACATAGCTTTTACCAAAACAAAGCAAATTTAATCCCCAAACTGCTTTACTTACATTCAGAAGTAACATGTCATAACCAAACTCAGTCAAAAGCTTTTGATTTGTTTCACAGAGTTTATGGCCAGAGGAATTTATTCAACTCCCCAGTCAGAACTGCTGTGTTTGACAATCCAGTACACCTCTGCCACTACCCTGATGCTGAGCACAGTAATAAGCATTAGATTAACCCATTTGATCACTGGAGACTAAATTACTGAGATGGAGAACAAAAGAGAGATCAAAGGGCCACTAATGCCCTTAACAAGACCCTTCAGGGATGGGCAAGTGACGAGGTGAGAATACATCCGTTGATTTAGGCAGATGATTCAGATCTCAACATGCATGGGAAGAGGATACACACCCAAAATTTTAGATAATTTGAATGGGGTGGCTGCAGGGGGGAAGAGACTCTTCCACAGAAATCTGGCAACACAGGAGTAACCCATATAACCTAAGCACATTCAAACCCATCTTCTCTCTACTACCTTTGAACGCTGACCTACATGTTTAAGTGCCTTGTTCTGAAGTAAGGCCAATCCTCCATGCTCCTAGAAACGAAGATGAAAAGGTCCCAAGACAACTCTTGGCCAACTCCCGCCTGAGCCGCGCTGGCAGCAGGCCCAAAGCTCCGAAGCATGAGATGTGATTACAATTCCTTAATGCAGCCTCAAAGTGTTGTGGGCAAATGAAAGGCTGTGCAGCGCTTCCTGTTTTTTACAGCCAGGGAAATAAGGGGGAAAATAAACAGATATTAAAAGTAAGTCATAAATCACAGAACTCAAAGACAGAAGAGACCACCATTACCATCTTTATACCCGCCCCGCTGCAGCCAAGTGCGAGACCTTGAATGGAGGGAAGACCAAAAGCTATGAATGTGCATTACTGAAGTGTGATATATTCCCCTGTACTCAGATTCATTTTATATTTCTGCTTTGTTTATAACCAAAATAACTTATTTGACCCTTGGCAACCCCTGCAACATAGACTGTCGATGATACTGAAGATCATAGACCTGAAGGTCAAACCTACACTGCACATTTCCCATTGTACTTACTTATTACTTTTTTCAGTTTAGGTTAAAACCTTTTTTTCATACTATGACTTTTGGGCAAAGTCCACAGAAAGCTTTTAGGCAAGGTTGTGAACATTTTAGGCTTTTAGGCATGCTTTTGGCATGTTTCACTGCATGGAAAGCCACTGAGATATATTAAATAAAAATGCATGTCAATTTTTGTTCAAAATCCAGTCTGATATAACAGAGCCCTCTTTGATCACACTGAGTTGGTGCTGTAATACTTTGACAATTCTGAAAGTTTTCATTTAAAAATAATAAATTCACATGCGTTCAGAACAGCCTTCCTCAATAAGAAATGCCCTTCAAAGTTTCCACTTGATGGAGGCACAGAAAATAAATTCTCTAATGGTTCAGAACCATTTTCTCACAAATTCAGCCTGGCTGCAGCCTGCAAGCATCACAGGGGCCTGCTTCCCTTCTCCTGTAATCTCATCCCTCTGCCAGCTTATCTTTGGGAAATGTCCACTTGTTCCCTGGATGCATTCCAGGGCCTGTGTATGGCCAGATGTCCTCTATTGACTGTCACTCACTCCAGCCCTGCGGGTTCAGTCTCCTGACCAGAGATCACTGCTCTGCTCCAGTCCTGAGTCTCCAGTACTGAAAATCTTCAGTTCAAGATGGATCTGCGCCCACCATCACAAATAATTCAACTCTAACTGCAACTAGCACCAGACGGTGCACTGGGAAGCTGGGAGGTTTAGGTTTAAAGTCCTACAAACTCCTTAAGCAGGGAACGGTTTCCTGTCACATGTTTTCTGGGTGAGGAAAGGAGAAGACACACCATGGAAAGCTCCAGCTCAGACTCTTTATACGCTCAAGAGAGGGGTGGAGGTTCAGAAACAGCCTCTGAGATCAACCTCTTCTAGCAGCCAACTCTGAGATTCCCACTCTGCATCTGGATGTTAATGGCTCACCTTCCAGTTACACTTAAATCCTGCACCAACACTGAACTAATCCACACTGTGGGTTATGCTGGACACTACCAACACTGTACTCCTACTCTATGTCCAATTTCTAAGAGATCTGTTGGGGCTAAATGGTTTCTTCAACACTACCACTGTCTCTGTGTTGGCTGACTACATCTTTTTTGAATCACTGCTTTGTGTGTTCCCCAAGACAGATTCTACTTTCACAGAGTCACAGGATAGTTTGGGTTGGGAGGGACTTTGATGCTCAGCTCATTCCACCCCCTACCATCTGCAGGGACACCTTCCACTGTTGCCCCAAGCCATGTCCAACCTGGCCTTGGACACTTCCAGGGATTCAGAGCAGCCACAGCTTCCCTGGGCAACCCGTGCCAGGGCGTCCCCACTCTCACAGGGAAGAATTTTCTCCTAATATCTAATCTAAATCTACTGTCTTTTGGATTGAATTCATTCCCCCTTGTCCTGTCTCTCCAGGCCCTTGTAAAATAGTCTCTCTCCATCCTCCCTGTCAGCTCCTTCAGGTACTGGAAGGCCACAATCAGATAACCCTGGAACTTCTTTTTTCCAGGCTAAACAATTCCAAATGTCGTAGCCTTTCCTGAGCAGCGTCTATGTGCCATGTAAAAAAGTGGGGATTTTTCCTCTGTAGGAGCCATTCATCTCAGTGTTTCAGTGCAATTTCCTGTTAATGGTCTGTGTCAGAGTAACACCTTTTGGTACTTAGGCACCCATTTTTATTGTGCTGCAGTCAGGCCAAATGGCTCCATTATTGCTGCTTCTGAGGCAGTTCTTGCACATTACTTAACACTAAGTCAAGTCTGTGTACACCAGTACGAGCTGTTCCAAGAGGCAAAAACTGCTCCTTTGAACTGCCTCATATTGTGCTATCTGACCAGTTTATTCTCACATAATTTAAGTCCCTATAATAATTTGGTTCAACTTTCCCACTTCTCCATCAACATCATGCACTCAACAACATCCTTTTGTCGATGCAGGAGCTGGGAGTAGAGAAGATACTAACTTATTTACTTTGGGATGGGCTGGGAGTGTAAACCTCTGTGAGGAGGTGATTCCAATTCCAACTGCAAGTGCCTTGCAACACTGGGAACACTCTCCATTGTCCAGGGTGATCCCAGAGGGTGCACTGCAGCAATTCCATGGGATAATTATCACTGCTGTTCTGAACACCACACTCCTCCTCTAACTGAATTTATGATTGATTTTCTCCTTCTGAATGGTACATGCCACCTAAAAAAAAAAAAAAAAAGGCAATTCACGCTCCTCCTCCAATTTGCACTCAATACATCCTAAATAGATCAATTTGAATGCTTTTAAACAATTTATTTTTCAGGGAGGAGAGGAGGAAGGAGGATAATCCATGGTTTGGGGGTTTAGAGCCTTTAGGGAGCTTTTTCTGCAGGTTTCTTCAACTTTGTTTTTTGTTTTCTTCAGGTGTTTTCCTGCAGTGGTAAGTTAAAACAATGGGTAAGTGAAAGCTGACTTTCTCCTACAATCCCTTCATTATGAAACTGCTGAGTTTGTACAGAAATTGAATAAAGTATTGTGAGACTTGCAATGAAATAATGGATGTTGGGAAAACTAGTTCTACACACTGCCTGCTCAGTGAGACTGTGCCACTGTTGCACACATGCACTGCAATTTTCTGTGTCAGCATGTGAAGAGTTTGGGACTGCTGATCACTTTGCTCTCCCTGTAGTAATGTGAGGTTATCCATCTCTTTTTAAATATACCATTAAAAGGGGCTCTTCCCAAAATTTTAATACTTTTTCTCAAATACCCTGGAACTAGAGGCTGTACCAATACCTGCCACTCTGCACAGACTAAAGGAATCATCTTTTCCTCTGTGTAGAAGATGAGGGTTAGACACACTCAAAGAGCTATGAATACTTAGTTTTAATAATGCAGCCTTGAATCCTGATCATCCTTGAACTGTCCTAAACAAGAGTGTAAGTGATGAACTATATCTCAAATAAAAAGGTTTTTTTCTCTTCCACAATTAGATTTGCACATGTTGTAATTAAAATTAGAAAAATCTTCTTGCAACTCTCTCCAGTGACTTTCTCCCTTTCTCTCCAAGACATTCCTTAGTTTCCTATCTACCTTCAAACCAAAGTCAACTCGCTCCAGTACCACCTTGAGACTGAGTCAAGGGCAAGAAGGAAACTGAGACTTACTCCTCAAAAGTCAGCCAATAGAGCAGCAGAAGTATCAAAACCTGAAGTTGAATAATCTCTATAGCAATTCTGTGAAAGGGAGTTAATTGGCAGCCACAGGAATTGCAATTCTGAGGGCATATCAAATCCTGAGCTGCTCGTGGATTGTCCATTGTTAGTAAGTTCCAAATATGTTCTTTCCAACCTACTTGTCTGAAAGCTTTGGTTCCTCCATCTGTAATAAAGGGCCAGGTTTTGACTTCCATGGAGCTTTTAACAGCAGTTCAGGCTCCCACAGCAGCCCAGCAGAGATCACAGAATCCCAGAATGGCTTGGGTTGGAAGGGATCTTAAAACTCACCTAGTTCACCCCCTGCCATGGGCAAGGACACCTTCCACTGTGCCAGGCTGCTCCAAGCCCCATCCAACCTTGACCTTGGGCACTTCCAGGGATCCAGGGGCAACCACAGCTTCTCTGGGCAACTTGTGTCAGGGCTTCACCACCCTCACAGGAATTCCTTCCCAATTTAAACTTCCAACCCCAAATTTCCAGTTTGGAAACTGCCAGTGAGTTCCCCAGGTGCTTCCCACGTCCAGCAAGAGTTAATGCTCAGAGCTTCCTCAACAAGCTGGAGCACTGCACAATCCTGGAGATGATTTCTACAAGAAGTCTGAGGTGTTGGTTTTTTGACCTATAAAGGCTTAAATGGCTCTGCCTGCTTGAGAAATTCCTCTCCCTTCGCATCACACAGCAGCAGCAGCATTGGAGTTCCAGAGGAACTCTGCTGGGGTTACACTGGCAGGGCTTGCGGCTCCCTGGCATCTTCCTGCTTGCCCACTGGGCAACAAGAGAAATACAGAGATTTCCCACAAAACTACTCACAAGGGCAAAGGCCATAAGGAGGAATTGAACACCAGGGCTCTTTTATTGTAGGTAAAGAGGATATTGCTAAAGTTGGCTTCTAAGATGTAACACACTACAGTCAAAGTCCATTTCTGTATATGATACTGGAAAATAGGGCAAGGGAAACAAAACCAGGAAAGCATTCTGGTAAATGTACCTTTGGTGAGGCTCCATCACTTGTGTGCAGGATTTTCTGTATTAAATTAAGAATGCATTTCTAAAAATATATCGACCAGAGCACTATGAAGATAATTATAAGTCATAATAAAGACAACCTGACTTGCCTACAGGGCCAACTCTGTACCACTGATCCCTAGGCAATCCTATTTTACATCTGCAAGAACAGAGCATTGCTTTGGAAACAGGACTGGGCCACCCATGCCTATCTTCCAAGCTAAGTTCTGCAGTTTGTGTTCTCCTGGACAGGCTGACTGCACCTTACAGAGTGTGACATGACCATGACCTATCAAAAAATGCTGTGAAAACCCCACTTCTTGACTCAATAACTGTAAATGTACCATGTTATGCCCCTAAACTACATTTAAAGAAGCAATTGTGCAGGTATGCATGCACAGCCGTTAAGTTTATTTATTAAGCAGGAGTTCCAGTGACATCAAAGTTAAGCACGTGACCTAAAGTTTTGGTGAGACTGGGATGTTGGCAACCATGTGCAAAATGAGATGTCCCAGTAAAGGCCAATTCTGGTCTGTTTAATATCCCACTAAAAAAAGTACATATCCCACTAATTTCTTACTTCTTTCCTACCTGGAGAGTTACATCCCCGTTTCCCGTTCTCTCTTTCCAGAGGTAAGAACCCACTGCAGGATCAGGAACAATTCTAAACGTCTTTTTATAGACCAAGTTTCAATATTTAGCAGCAGAATCAGAAACCACAGCATGAGATCTGCAGGAGAGGTCACACGCACACTTGGCTAAGCCCTGCCAGAGCACAGTGCCTGGCACCGGGCAAACATCCTGCTGCAGGAGGCACAGCCTGACCCCCTGTCTCAGCGCTGCCAGCTAAAACCACGACTTCCTGCACTGGATCCAGTGGGATGTGGAGTGGGAGCTCACCTGAGCACACAGAGTGGCAGAGTTAAGGCCTGAAAACACACCCAGGGCAGGTCAGTGACTGCTGTGCCCAAACTCAACAGGCTGGATTAGAGTTTCCCTAGCCCTCTCCATTTGGAGGGTGACTTTTAAAGGATGAAATTGCTCACTATTCACAGCTTTTTATTTCAAACACCTGGTTGGTGCTGCTGTGATGGCACAAAATTCCTACTTGGTATTGCTGCATTTGGTTAGAAACCTCCACACATCTCTCAGGAGAGGTTATCATCCTCCCATTTCCAAAAGGTCCTACTCTATACTTTGTGCTCGGTTGCAACACCAGTGTAGCTTTAGTAAGGAATAAATATTGACTTTCCTGGACATTGCCTCACAACAGAAGAGGACCTTGAGTGCATTTGTCTCAGATATTTTTTTTAGCCTGGTAATATAATTTTATAGCAGAGATTTCATTCTGAGGAGTTCAAAAGGCATGGAAAAGCAGGCTTTATTCATGTCACAAATAGTCCATGTTCACTTTCAGACAGGTGACCATGTTCTAAAGCTGGCTCAACTGTCTTTCTCTTCTTAAAGTACACAAAATTTATTACTTTCATTTAAATTTCCAGACTACAAATGTAATTAAGATTTCAACATACGCCATTTGGAAAGTCCTGGAAAAGTCCAGGAGAAAATTAAGACTTAATATTGAAGACTTAATATGCAGGTTATTTTGTAATTTTTTTTTGTTGTTGTTGTTGTTCTCAAGAATAAAGCACACAATTGCCAAGCAGATGAGCCACAGAATGGAGAGAATGCACACCAGGTCTCAGCAAAATGAGCTCCAAACTCGAGTGTGCAGGAGATGGGTCTGTTCAGTGAATGGCTCAGTTCTCGCTGTGCAGCATGTGCACCTCCTGCCCAGGTGTGGAGATATCTGTGCCCTTAATAGATTACCCTTAATAAAGGTCAGAGCACAGCAGAACATTAACAGAACATAAATTTATCTATAAAAAAACCTGGTGGTGACACCGCCGGAGCTCCTGTGTAGGTAACATTCACCCTTTAGGTACAGGCAACAACAAGCAGGGCCAGGGATTCTGGTGGGCACAGCCAGGATGGGTTTCAGGACTGAAACAAAACCCCGACCTCGGCAGTGTGTGGAAAACCTCACGAATTTCAGAGGAAAAAAATACTAATCCTGTCTTCCGTCAGACGTTTCACATCCCGAATGTGACTTGACACACTCAGCTTTATAACATCAATTAAGATACGAAATAATCTCTACGGAATCAGCCGACCACATCCAGCAGCAATCAGGCGCAGCCACAGCTCGGCCCCGAAGGAAGGCTCGGACCTCTGCGCGCCGTGACCGGGCCCGCGGGGACAGCGCACGGAGCGCCACAAACCACGGCGGGACACGGGAGCCGTGACCGGGCCCGCGGGGACAACGCACGGAGCGCCACAAACCACGGCGGGACACGGGAGCCGAGGCACCCGGGAGGGAAAGGGAACGGGCTGGGGCGGGCCGCGACGAGGCACCGCTGCTCTTACCTGGAGCAGTTTCCCTTCGGCCGGAGTCACCTCGGCGACGCTGGCGAACTCCCCTTCCAGGATGATGGGCTCCACTTTGAGCGGGATCACCCTGATGATGGCTTTCTGCGCCGCCGCCCGCTCCGACTCCACGGCCGCCGCCAGCGCCAGCCCGGTGTGGCCCAGTCCTGCCTGCAGGGTCGCCATGAGCAGCCAAGGCCAGAGGACAGCCAGCTGCACCTGGGGGCCAGCACTCATGCTACCAGCAGCGGGCTCCGGCCGTTCATACCGCTCGGGAACGCGTCCTCACCGCGGCGGGCCCGGCCGGCGGCACCGCTCCGGGGCTCCGAGCCGGCTGCGGACAGAGGCAGGGGCCGCAGAGCGGGGCTCGGTCACCGCCAGCGGGGCTCGGTCACCGCCAGCGGGGCTCGGTCACCGCCAGCGGGGCTCGGTCACCGCCAGCGGGGCTCGGTCACCGCCAGCGGGGCTCGGTCACCGCCAGCGGGGCTCGGTCACCGCCAGCGGGGCTCCCCGGCGACGCCGGCTCTCGCCATCGCCGCTCCTCTCGCCCCGTGCCACGTGCTCAGAGGCCGCCGGGAGCTCAGAGGCATATTTTAAACAAACAAACTGAAAAATAAAAATCCTAAGTCGCGAGTCTCTCCTCCGACAGATAAATCCAGAAGGATCGGGTTGGAACAGGTTGCAAGCGAGAAGTCAGTCTGGGTGCACGGGGAGCGTTAGGAGCTCCTCGGTCCCAGGGAGGTGAGGCACGGCGAGGTCTCCCCGCGGATCTGGAGGCCTCCTGTCTCCTGGCCGAGGGTTGTGAAGACCCACAGGTTCAAAACATCCATCCCAAATACCCTCGAGAGACACCTCACCTTCTTGCTAGCATTTCCCAGAGCATAAGCACAACCTTGAATGTTATCTGCACCGATTGGTATCCTTCCCAGAAATTAGGCAGGCGGTATTCCTTGAATTTATGGTGACAATAAGGCTTGCTCTAGTACTGTTCCCTTCCAAATGGAAATGATCCCTTCCATCTTCCTCATACCAGAAGTGCTTCATTCAATCCTGGAGATCAGCTTTACTTTTCCCTTAGAAATCCATGCTCACAGTTTGACTCCGGATAGAGTTCTCAAAGATAATTAATAGAACACAGAGCTCCTCTTCATGGCTGGAAGCTCCCGAGAAATAAAAAAGCCCCCACACAGTGCCAAAGTTTAGACATGAAGCCCAACAGGTATGGGGCAAAAAGTTACGGTGTATCTGGTTTCTCTCGCACTATTTCTGTGCGCGCCCGAGTTCCGGTATAAGCACTTCCAAGCACACGTTAAGAAGATCCCGACTCAAGGCCCCACAAAATAAAATAGAAAGCTCCACGGTCTACCCAAAGGTCACATGAAACGCATCGACGAGTCTTCATAACTGGGAGAATTAAGACAGAAAGTGTTTTCGATTAAACTGAAGTTACAGTGATCGCATGGCTCTGTAGAGAAAAGGGGATAATACAAGAAAAAAAAACTTTGCAAACCTGTTAGGCAGTGAGCCTGCTGGAGTTCGCAGGGGCCGGGCCGAGAGTGAATCCTCCTGTAAATCCCAGGCAAAGGTTATTTCCAGTAGCTTAACAAAACCATGTGGCTCTGGTGATGTTTGGGTTCGGTCTTAAAAAAAAAATAGAATTGGAATTTCTAACCAAAAAAAGTATCTAAAAAAAGAGAAAAACTCTCGCACACACGCAGCAGGCAGGTAGGTGCAAGCGGAGCTCCGCAGCCCGAAAAAGGATCCAGGGAGATCAAAGGAAGAAAATTACAGCAGACAGAGAGCTCCCGAGGCAGGCATGGCTGGAAGTGAAGTGTCCGCATGTAATCGCCCGACCTGCGCCAGCACCCCCGCGCGCTCCGGGAAGGCTTCCAAGGCGCGGCGTCCCCGCAGCGGAGGCGGGCACCGGCAGCGAGCGCGGACGGCGGGCAGCGCTGGGACATGGGCAGCGAGCCGGCAGCGGAGCCGCTGCCGGGGGCGGGCGGCGCGGCGGGGCCCGGAGCGCGGCTCGGCGGCGGCGGCGGAAGGTCCCGGCGGGCGGGCGAGCGGCGCAGCCCCGGGCCGGCCGGGCGCTCGTACCTGCGGACACGGGCGGGTGGAGCAGCCGAGCCGCCGCCCCCGGCCGGGCCGCGGGCTCCCCCTCCCGCCCCACCGCCCGCCTGCAGCGCCCGGGCCCGCGGGGGCGGGGGACACCCGGCCGGGCCCGGCCCGCCGCGGCTCCGCGCCGGCCGCGCTGCCCCGCGGGGCGCTGCCCATCGCCCCCGCGCTCGGCTCGGGCTCGGGCTCGGGCTCGGGGAGGTTCCAGCTCGGGCTGATGTCAGAGGTCTGGATTTCCGCCGCTCGGGCTCCGCGGGGAGGTGCAGGATGCTGCGGGCCGGAGCCGCGGGCTCGGGCCGGAGCGGGGGTGCGGGAGGGCACCGGGGAACCGACCCGCGACCCGAAGCGGGCCGGGGATCGCGCCCCCTGCTCCGGGAAAAGGGGCCCCAGGAAAGCGGACTGGTCAGCAGGCGGGGTTGTGACACCCCTTGAGTCACTCGCGGAAATGAACAAGTGATGCCAACGAGGGGTCGGTCCCCTCTTTTGTAAACTTGTCGCTGTGCTGAGGGTTATTTGTCGTGACAGCCACAACTCCTGAAACACGAAGCATGCTTTCAACTACAGCACTCAATCATCTGCAATTTAAAACTCAGAGAAAATGCAAATCAACATCCATTTCTATTAAAAACCTCAGATTCAGTATGTCATCTATTTAAATATCTATCTACTCATCTAAATATCAACACACCTATGAAATGTCAATATACCTACAACTATGTACATATAACTATATATGTAAATCTAACTGTATACAGATAACTATACATAACCATATACATATATGTATATAATATATATGTATTATATAGATATATATACTAGACATAACACATATGTGTATATGTTATATATAAAAATATAACTATCCTATAACTATAGACATATATATAACTGTAGCTACATACACGTATATAAATATAGCTGTGCACACATATAACTATATACATAGGGAGCCCAGCTGGCAGCTGCTGCACATTTTCACATGCTCTCTCTTGTTCCTTCCTTTCCAAAGCACCCCACTTGAAAGGCACATCTGCCAGCAGATGGAGATCTAGGAAGACGCGGGAATGCTGAGTAAATCTGGGGCCTTGTGTGTGTCCCCTGGCACACACATGGTGGGTGTGCTCCTATCAGGGACTAAAAAGTGCAGCTCCAACTTGGGAATTTGAGGCCTGCAATTCAAAGTACAGGAATCCTTCTAGTTCTTCAAGCTTAAAATATAAAACAACAACAAAACAAATTATCAGCAAAGTCCTCCCATGCTCTGGTCAAGAAAGTGAACACACATCCTTAAGTCCCCACAGCAGCCCTGGGAATGGCACTCAGGAGAGCTTTAGTCTCTCAGCAGAGACATTCACATCTGAGGCAAAGAGCTGCAGGCCTTGTTCTTTCTCTGTACTGACAAAGATACTTCATTCTTCCTTAAATGTTTCAAACTAATGGCCATTGAGCTGAATTTTTAACTAACACCATTATCTGGAATCTACAAACTCCCCTTTGAAGTGAGAACAGCTCTTCCAACTCCACCACCAGCTCCTGGATGCACAGCTGGGAAGGAAAGAACTTCCTACAAGGCTGAAAGTGGCACCAACTTTGGCTCTAAAATGTATCCAGAGGGCTCCTGGTGTCCTCTTATGTCTCACTAATCTTTGGGCATTTAGGTTTCTCTTTTCATTGCTAGATTAGAGGATTGTGTTGCCCTCAGAAGTTCTGCTGCTGTTTTTTCTCATGTACTTCAGCATAGATATCAGGAGGCTGGTACAACATTTATTTTGTGATTTGAGGTGAAATATTTGGACTTCTACATCATCTTCATCAGTTTGGTGGGTTTTTTCCCAGTTACTTCCAGCCATCTCATTACTCAGCGTTTTCTTTAGAACACTGTCGCCTTCAGCAAACACATCTGTGGACTTCAGCTCCAAATTGTGACATCCAGGGTTCTGCAACTCCCAGAACTTCAGGTTTTAATTACTAATTGAATGAATACCTTTTTCATGGAAGAGGAATTAGTGTAAGCATCTCTGCAGAAGTGTGTTGGTAAGATCACTAAGAGGCTATACAAGTGTAATATTTTAACTGTTATATTTGAGGATTCACGCTGCCACCAATAACTAAACTATTCCTATCTCCCCTTTCTCTAAAAGTTTCAAAGTAGTTTCCTTGGCAATCTCTTAAAAAAAGTCAAATCTCTTTTTTACCAACGGAGAGGAAATTGTTTCCACTAGGTTTTCCAGCTGAATCTGTCCCTTCTAGAGATTCAGTCAGATACCAAGTTCCTGAATATTCCCAGATCACACTGATTATTCTCAAAAAAACAACAAGGAAGGAGGGAAAGGGGAGAGATGGAAGGAAGGAAGGAAGGAAGGAAGGAAGGAAGGAAGGAAGGAAGGAAGGAAGGAAGGAAGGAAGGAAGGAAGGAAGGAAGGAAGGAAGGAAGGAAGGAAGGAAGGAAGGAAGGAAGGAAGGAAGGAAGGAAGGAAGGAAGGAAGGAAGGAAGGAAGGAAGGAAGGAAGGAAGGAAGGAAGGAAGGAAGGAAGGAAGGAAGGAAGGAAGGAAGGAAGGAAGGAAGGAAGGAAGGAAGGAAGGAAGGAAGGAAGGAAGGAAGGAAGGAAGGAAGGAAGGAAGGAAGGAAGGAAGGAAGGAAGGAAGGAAGGAAGGAAGGAAGGAAGGAAGGAAGGAAGGAAGGAAGGAAGGAAGGAAGGAAGGAAGGAAGGAAGGAAGGAAGGAAGGAAGGAAGGAAGGCCAAACATCACTCCGTATTTTCCTGTAATCACTTCAGTATAAAATAATTATTCTTCTCCACCCAAAAAAGGCATCTAAGCTGCGGTGAACACTACCTGGATATGTTACATAATACATTAGTAACTCAGGATTGAGGGTGCCAGATTGAATTTACAAAATTAAGCAAAACACAAAATAAAGAAAGTAGAATTCAAAAAGTTAGAGTACATATCCCTACAGCCTGAACTCTGTCCTCAGCCATCAAATTGGCCAGAAGAAATAAGCCAGAATTCCAGAATGTGTAAGGCTGAAAGGAACAACAGAGGATCACTTGTGCCACCTCCCTGCCCAGGCAGGGCCACCGCAGCGCAATGCCACTGTGCCCTGTGCTGTGGGATGGCCCTGCCTCAGCAGGGAGGTGGCACCAGATATGTCCCATTCATAAGTCCCACCCGATGAAACCAGTGTTCCAAGTTCCTTCCAACTTTACTAATTCTGTGATTCTGTGAGTATGCTCAGTGTTAAATAAATAAATATATATATATAAATAATATGTGTATCATATTGATAGAGTTACATTTGCATTATTTGACAGTGTTATGTAACAATATTCCTAAAAACCTGTGCAAATATAGTAACTGAATATTCCAGTTTGGGAAAAGAAGAGTTAGAGAAAGGGTATTTCTGAAAAAAAAGAAGAGAGAATTTGTCAAACTAAAGGGTTGATGGTCCCTGAATTGCTCTTCAACAGAGAATAAGCCCCAGTCATTGAGCCAGCTCATGTCCAGGACCACTATCAGACATGGGGCCTCAAAACCAAACAATCTTTCCCCAAAACAGGGGGCTCGCACACCTGATCCTTCAGTTCCCAGCAAGGAAATTTGAGCCCTAAACTCCAAACACCTTCAGCAATGGAAAAAATGCCCAGTATCTAAAGGAGCCAACAGGAAAGATGGAGTGAGAGTATTGATGAGGGATGGATGGCCAGGATGAGGGGGAATGGCTCTCCACTGCCAGAGGGCAGGGATGGATGGGATATTGGGAATTAGGAATTGTTCCCTGGGAGGATGGGCAGGCCCTGGCACAGGTGCCCAGAGCAGCTGTGGCTGCCTCTGGATCCCTGGCAGTGCCCAAGGCCGGGTTGGCTGGGACCAGGGGCAGCCTGGGACAGTGGGAGGTGTCCCTGCCATGGCTGGGGTGGGATGAGATGAGCTTTAGGGGTCCCTCCAGCTCAAACCATTCCATGATTCTGTGATGTAGCTCTGCAGCTGCAGCTCAGGAGCTGTCAGAGCTGGCAGTGTTTGGGGCTGGCCAGCGCTGCACGCAGGGAAGGGGTGCTGGGGGAGATCCCACCAGCTCCAGCACAGCACAGGGATGAGCACTCTCCTGGAGCTTGTCTTTGGTGCTGTTCAGGGACATCCAGCACTGCCTCACTGCACAGGGCACTCCAAACCTTGTGTACAGGAACAGCAGGCACAGGTACACACAGTGCAATTGCACTTGGTAGGCATCACCAAATATAAGCCTGTGAGGATGCTTCATAGCAATCAAATGTTATTAAATTATAATTTCCACAGAAAACAGAAACTTAACATCTGTTTATCAGAAACAATCTGACCATTTATATAAATTCTCAATGAAAATTTTTGCCTTTAGTGGCAAATCTCAAAATATGCATCTGTGTAAGATTAATACAAGTTTTAAAAGCTTCCACTTCATCACCGTGAATTCACCTGCACTCAGTTACCTACTAATAACATTTCCTTCCTCTTCAAGAGTTTATCCAGGCCTACGGGGGGATGACTCCCAAGGATGCTTTTGCCATTACAGAGTAGGTCTGAAAGCTGCTGAAATGTTCTGCTGTGAGCACAAGCTGACAAGGCACAGCCACGTCCAATGGCCTTTTTCTTTAGTAAAATTCATATAGATCAACAACCTTCAAAGCAAAAAGAAGACAAGGAGAAATTTCAAAACCATCCTCTTGCTTTTTCTAGGGATAAATCAGAGTTAAAGGATATAGGAAAGATAATTTTTGACAAAGATGAGTCATATAAATATGATGAAGAGAAAATCAGGTATAATTAAAATGCAGGTTTATTTTGGAAGAGATTTAGGTATGAAGGATTAGTCCTTAGTGCCTGATTATCCTCAAACTTTCTAGCTGAAGTAATGGTTAATAAAAAGCTAATTCCATTGATTAATTAATTAAAAGTGGAAGCCACAGGATCACCTACAAGGGGAGTCAAGACCTGCTGTGACTCTTGCAGATGCACCAGCCTGCAGACAGCCATCACCTGTAGAGCAGGGGGGAGGGGGGGAAGAGAAAAGCTGGAATTGGAGAAGTTTAGAGGTGAAGTTAAGCAAAGTCCTTCCATTAAAGGCAAGCCACTTTAATATTTTTGTGGTCTGAGTTTAAACGTGGTTCCTTTAATTTAATTTTTTTTCAGCTGTATTTCTTAAACCATGAACAAGGTGTTTCTTTTTCGCTCCATTGGTTGATTATTGTCTGAAGCAGCCAGGATTTTAGGTAAGATCCTGGTTTCCAATTCAACTGTCCAGGGACGGATGAGCTCATGCTGCCAAAACCAAACCCCTCCACACTGCAACTTCTTCTGCCTCTTCTCAGGGAGCTCAGCTTGCACCTGTGGTAACACAGGTCATCTTCTGGGATAAAATACAGGATCTCACCTGCAGTTCAAACTGGACAAAGTGCTCAAAGTGCAATTTAAATTATTTCAGTTTCTCTAGCTAGGACAGACAAGAATGAGACAGGGGCAGCAGTAAAACAGTGAAAAGGGACAAAAGATGGAGAAGTCAAGACTCAAAAGTCAGGACTCAAAAGACTGATGGTTTGCCAGTCAGTTGAGCTCAAGAGTAAAAATGGTCAAATATAGCCAAAGTGGTGAAAAGGAAGATGGGAGTTTCACTGACAACCAGCCCTTTTCAGGGACTGCCATGACTAACCAAAAGCTTTGGAATAATTTTCTATCCCAAACATAAATTCTGAGATAAGTTTTGTGATTGTGACTCCCACCACTCTGATCCTTAAATCCTGGATGAAAAAGAAGCTCATGATGAAAGTGAGAGGACAAAGGTGGACTGGATGAAAAAGAAATATTGGAATATCAATGTCTTGACTGGCTTCTGGCTATTTCCATCCTTACAGCAACACATTATCCTAGCCATAGCCTGGCCAAGTTGGATATGGTTGGATAAACTTGGATAAGCTTATATTTTAAAGAGAAATCATGAATAAAAGACAAAGGCTGATATTTGCCAGACAGGAAACTGGATCATCAAGCTTGGGTAGGTCAAGCCTTTTTCAACACACATAAGCATAACTAGCTTTGCTTGTCTTTTGTGAGGGTAAAAAAAAAAGGATAAGCTTTATGCTGTAGTAGAAAAGGAAGCCCTTACATTTTTACTTCAGATCTTTTGATATCTGATAAGCCAGGCCCTCCAAATAAGGAGCACTTTACACTGGAATGATATAAAGCATTTAGAGTAAGTCCTGTAGTTCTCTTTCATAAGGCACCTTGGAGGTGGGGCTGATTCCAAAAGTCACTATAGTCTTTCTCATTCATCAAGTGAAACTCAGGGCTGCAAAAAGCTGTCTGGGGAAAAAAGTGGAGCTATTTCCCAGTCTTTTCATAATAATAAAAGATCTCTTTTTGTCCAGGCAAGGACATTCTTCAAAGATAAACATGGACTCGTTAACTAAGATAAATTCTGGTGAAGTCAAGCAAAAAACTTGAAGAACAAACTACTGCACTGATGAGGACACCCACTATGCTGCTGCCCTGGAACCTCACTTGAATTACAGAACTGCTGTTTCATGTTCAGGGCTTCTTTGAAATAGATATTTGTAACCCACAATGGGTTCATTTTTCTCAAGCAGATCCATTTTCAAATCTATAGCCTTCATTCCAGAAGTCCAGAAGCCTCCAGCTCTCTGCTGCAGGCTGCCCTGCTCCCTGGGCTCCCCTGGAAGTGCTGCTGCCGTGGCAGGGAGCTGCAGGACAACCCCATGGTGGGGCTCAAGCATCTGAACACAGCCACCAGACTCCTAGAATCTGTGCTCAGTTTGCAGAGTGGTATGGCTTACTTTGATTTAACATTTCAAAAGTCACAGCATAAAATAAATTCCAGCAATCTATTCTTACCCAAATGATTTGAAGACTAATTTCTTTGTCTTCAAAAACATTTATTGTAATATATGTTATATATTATATGTATTGTATATAAATATATGTATTATTTATTTTATATATATTCTAATAAATATTAAAAGCATACATTGGGAAATTGATCTACACACACGTAGACACTCCTAACTACAGTCTTTAGTGTTTTACTATCAGCCTTTTGATTTAGATGTTTGACTTTATCATCACAGCAAGCCACAGAAAGTGGATTCACATAGGAATGTGAATTTCACAGTGAAATTAAACACTGATTTTGTTCTGAAAATCAACTTGTAGATGAGACAGTTTTCTGCAAGTATTACTTGGTGATAGACAGAGATAATTTAAAAGCAAAGGCATTATTTGCAGGACAGACAGTCTTTATAGTCTGCAATTGTTCTGAGCAAGAGAAAAATCCTTGATGAAATCAAATTTAGTCCAATGTTGATGATCAGTAAATGTAACAGGTATAACTTGAGATGGCAAACAGCTCAGATAATAAACTTGCAATTCTGGGCACTTACATGGGATTTTGCATGAGATCATTGCTACGATAACCAAGAAATTTTTTAATATCTCTGCCTATTGCCCTTTTCAATAGGATGCTGCTGTATTTTTGTGCTGTTTGGAGAACAAACCGGGGAGCTGAACAACACAGAAAGAGCTGGTGGCCATCGTTCCAAAGCAGCAGATGTGGGAATGACTCACATTACCCAGAAGCTAATTCTGAGCAGCTTTATGATGAAATCTGGGCATCTTTGAGAACATTCTGTGACCTGTGAACAGAACACAATTCTGGATACTGCCAAAGCCCCCAAATGATAGCTGTGAATCTCTCACTGCAAGCTCCAAAATGTGTTTGCAAACCTGAGAAACCAACAAAAGCAGCTTTTGAAGGGCTCAAGTGAAGACAAAACCAGCGAGCAATAGCAAAGGAGAAATTTTTTTGTAGTGTGTTGGAATGATTCCAAGGGAAAACAAACAGATACTATAGGAAAACCCAATCTTCTAAGAAAAGAAAAGGAAAGACCTGAAGGTAAAAAGTGTTTGTGGAACAGGAGATGAGTGTTAGACATGAAATCCAGATCATATGCTATTAAAACCTATAAGTAAAAAGTCAAACCACTGAAGGAGGTGTTTGCTGAGGGCAGAGATATCAAAGGGGAAGGTGGCTATTCATTTCTAAGACTTCAAGATTGAAGCAAGAGTCAACAAACAGACCCAGGAGACTTCACTCACATGCTCTCATCCTGCCCTGATAATTCGAGAGAAGTTTCTAAGCTCTTTTGTCCAAGAGCTTATGGTTGATCCAGTCTTACCCAGGAGAAATTACCAGTGACAGCCCATTCTCTCACCAGCTGTTATGAAATAGCTATCAAGGAACAACAATCTCCTTTGAGTACTATGGAAACGGGGATGAATGGCATTTTATGGAATAAATCAATATTTACTGATAAATTACGAAAAAACCACAGCCCCTTCCTTCTTCCAAACAAGACAGATCATCCTTAAAATTAACTTAGTTTGGATGAGAAAGGAGATGTACTTGGGCCCACAGAAGCTCTGGTTGGACCCTGCATTTCAGCAAGAACATACCAGGGAGGGCACATGGATGGTGGACAGAACACTGTCCTGAAGAACAGCAAAGTAGGGCAGGACTCTCCATTCCAGAGAAATTGCAACTGAGGGAACTGAGACAGAGTGTTTAAAATCATGGGCCATGAGAGGGACATAGATGGAGATGACACCAAAGCCAAGTGGAGATTGAATGCAGGAGGCTCAAAAGAGACAGGGCAAGGTGGTTCTGGGCACAGCAGCCCCATGGTGAAGTCCTTGGCACAGTTATGCGTGTGCCACTGTCTGCATCAATTGGGACAAACAAATTCATGGAAACGTAATACACCTAGGGCTATTAAGTACAGCTTATGGTTTATTAATTCCCTCAGCTCACAAGGAATCACAGGATCATTTGGAGTGGGAAAGCCCTCCCAGACCATGGAGTCAAAGCTGTAACCAATCCCCACCTTGTCCCCAGCCTAGAGGGCTGAATGCCATGTCCAGGTCTTCCTTGGGCACCTCCAGGACGGGAAATCCAAACCTCCCTAGGCAGCCTCTTCCAGTGCCTGACCACCCTGTCAGTGAGGAAATAGACTCTGTTGGAAGTATTTTGGGAATGCATCAGTTCCTGCTTGCTGTCCTCTTGCCTCTTCCTTGGGCATTTCTGTCCAAAGAGACAGTGAGCTTTGGGACGGGAGTTTGGTTGACCAAGGCCAGTGTTCTTATCTTCAAAGCAGAGATCTGTTCATTAGGGAATTATTCAGACATTCACTAAATCTTGCTTTCTCAAAACTGGAAAAAAGTGGATTAATTGGATAGAAATAAGCATGTGAAATCTAGCTGGACGAGTGATAACACTAACACCACATTCTTACAGACACCCTCCTCTTGAGACTATATTATTTTGTGTCTCTCAGTGTTCCAGTAAAGAACAAACCAATCATCACTTTAGCTGAGGGCACAAAGGCTGCAGCTTTACCAGCGACTGTATCCAGTTCCACTCTTTGGCACAGAGGCTGTTAATACTGGGAAAATCACTTACTCTTCCATTTCAGAACTGCCACTTCCAAACAGCCTGATCGGAATGGCCACGCCAAGCACTAAACTAAGCCCAGCACTTTTGGGGAAAGCTCTCACCAGTCCAATGGTTCAGTGATAAGGCTGAGCAAGACCCCCAGGCACTTTTCCTGGTGGGGTCTGCACGCAGGAGGGGCTCCCATTGTACTGAGGGCTTTTCACAGGTCCCAGGACTACCTGCAGGCTCAGGAAATGGGAAAGCCCAGAAATCCAGCCTTGGGGTTCCAGCACAGCAAGGACTTGGACCGTCTGAGCAAATCCAGATGAGGCACCAGGATGATCAGAGGGATGGAACAGCTCTGCTGGGAGGAAAGGCTGGGAGAGTTGGGATTGTTCAGCCTGGAGAAGTCTTTGGGGTGACCTCATTGTGACCTTCCAGTGCCTGAAGGAGCCAAGAAGAAAGATGGAAAGAGACTATTTACAAGGTCCTGGAGTCACAGAACAGGGGGTAATAGATTCCCACTGCCTGAGGGCAGGGATAGATGAGACTTTGGGAAGAAATTCTTGGATGTGAGGGTGGGGAGGCCCTGGCACAGGCTGCTCAGAGAAGCTGTGGCTGCCCCAGCCCTGGAGGTGTCTGAGGCCAGGTTGGACAGGACTTGGAGCACCCTGGGGTATTTGAAGGTGTCACTGCCCATGACAGGGGTGGAATGGGATTAGCTTTAAGGTCCCTCCCAAATCAACTCATTCCATGTTTTTATGGTTCTATGAAATAAATGCAAATCCAACATGACCAGCATCAGATGTGTTCCAAGCTCTAAGTAGCACATGCCACATCATTTCTCTAAAGATCTGTTGGAAACTGAAGGAATATCCTGAACCATTTCCAGGCGTTGTGGGTAGGAATAGGCATCAAAAGGGATTATCACCAGCTCAGCTGGGCCAAAGGACACAAGACTGACACTCTCCAGCATCTCCCATCCCACTCAAGCACGCACTACACGGGAAATACCGAGGAAGCAACTTAAGACAATCCTTTCACTGGGAACTTATAAAGTCAGGCCCAAAAGTTATGCTTAAGGGGAGGTAGTTACTCATCTGAGGTCAACAGAACTCAAAGCTGTGCAGGAAATTAGGGAATGCAGCTGTGCCTGTTCCTGCCTGATCAATGAACACTTGGAATGGGTCTGGATACAAAATCTGCAAGCTCTGGTCCTGTACCACCCAAAGGATTGATGAAAATGAAAATGATCACTGAAATGAAGAAAGTCTCTTCGAGAAGGGAAAATGGGAGACAGTGTTGTCTGCTCTTCAACAGCCAGGTGGGATTAATGCCTTCCTGCCACAGCCCCAGAGGTCTGGCAGCTGTCAACTCCTTGCACACTGGATTAATTAATAGGCTCATCAGAAAGAAATGAATTGTCTTCTAAAGGCATCCATCTAAGAAAGTTGGAGTGATTCAAGCTCTGGGAGGTGCCTGTTTCTCTCCACTGACTCTCTGTGCAATCTCTGTGCAAGCCCAGGCACATCCAACTGACTATTACACATTCAGATGAATCTTAGGCAAGATGAATCCTACAACGAGTTTTGCAAGTGCATTACTAATGCAACTATTCTGCTTTTCTCAAGGGAAAATGTGGTGCTCTTCACGCTGTGTTAAAACAGATGTTTTCAGCTGCTCTTTATTTTAAGAATCCCCTTTTGGCCATGTGAATTTTAAGCCCTTCATACAAAGACAATTATTTAACGGGGGTGTATCACTCAGAGAACCACGACTGCTCTGAGGTTACCACTCGCCATAAAGGTGATCATGGGCAAAAGAACCCTCGGCCACTGATGCATTTTGAAGGCATGACTGGACTTGCATAGTCAGGTGGCACCAATAACTCCCACTTCTCACACAGCCTCCTTGATTGATTTTTTGTTATTCTCTCATAATAAAGCTTCACTGCATTTCTCTGATCCAGCCCTACCTCAAGCAAAGGTTTTGCCAATAGGAGAAAGCAAACAGAATTAAACCCTTCAAATAATTATGGTCTAAAAGACCCAGGTGGGCATCTTTTCTTTTACTGCTCTCACAGGAAAAGAAAAGAAAAGGAAAGAAAGAAAAGAAAAGAAAAGAAAAGAAAAGAAAAGAAAAGAAAAGAAAAGAAAAGAAAAGAAAAGAAAAGAAAAGAAAAGAAAAGAAAAGAAAAGAAAAGAAAAGAAAAGAAAAGAAAAGAAAAGAAAAGAAAAGAAAAGAAAAGAAAAGAAAAGAAAAGAAAAGAAAAGAAAAGAAAAGAAAAGAAAAGAAAAGAAAAGAAAAGAAGAAAAGAAAAGAAAAGAAAAGAAAAGAAAAGAAAAGAAAAGAAAAGAAAAACAGAGAAATTTTGTTGCTGAAGTCCACAAAGAAATTTGAAAACACATAAAAAGAAACCTTTTGACAAAGTTCTGCTTTGAATTAATTTACTGAGACTTCAACAGTGACATGACAAGAGTCAAGAATAAGATTGAAAATATATTCTTTGGTCCCCTCACTTAGGAAATACATATTTGAAGTATCACTTTGCAAATAAGCTAATCTTGGTGCTGTGCCCTTAAGATGAAGGGAATATGTTTTTATGTGAACACAAGAATTAATAATCTTTCAGCATTCTCTATGTAGAGAAGGAAGGAGAGCAGAGAGATTAAGGGATACACAAAATCACAGAATTAAAGAATGGTTTGGGTCAGAAGGGACTTTAAAGCCCATCCAGTGCCACCCCCTGCCAGGGACAGGGACACCTTCCTCTGTCCCAGGGTGCCCCAATTCCTGTCCAACCCTGCCTTGGACACTGCCAGGGATCCAGGGGCAGCCACAGCTGCTCTGGGCACCCCTGTGCCAGGCCCCCAGACCACCCTCACAGGGAAGAATTTTTTTTTTAGTAACTTGCTTCAGCTTCTCTTTTGAAGAATAAAAATATTTCAGTGAGACATAAAATTTTAGCACAACCATTTTGGATGAAAGGAAGAAGTCATGATTTTTGTACTTTCTGCTCTTCAGTGCATAAAAAAATACAGCATAAAGAAGTTAGACAAGAAAAAGAAATATGAGCAGCATGAACTGTTCTACACAATATTTTTGACTAATCTTTGCCTTTAAAAACATAACCTGGGAAAACATGAGACCAAGACCTTTTTAATACATCATCAGTTCTTTATTGTCCTAATTTTGCTTAATTAAAAAAATATTAATGTTAGCCTAACAGTGACTAGTTGTGGACAAATGTTTCTCTCCTTGCTCTTAAACCTCAGCAGAGACTATCTGGAAATCACCAGGGAATGCTCAAAATCTGGAGGAAAGATAGGAACACCAGAGAATCTTTTGGCTTTAAAGGTTTCTCTTCCATTTAGACTTTCCATTTGCTATCCAATTCTCCCTTGAGATATACACGTAACAGAGCATTGCAGAAATATATGTAAAAGTATCACTTCTAACTCTCTTTTTGACAAGCAAGTGCAGAAATTCTTTTCATACCTGATGAACCTGAGTCCTGCCCTGAGGATGTGCAGGGCTGGAGAATGGAAGTGGAGGAGGGATGAGCCCATTGCTGAAGCAGCCAGAGTGGAAACTCCTTTATCTGGAAAAGTTTGGGAATCTTCCTGTCTCTGGGATGAGGTTGTTATGTAAAAGCATGGAAAAAAAGTGATTAAAAAAAAGTGCCAGCCCACCTCTGTGCAGTGCTCAGTCTCTTCCAACCTCAGGAACAAGTCAGCAGTGTTAAGAAATGTGCTGGAAATCCCACTGTGTAGGAGCCACTAAACCAAAGCAGTCATTCAGAAAGTGCTGTGTGTTAAACCTGACGATGTGGTAAAAACCAATGGAAATCACAAAGCCAGGCTTCACCACAACTCCAGTGCTAGCAGCTCCTGGACAGCTTGGGGAAGAGCAATGTCCAAATCCTCCAGGTGACCCTCACTGCACTTTAGGACAAGGCATTTTGTCAAGAATAAAAATTCAAACTACACTTTTTTTCCAGTCAGCTCAACTACTTCAGTTTAGACAAAAATACCCAACTTTGCAATTTTGTAATTTCATAAACATTCTCTTTATTTTTCTCTTAGCTTCCTCTCTTGCTGATTATTTAATTAAATTAGCTCATAAACTGTGACAGTTTGATTCCTATTAGACGCTGTAGTGAATTTGTTCAGACACTGACAGCAACACTCAGGATTCCCTGTGCTTGCTGAATTCCTACAAACACATCAGCATTTGTGTTTTGCATTTGTGCCTTTTCCACACACATGTCACATGCCAACTACAAATTTCAGGATATTTTACACCAAAACGGTTCATCCAGCAGCCAGGCTTTCTCACCCTGGAGTTCCCAATTCTCACTCTAAAGGAATTTTTAAAAAAGCCTCACATTTACCTCTTTCTGTCCTCTGACAGGCCAGGCTGGATGTGGCTTGGAGCAACATAGTCTAGTGGAAGGTGTCCCTGCCCATGGTAGAGGGGTGGAATTGGATGGGCTTTAAGGTTCCTTCCATCCCAAACCATTCCATGATTCTACGATGGGAACTAACTCAAGATGGACAGCTTACAGTCATCATTCTGCAACTTCACATTAAATCATTAAAATTCACTAAATAAATACAACTTGGCCCTATTAAGAGTTAACATTTGGGACTGATTGTTTCCTGCTTGGAAAGAGCAGAAAGTAAGTATTTTTATTTCAATCAGTATTTTTATCATATATTAACAGAGAATGATCAGACATTTGAGAATTCCCTTGTTTATATTTTGCTTTTGGATAGGGAAATTATGATTGCCTAGTCTTAGCATATCAACAAGACACCGCAGGATGCCAAGACAGGAAGAACAGTTGCTTGACAGGAGTTGTTCCTGGATGTTTAACAGAAAGTTCTATGTTGCAAGACATTTGGAACAGACTGACACTTTGCAAACAAAAATATCATTTATCTCTCAAATTACCTCACATTTACAGCAAAGCTATGCCTAAATCACCAGGATGGGGAACTGTCAGCCTGTTGGAACTTGGCTGTGCATGAAACCCAGTGTTTGCCTTGTTCTACCTTTCTAGAAACTGTGACTCTGAGAACTAAAGCTCCCTCAAACTGCATCCCATAGAAAAAGAGGCCAAAAATCAAAAGGTTCGGTTGTAGCATTCGCTCTGCCACTGCCCTGCAGTGCATCAGGCAGAGCAGGCTGCATTGAAAAAGTCTCTAATGACTAATTTTCATCTTAACAATGTTAATATAAAATTTTAACTTAAATTCTTCCTAACTTGGTGTTGAGGTGAGTTTTTTTTTACTTCCTCAAATACTTAGTTCTATTTTCTTGGTATTCCAGGTGAAGTCCCACATATACCACAGAAAACATCTCAGGAATCAGATGGTAATTCCTGCTCTTAAACAGTAACCAAAAATAAGGATTGGGATACTCTGACCAGTCCTGAAGGTGGATGGTGCTGCAGGAAGCAAGGAGAGGGTGTCAGCAGCACACGGACCTGCGGGGTACGGACAGGCTGACCCGGGAACCTCCACATCCACCTTCATGGAGAACAAGGCTTTCCCTGGCCCGAGGGAGCCTGGCAGCCGCCAGGGCAGGTCCTCCCTCGGCCAGCGCCCACAGCCCCATGGCCCCTCACAGCCCCATGGCCCCTCACAGCCCCATTGCCCCTCACAGCCCCATGGCCCCTCACAGCCCCATGGCCCCTCACAGCCCCATGGCCCCTCACAGCCCCATTGCCCCTCACAGCCCCATGGCCCCTCACAGCCCCATGGCCCCCAACACCCCTCACAGCCCCATTGCCCCTCACAGCCCCATGGCCCCCATCACCCTTCACAGCCCCATGGCCCCTCACAGCCCCATTGCCCCTCACAGCCCCATGGCCCCTCACAGCCCCATGGCCCCTCACAGCCCCATGTGCTCCCCACAGCCCCATGGCCCCTCACAGCCCCATGGCCCCTCACAGCCCCATGTGCCCCTCACAGCCCCATGTGCCCCTCACAGCCCCATGTGCTCCCCACAGCCCCATGGCCCCCATCACCCCTCACAGCCCCATGGCCCCCATCACCCTTCACAGCCCCATTGCCCCTCACAGCCCCATGTGCTCCCCACAGCCCCATGTGCTCCCCACAGCCCCATGGCCCCTCACAGCCCCATGTGCCCCTCACAGCCCCATGGCCCCCATCACCCCTCACAGCCCCATGGCCCCTCACAGCCCCATTGCCCCTCACAGCCCCATGGCCCCCATCACCCCTCACAGCCCCATGGCCCCTCACAGCCCCATGGCCCCTCACAGCCCCATGGCCCCTCACAGCCCCATCACCCCACGGGCCGGCTCAGCGCCCTGAGGTAAGATGGTGAGAAATGGAAGCTGCCATGAAGTGCAGCTGAGGCAGCTGGAAAGGGGCTCAGCCTGGAGAAAAGGAGGCTCAGGGGGGACCTTGTGGCTCTGCACAGCTCCTGAGAGGAGGGGACAGCCGGGGGGGTCGAGCTCTGCTCCAGGGAACAGGGACAGGAGGAGAGGGAACGGCCTCAGGCTGGGCCAGGGGAGCTCAGGGTGGATTTTGAGAAAATTCCTTCCTGGAATTCATTGTCCAGCCCTGGCACAGCTGTCCAGGGCAGTGGTGGAGTCGCCACCCTTGGAGGGGTTTAAAAGCTCTGTGGGCACTTGGGGACAGGGGGCAGTGGTGGCCTTGGCAGTGATGGAGAACAGTTGGACTCAGTGATCTCAGAGGGTTTTTCCAACCTTAATTATTCTGTGATTCTAAGGCTGCATGAGCAGCCTAAGCTCGGTGAGACTGAAGCTGTGTACTGCTTTGGTCAACTTTTTTTTTTTTTTTTTTCCAAATTATGATAATTTTAAACATACTGGAGGGTGCATGCAGCATCTTTCATCTACCGACAATTATTTTATCTAAGGACACACAGAGATACCAGAGGTTCCATAAACAAATGGCAACAGTTCAGTTTCACAGAAGCCCACATTTTTGGAGTGAAATGTGTGAACTATGACTGAAAACAGATCGGACAGACACTCACACACTTCCTAAAGTTCAGAAACCCTTCCTGTCTGTGTCCCTCACTTTGAACTGTCTTGTTACTTAAAAATATTATTTATAAATAATGATTTATCTTTTAACTGTACATAGGGGAATTCTGCTCTGATATTTTCCCTGCTGGGGATAAGAAGCCAACAGGTCACACCCATGTCCCAGCAGTCAGCCTTCCTCTGCCTCTCCAGATGACATTGGGACTGCTAAAGATGGAAGCTAATAATAAATGGACTTTTCTTGCAAAAATGCTAGTCATGACTAATATTGAGCAGTGTTGCTGTGGCAGGGCAGCCACCACAGCTGGGCCCAGCCCCTGCAGCCAGTGTCTTGCCACAGGCAGTCCCAGTGTGACCAGCCTGTCACACCTGTGGTGGCTGTGGTGGCCAGCAGGTCAGACGCTGGCCAGCCATGGTTAATGTGACCACAGATCAGATTGGACTGGGCTGGAGCCCTGCCGAGGGTCAGTGGAGTCTCATCCTCGGGTCAGCAGTCAGGGATTCTCTCTGAGGGTCAGCAGCTGCCTCAGGCAATTCCTCAAAGCTGAGCCCTCGCCTTTCTGGGACAGTGACTGCACATTCCATAGAGAGGCTACCCCTCTAAACTCTTCGTAATTCTCATGTCATTTGGGTAGTACCAATTCCATTTTACATTGCAAATCTGTATTTAAGTGTTTGCAGGGCTATAACTTCACTGATTTATCTGGTTTCTAGAAATAATCTCATTTAAACAACTTATTTGTCTGTTTTACAATCTCCAGCAAAAGCAACCTCCTGCGCTGACCTTATGTGACTGTGGGGAACAATGGTTCATGCTTCAATGTGACAAACTGTCCTGTTCTCCACATTTCTGATACAAGGCCTTTAGGTATCACCGGTCTGACAGGAACACCTGAGCCAAACTGAGGGAGTAGTTTACTAGGGATCTGCTGACTTTCAATATCCTTGGATCATTGACTTGAGGACAGGCTTTCCAGATTCTCTCTGGCTCCATCACAAAATGTAACTGACCTGCAGCACCATCCAGCTGACAAAGTGTAACTCTCCCACTCACTATTCTGCACAGAGCAACCACCCACATACCCACCTGGAGCAGGTGGTAGGAAAACATCAGTGAGGAGTGAGGGGATCATAGAATCAAATAATGGTTTGCTTGGAAGGGCCTTGAAGTTCATCCAGTGCCACCCCTTGCCGTGGGCAGGGACACCTTCTATCATCCCAGGGTGCTCCAAGCCCTGTCCAGCCTGGCCTTGAACACTGCCAGGGATCCAGGGGCGGCCACAGCTCTTCTGGGCATCCTCTCTCAGGGCCTCCCCACTCACAGGGAACAATACCTTCCCAATATTCCATCTAACCCTTGCCCTCTGGCAGTGGGAGGGCAATCCCCGTGTTCTGTCCCTCCATCCCTTGTCCAAAGTCCCTCTCTTGGAGCTCCTTTAGACACTGGGAGGAGCTCTGTGGTCTCCCTGGAGTCTTCTCTTCTCCAGGTGAACAACCCCAACTCTCTCAGTCTTTCCTCACAGCAGGGGATCCTGCCTAACAATGATTCCATAGAAAGAAAACAACTCTTTAAGTCCTTATAGGAGAGGCTGGAAGGCCCTGGTTATCCTGGGAAGGACATACTGCAGGTTTGTTTGGAAGAGGGTAGAGGTGTTCTGATTGTGAGAAGGGATATTAAATCCCTAACACACCTAATCAGCGGAAAAGGTGGTGAGTAACAGTAGCTTGAAACCCCTTGGGCAAGCAGAACTCCCCACAAAGGAAAGAAGGGGCCAAACCCAGCAGCACTAATATAGAGATTTTATTTCGACTGTATCGAGTTGTACAGCACATTTTGTTTGTCACAATGCCATCAAACTGACTCAAGTTTTTGGCCAGCACATTGTGACGCTGAAACTCACAAGAGCTAAAAGCAGTTTGGACTAATGGCCTGAATGGGAGGGCCAGCAGTACCTGGTTTCTGGCTTCCTCATCACTTGCGGTCATTCCAACACGTGCAAAACAGAAGCAAATCCAAGTTTCTTCTGCCAGGCCAATGGTCACACTTCCATGTCCGGCAATGACTGCAAGGTACAAGGCAGGGGAGAATCTGAAGCAAGGTGCCTTTTCTTCCCAGAGCCAAGTTGGTTGTTCCCAGTATGGAAAAGAAGCAGAGTCTAAGTAAGTACAGGGTCTTCAGAAGATGAGCTTCACTTACACATCAGGATTTACAATACCAGAGGCTGACAAGTCAAAGTGCAGGAAAGGGTCCTTATTTCATTCCTCCTCATGGAGATGACAAACCATTTCTGAAAGATGTGGGAGATCACAACAGTGTCAAGTCCTTTGCCTTGTTAGCAGACCAAGGTTCTCCCTGCCACATACTGAGTCTCAGCTCCTGAAGTGCAGAATATATTGGAAAGAAAACCTACATTTCTGCAAAGAAATGCCCCACTTTCAAACTCTTCTTCCTGACTAGTATCCACAGATGCCTTACAGAGGAGGTAGGATGGATGCTCCCCAAGGGATCTAGGGATTACAAGCCCACTGAAGCCCACTTTAGAAACCATTCTTCCTTTCTAAACCCGGTTTTTGTCCTTAGGGTGAGTTGGGATTCCTGCTCTCTAGTTTAAAGGAGAAGCAGAGAGGCATTTACAAGTTGGCAACTCTGAACTTTGACCGCTGTACAGGAGACAAAAAAAAGAAGTCAAATTCAAGAGGCATTTCAGGTAGCACTGGGGCAAGTCAGCGAGTTTGTTTCCACCACTGAACAAATGCCACATGTTATGGTTATCACTGTAACTGTACATCCTAAAGTGAAAAGCACAGACCATAGTGTCTATGTCAGCCAGTGTCCTTCCCCACCCCTGTTTTGGTATCGATGCTTCATTCTCCCTTCTTCGGGTTACATTAAGTGCACAGAAATATATAGCAGCATTTGGACTGAAACCCTCACATACACCAGACAGAACATTCCAGGAGGTAAAACAACACATTATGGCCTATACCCTCAAGGTATCAAGTTTTCAGGATAAAGAGCAGTAGGAAGTGGAGAGCTGAGGGCAGAAAAGGGGAGGAGGAGCAACACAGGAACATGAGTTCTGTTTCCATGCCAGGAGAGGATCAGGGTGCCATTCCTGTGTTAGCACCAGGCTGTGACACTACCGCAGACAAAGCAGACGGGCAGAGCAGAAGTGAAAAGCCAATCCCCCATCTCCCCATGGTGCTGGGGGCAGGGACAAAGTCCAGTGTGACACTGATCCCAGCGGAGCCTGAAAATGGGCACAATCTGCTCAGCCCTTTTCAGCTGGAATGAATTTCTCTTCAGAGCCCGAGAGAAAATCAGTTAGTGATGGCTAATGAGTCTTGTTCACCAAGCTCATCCCAAATCACATTCATGGGAAGAAAATCTACAGATCAGCTCCCGGCTGAGGCCCTTCCAACACCCACAATACCATCCAGAGCTTGCCCTCTTCTCACACAGCAGCCTGCCTTTGGAGGGGGAGGTGGTTCTAAACATGCCTTTCTATTGCTTTGGGGGGACTTTGCACAGGCAAAGAGCAGGGAAAACATTGCTTTCCAGCCCACAAAAGGAAGAGGTTGTGATCTTCTCTCAGGTCTAGGCCATCAAGGCTACAACACATGGGCCCACCAGCTCCGAGGTGGGGACACAGCAAACTCTGATCTGAGCTCCTCTGCTCCAGCCTGGCAGCGAGGCTGCTGCAGACAGTGCATTCCAGCTTGGTGTTCAAGTGTTGCACCAAAGGCCTTCACAGTTACCCTGGAAGCAGAGTCACCCTTCAAACCCACGAGAGAAAAGGCTGGGCTTAGACAGGTCCCTTGTCTGGCATTCAGCTGGAAGCTGTGGCAATGGGTTTCTTCATATGTTGGCTCATGAGCTCCCTGGCACGAGACACTTGGATATGGTCATAACAGGAGTTACAAACAAGGACAGGGTCGTACAACTGCTGATCAGGGATGGGCAGCTTCAGATGGCAGCAGGTAGCACAGAACACATTCCCACAGTTCCTGTCAAGGAGCAAGAAAACCAGTGAGAAGAGAGCTGGGATCAGCACAGCAGAACTTTAGCAAACACAAAGGGTCCAGGTCAGGGCAAAGCACCAGCCTGACTGAGGATTGTAAATGTGTTTCTTATACTGTGGTCAGCAGTGCAAGCAAACTGCTAGTGCTGACAGGGACTCGCTGCTGTCCCGGAAAGGGATCAGAGGCCTTAACACAGAAATGAGAACAACGTAGAATGGAACTCTGGAGGGAACTGATGAGTCCCAGCATGTAGTGGATAGACCTAAAAGCTTCTCCTGGGAGCTGGAGGGAACAGACCTGGCAAAGGGGATTTTTGTGACACCAGACTGAGGGGAGGAAGGGCTAAGAGCGCTGACATTTTTACCTGCAGTGGTGCCTCCGTTTGGCCAGCCAGAACTCACAGTCACAGTTGAAGCAGTGTGAGGCCATGTGGTCTGGGACCCACCGCGTGACCTAGGGCAGACACCAGTCAGCTCCTGTCTGTATCCCCCCAGTGACAGCTCTGGGCAGGCTGGGGGTGGCTTTGGGCCACACCTCACAGCGAGCCTACCCCACCTGAGCCATTAGCAGCAGAGGATGTGTCAAGGACACGCTCACTGCCTCACTTCCAGACCACTCTCTGCTACTGTGCCCACCCAGGTCAGCTGCAAAAAACATTCCCTCCCACTGCATCACAGCTCTGTGATGGGACACACACCTCAGTTTCCTTCTTATCCACAGGTTCCCAGCTTGCTTCTGACAAACAGTCCTCGCTGTGGTCAGAACAGAAATCCTCCGTGTCGCTACCGTCTGATTCCTTAAGACATGTCTGCAAAACGAGACCAGGTCACCAATCCCGTCTGCTGCCGGGCACACACTCCAGGGCATGTCCTGTTCTGCACACTCTGTGCTGGTAAGGGGCAGCTGGGTGGCTCCCAAGCCCCCAGACATGGGGTAAAGCATCCATGTGTGTGTAGGAGTTTGGTCCTCAAGCAGCAGAGATACCTCGGGGTGGAGGAGGACATGCCCAGGACAGGGATACAACTGACAGAGGAACAATCTTTCCCACCCCCTCCCAAAGGTATGGAGAGCTGTGGGTTGGAGAGGGTACAGGGACCCAGCGTGGGGTGTGTGTGAGCGGCCTGTACTCACAAAGTCATCCTCATAGTCCATGGGGGGCTCGGCCGGAGGGGCGCAGAAGTGGCGAATGTCCAGGCGCAGCTGCAGCTCCCGCACCTGCCGGCGCAGCTGCTCCACCTCCTGCTTGTAGCTGGCCTCGATCTGCCGCAGCCGGTGCTGGATCACATCCGTGGGGAAGGGCAGCCCGTCGTCGTCCAGGTAGAGAGGAGGCACAGGAGAAGGACATTTTGGCGGCAGGTGCTTGGGACCAGAGGCTTGTTTCAGGTGACAGGGCAGCCACAAACGGCTGGGCTTCCCCAAATGTGTGCTCACATGGCCAGTGCAGGCCGAGGACTTCCCACCTTCCCTGCCAGACCATGGGCCACTGAGGCACAGGCCTGGGGCCCGCAGGGGTTTGCTGCTCAGCCTCTTGCTGCAGCAGCCATAGGAGAGGAGGTGTCTGGGTGTCGGCTCCCCGTTGGGCAGTGATGTCACCATGCCTTGAAAACTGTCCCAGTTGCAGCCCAGGAAGGAGAACTCACTGCTTTGGCTCTGGGAAATGGGCTTGCGCCATTGCTCCAGCAGGAGCCTCCCCGGCTGGCCAGGTTCCTCAAAGGGCATGCTCCGGCCAGCATCACCTCTGCCCTTGTCTGCATCTGGGCATGAGATACCCAGGGCAGGGCCTGGGATGTCCTGAGAAGGGGTGCCTGGTGCCAGGGACTCCTGGCTGGAAATGTCTGGGCGGGTGGTGATTCTTTTAGGACAGCCTCCTCCATTGGACACAGTGCCAGCAGCCTTCAAAGGTTCCTGGGGACAGGTTTCCAAATGCCTTCCAGAACTGGTGGGAACCTCGTCACTGTTCTCCTGTCCAGAAGGATTTGTATCTGGACCTCTGCCATCCAGTTCCTCTGTGAGTGTTCCACTTCCCTCTTTTGCCTCCACAGGGACACTGCTGGCTGGCACAGCAGACTGGCTGCCCAGCTGTCTGCTCAGCCCTTCATGCTCAGCATGGGTGCTGCCTTGCAGGGGAGGATTCTCCTCCTCCTCCTCCCTGGGCTCTGCCTCTCCTGTGGCCACTGCAGCACCTTCAGCCCCCTCAGTGTTGGCATGCCGGGCTTCCAAGCCCACCCGCACCTCCTGACAGTGGTTGTTCAGGTTGGGGTCACTGGATGTGCGGGTTAGAGGGCTGCTGGAGTCACAGGCTGAGAGCAGGTCATCCATAGATCTTGTCTTTGGTAATCTAGAACCCAAAAGCAAAGCAAATCTCACAATAAATCCCCCAAAACTTCCCTGGTTTCAGTCAAAACTGAGACAAGGGCAGGGAAATAGTCCCCATTGCAGCTCCAGGGGTCGGTGCAGAGGGGCAGTGCAGCTGCAGGAGCTGAAATGCACAACACCACAGTGTGGCCTCCTGCCTTTGGGGTGCAGCAGGGACCTCAACTCCTTCTCCAAGTGGCTGGGGCACTGCTACAGAGCTCTTGGTCCCACAAGGAAGATGAGAACAACAACAGAGAAACTACAAGCAGGAAGATCTGTGGGCATGCAACACCCTGAGCCTGAAGCTCTAAGCTCTTACCTGTCCAAACACCTGCCACTGAAGTCCTGGCTCTGAGATCCGGGGGGCATGTAGATGTCCATGTCCTCCTGTCTCAAAGGATGTGGCGAGGAGGCTGGGAGGTACACGGCTGTCCAGAGGTGCAGGGCACGCACGTGGCACACGGGATGCAGCACCTGCGACATCGTCCGTGTCAGAGCCCAGTGCCTCCAAACCCCTTCAGCCCCTCCCCAGTGCCTGCCAGGGGAAAAGCCTGGCAAGCAGGGCCAGGAGCTCTACTGACCTGCTCAGATCCGGGCATGTAGAGCAGGTTGTGGAAGTTCTTGTTGCCAGCCCTCAGCAGGGACCAGACAGAGCAGGTGCGCTTGTAGATGTTGTGCATCTCGCGCTCGCAGGGGCTGTTCCCCAGGAAGGTCCCGTACAGGCAGGAGTACGTGTGCTGCACCAGCTTCACCTGTGGCACGGAGGGGGAGCCACGCTCAGAGCCACGGGGAAAAGGGGGCTCCTGCCTAGAGGAGACATGTCTTCCCCTCCTCTGTGATGGCTCATGCACTACCCACCCTGGCTGATCTCACTGCTGTCCTTGCTTCCATACTGGGCAGGACAGAGATCACTTCAATTGAAGGGAAAGTAACACTTAGCTGATACCAAACCCATCCCTCTAGAACCAAATGACTCTCTAGAACCCTGTCCTGCATTTTTTTGGTAAGACAGAGATTAATTTTTCTCCCCTATTTTATTTTTTAAAAAATATTTCAGACCCATGTAGCTCTGAGATATGCAAATCAAACCAGTGCTGCTGCTGGCATCTGAATTCCCTGGGGTGTAAAGGGACTGGAGAAGGGATTCAAGAAAATCAGAGTATATAAACCCTCCACCACCCCTTCACAGGAGAACAGATTTAAACAGATTTAAAAGAAAATAAATTTAGATGAGATGTTACAGAAATTGTTCCCTGTGAGGGTGGTGAGGCCCTGGACCAGGCTGCCCAGAGAAGCTGTGGCTGTCCAATCCCTGAAAGTGTCCAAGGCCAGGCTGGACACAGCAGTCTGGGGTAGTGAAAGGTGTCCCTGCCCATAGCAGGGGATGGATGGAACAAGATGCACTTCAAGTTTCCTTCCAACCCAAATCATTTTGGGATTCTGTGATTACATCACATCACAATGTCCCAGGTTCTGCAGACCTCTTTTCTTTCAACTCCAGTACTGTAAAACACCACAACCTTCCCTCTGTCTCTGCTCACATGCATTTCTTACCAGAAAAGCTTCATTAAATTCGAAGAGGCAGGGAAATTGCTTCAGAAGCTGATGAACAGCATCCAGCCACTGGAGAAAAACTGGGCACTGCTCGTTCTGATCCTCCACCTTTTCCTGGTGTCCGCAGCGATCCCCAAACTTGTGACCAAAGTCCAGCCAGTCCGATTCAACGAGCACCTGGAAGCCCTGTGATTAAAAGAAAAAACAACTGCAGAGACTTTGCTGAGGACATGTGGCAGGACAAAGCAAGCCCCATGCACCAGGAAAGGCTGGGAAGGAGGCTGCTGCGGTGCCTGGCTTGGGAGCAAAGCCCACCAGGGTTGGAGGTTTTCAGACACAAACTAATAGCTGTTATGTCTATGCAGTAACCAGCTCAGAGAATTCAGAGTAGGGAAGCAGCTGAACTTTGAGCATAAGATGGTATTTCCCACAGCACTTCCCCAGGCTGGGCAGAGGAGTGAGGAACAGTTCACCCAAAACAGGCAGGAAAATAACAGGGAAAACTCAACACCCACCACAGCAGCTCAGAAACACCACTAAGCTTATTCCCAAATGCAGCACTGCTCCTTTCCACGGGGATTCTGAGATAAAAGCTGCCTTTGAACAGACATGAACTGCACTAGAGCACAATCCTACCTCCATGGTCCTGTAGTAAGGGTCCAGGAGAATCTTTGCCAGCGCCACAATCTGTGGAGTCCTGTCCCAGCCGTCGGAGCAGTGAACCAGCACCGGACGCCCTTCTCTGTCCACGGCACTGGAGACCAGCACTGCTGCCTTCAGCATGACAGACAGATGCTGAAGCCACTTGGTGCTCTCCAGGGCTGAAAGCCAGCTGCAAAGGGAAAAAAAAAAGCAAGAATGATTGCTTAGCTCTCCACTGAAGAAAAAACCCAACATTTTAACTTCAGTTTTCTTGGAGTCCTCAGCAAAAATAAATCTTTTCCAAAACATGTCCCAGAGGAGTCAGGGAGCCTGGAAAGAAGGGCAAAGAATCCAACCCCAAATTTAATTTTTCTCAAACACACCCACATTTTAGGAACCCCCAGAGGATACACACAACCAAGTGACACTCAGACAGTGCCACAATCCCTTCTGGATTAATGGATCTAAATTAGCATCATTCAAGCACTGTTAGCACTTTCCCACCCCTCTGTTTTCTCAGTTAGAAACCTGGGATAAAAAAAGGAAAACGGAGTGAAAACCCCCCACCCCCCCCAGGTCACTGTCAGATATGGCATCAAACTCAGCTAGAGAAGAGTCACTCACTTGCTGGGGTCTGGCACTTGACTGCAGACAGCACGCAGGTACTGGAAGCTGTTCCGGATGGAGTGTATGTTGGCCATGCCCATGAACACGACCTCACAGTTGGGGTAATACTCTGACACGAGAGAGAGGAACATTTAGAGAGAGCTACAGCAGCTACAGAATATTCTGAGCTGGAAGAGACCCACAAGGGTCATTGAATCCAACTCTGCTGCTACTGCAGCAACTGCCTCCACACCCCAGCGCAGCCACCCCTCACACACCACTCCTGGTGTTCATGGAGTCACCAAGGTTGGGAAAAACCTCCAAGATCATTGAGTCTAACCATTTCCCAGCACTGCCAAGGCCACCATTGACTCAAAGTCCTCAAGTGCCACATCCACGGAGATGTTAAACCTCTCCACAGATGGGGACACTAACACTGCCCTGGGCAGCTGTGTCAGGGCCTGACAGCACTTTAAAGAAGAAATTTTCCCCATATCCAACCTAAACCTCCCCTAGCACAGTTTGATACCACTTCCACTTATCCTGTCCCTGTTCCCTGGAGCAGAGCCTGACCCTCACCTGGCTGCCCCCTCCTGTCAGGAGTTGTGTAGAGCCATAAGGTCCCCCCTGAGCCTCCTTTTCTCCAGGCTGAGCCCCTTTCCAGCTCCCTCAGCTGCTCCTGGTGCTCCAGACCCTTCCCTAGATCCATTCCCTCTTCATGGTCTTTCTTGTCCTAATAGGCACAAAACTGACCCCGGTGGCCAGATAAGGGGGACAGTCACTGCTCTGTGACCACATTATTGCTGGTACAGCTCAGGTGTCATTGACCTGTTGCTCACCTGGGCACACCTAGGTACATGTTCAGCTGCTGCCAACCAGCACCCCCAGGTCCTTTTCTACTGGGCAGCTTTCCAGCCACTCTGTCCCAGCCTGGAACGTTCCAGTGGGGCTGCTGTGAACCAAGTGCAGGACCCAGCACTTGGCCTTATTGAACATCATCCAATTGGCCTTGGCCTGTTGATCCAGCCCGTCCAGATCCCTGTGTGGGAACATGCTCCCAGAGACCAAGCATCAAAATGCTGTCCGAATCCCCCGCTGTGCCCTAAGAGCCACTGCCAGGCCCAAGAAGAAGATGCTCTGAATGTTCTTGGCCCTCGGTACCTTCGCATTCGCAGCCGCCCCCCTTGGCCCTGTTGGCCACAGCTGCTGTGTAGGACCTGGCATCAAGGATCAGCAGCTTCTGAGGGGTTCCTGTGTTCTCCACGCCCGAACACGCCGTCAAGGACGAGTCTGCAGGGACACACAGGGACTGAGCTCCTGGCACCTCCCTCCCTCCTCGCCTCCCTCCACCCCAGTGCCACCGTGAGTGAGCCCAGAGAGCCACCCACACACCGCAGTCACGGCACGACGGGACAGCGGGGTAAAGCCCTGTCCTGGGACAGCCTGGCAGCCCCTCTGTGATGCCCCATGCAGGAGGGCTGGCAGGAGCCATCTCACCGAAGTCGGCGTCGCAGGGCTCGCTGCCGTCGCTGCTCCCGGCGTGCGGCGCGGCGCCCGACGGCCTCGCTCCGGGGTTCAAGGCACAGGCTTTGGCAATGGATGTCACCAGGTACTCGTCGTCGGCGTTCCGCCAGCCCCACCAGCTGATCTCGGGCTGGCTGCAGCGCGCGATCACCGCCCCGTTGCGCGCGTGTCTGCGGGGACACGGAGCCTCGCTGAGCCCCCGGAGCCCCGCTCCCTGTGCACAGCCAACCCGAGCTGCTCCTGCCTGCAGCTGCTCCATCTACAGCACTGACTCCACTGACAAGTGAAAGAGGGCAGGGAATCTCAAACAACCCTTTTTCATCAACGCAGCAGTGACAGAGAGGCTAAACCAGCCTCATACTTTTATTTACAATATTATGGAATCATTTAGGTTGGAAAAGACATTCAAGATCCCCAAGTTAAATCTCTTACTTCTATTTATATATATATGAATATATCCTGTAACCTATAAATATAGAATATATAAAATAGATATTATTGTATATAGATATGACTGTATTTACAAATGAAACCAGAGAGAAGAACTTAAGTCATTAGGGTTGTATTTTGGGAACGTCATAGTTATTTCATAGAATCATGGAATAGTTTGGGTTGGAAGGGAGGTTGACGATCATCTTGTTTGACCCCCCCCGCCATGGGCAGGGACACCTTCCACTTGATTTTAAGGCTCTTCTATTCTCGCCTTCTCTTTCTTTTTTTCCTCACTCAGATTTCAGACCCTTTGTTAAACCATTTCACTTATCACCTGTAAGTTGGGAAGATGAGCTCACTTGGCATCTGACCAGGGAGTTTCTGGGTGGAGGCCTGAGCTGGTGTTTATCAACAACCCCTAAATGTGAACCCTACCCTGGCTGGGCTTACTAACGAGGAGGCCTGAAGTAGGAATCAGTGCATTTCTCACATGAACACACTGGTCAAGTCATTCCCAACTGGCCTGGAAAGGGAAGGGACTGTGATGTGACAAAGCTGCTGATGACAGAGAATGACCCAGAAAGTGTGAAATTTAGCATTAATAAGTGAAGAGTATTTACAGGTGATCAAAGCATAACCCCAGCTGTGACACGGAGCAGTTCGGTGCAGATCCCAAAGGCTTTGAAGTCACTGGGAAGACCTCAAAAGCCTCAAATCAGTGCTCAAGAGAAGCATAAAGGTTAAGGATGTGCTAACAGTTACTGGGAAAGGAGTAAGAAGTAAAATATTATGGCTTCACATCTTAACCATCCTAAAATAACACAAACTCTTCTCAAAAAGGATCATGTTGTAGTCAAACCAAGCTCCAGAGATGGGTGGCACAGACACAAGCAAGCACTGGAATGATCACGCCATGTTCCAGGAACACAAGTATTTCTTGGACAACAAACAAAACCAAGAGTGGACTCACAGCCACAGTGCAATGTGGCACTACTAACTGGTTCCAACACTTGGTGGCAGGTTCACCAAGTGACCACAAGACAGTCACCATTCTCCCAAATGGGTGTAGGAAATCTAAGATAGCAGATGCCCCACAGATGCACCTGGAAAGAGCACCTGCATCCCTATCCTGTTTGTTATGTTTCCCTGAAGTGCTGCTCCTGCTGCCTGGTTATTCTTGGAGATGGGAAAATGAACTCAACAGCCCTGAACCAGACCCACACACCAACCATGCTCAACCATCCCACCACCCCTGCTGCAGCATTTATCTGGAGACCACACAATCAAGCAATGGTTTGTGCTGGAAGGAACCTTAAAGCCCATCCCATTCCACCCCCTCCATGGGCAGAGACACCTTCCACTATCCCAGGTTGCTCCAAGCCACATCCAGCCTGGCCTAGGACAGGGATCCAGGGGCAGCCACAGCTCCTCTGGGCACCCTGTGCCACCACCCGCACAGGGAACAATTTTTCCCCAATATGCCATGTCACCCTGCCCTCTGTCAGTTTACATAGCTTCCTTAATGACACCTCACAGATAATAACAATGAACACTTTAAACTGAAGCCTTCCAAAGAAATAATGTTCATGTTTGGCCAAGTCAAAACACCATGGGGACCCTTTAAGTGCAGCTCTGTTTTGCAAGGTGACTTGCAGAGCAGTCACTCCCAGGAGATCTATTTCTGCCTTCAGGATCACTCAAGGATGGATAACAGAGAGCAGCAAAGGCTTTGTTTATAGTAGTAAATGAAACAGAGCCAAGGTGTGGACTTAAGCACCATCCTGTGATCATCCAAGCCTGTTTGTGAGCCACCCACAGCTCCTGGCCTGTGCCAAGCAGCACTTTCCCAGACAGTGCCTGAGCACGTTTTTGGGAAAGGCAGGTGCTGTGCCAGGGACTGCTCCCAGCAGGCAGTTTGGGGGGCAGGACAGGGTGCAGGGCACTGCAGCTGCTCTGGGCAAAGCTGCCGATGTCGCCATGGTCATGCTGAACTCACAAAACTCTTGGTAAAAAAACCTCTGAGCACTGAACAACAGCTGGGGACTTTCAAGGGACACGGTGACCTGCCAGTAAACAAAGAAATGCGGCAGCACCAGTGAGTGTGAAGCCACCAGCAAGCAGAAAGTACAGCAGGTGCCAGCAGAGGAACCAAAACCACAGCTGAGCTTGCAAGGAGCTTCCCAGGGCAGGGGAGAACCAGAACCTGACTCTGCCTTCCCTGCACATCTCCCCAGCACAAGTACAGGAACCATTTAAGGCCTTTTCTTACCTGGGAGTTCTGGGGAGGTTTTTCTCAAAGGAAAGAGTTTCTTGAAACTGGGATGTCAGAAAGTGCCAGAGTGTTTTAACTGACATGGAGTAAATGATTCTTTAGGGATCCTCAGTTTAGTTTTAATGACTCAATACCCTTTCATGGTCCAAAGCTGCAATATTAAGTGCCTCTGTAGTTTATCAGTTGAGTTTTTCCTCACAGATTCATTCTGAACACAAGGCTAGAGCATATCTGTTACTGTCAGCACATGTCATTTAACCTTCAACAATCCTCCACAATGGATTAATACCTGGTTTAGTGGAAGGCAGCAAGGGGTTTGGAAGTAGACAATTCTCAAGGTCCCTTCCAATCCAAACCATTCCATGATTCTGTGATCCCCCACGTCTCTGTTATTTCCTGGACAAGTCAAGGAGCTTGGCTTAAAGCATAACAGCTTGGAGAGGGTTTAGTGAGCCAAGCCTAAAGGTTCCCAATTTAAATATGTGTGTATGTGTGTATAAGTGCTTCATTTCCCAGATCATTGGGATAAACTCCCATCTCAGTGTGGCAGGATGTGAGAGCCTGAGAGCGAGGCGGAGCAGTGCCCGCTGTCCCCTGGCAGGGGGTGCCGAGCCTTGGGAGGAGCATTCCTGATTCCTGCTACCACAGGCCCAAGGTCTCTTCAAGGTGGCTGAGCAGACAGCCACAACTGCCACACTGTGCCTGTCTGCCTCTCTACTCAGCTAAATAATTGATTGCATCCTTTGCCTTGTTTTAGAAGTGGATTCTGCCTAGAGGCTCCTGCATCTCTCCAGCGCATCTCCGCTGAGGACTGAGATGGAGACCTGAATTTCTGTTTTGCTTAATAGCTAAATTATACTTTTTTCAAGAAATCTGATAATGGGGTACCTTTGGTGTCATGTTTCACAGCTCTGACTGTGACCCGGTGAGATCAGCCTTATCCAAAAGCTCTGAGGTCTATCAGAGTCCCTTGGTATGCAAGCACTCATCCATTCTCTCCTGAGCTCCAAGTGAGGAGGAGGAGCTGAATGTCAGGCTTTTCATTTCCACACAGCACAAGGCACTGCAGAAGCACCCATGACCCTTAAGAACCCTCCTGCACCAAAGACTTCAAGCTTGAGAGTAAAGACTAAAAAAGTGCATGAAAATCAGAGACACACGGGCAAGCACTTGCCCCATCTTGTAACATCACTTGTCAGCGTCTTCTAATCTGATCCCAGGCTGCAAAGGGTGGTACTCAGATCATAAATTACTGGGTACCATTACAGAGATGTAAAGCAAGGAACAAAATAATTGCTGGAGTAGGAAAAAGACATGGCTTTGCCCTCGGGTGGGGAGGCACAGTGGGACAAGCTCCAGCACCAAGCCATTTTTAGCAAAAGGAATCACAAATACAATTAACTTCTTAGCTGAGTTGGCTACAAGGAGGGAAAGGCTCCGTCCAATAAGCTGTGCTCATTAGCACTCTGCTGCAGAACTGAGTTCTAGAAGGAACACACAGTGTTTTGCCACATCCAACAGCAAACCATGAAGTGTGAAGATGCAGAGTTAAGGTACCTGTAAATTCACTGGTTTTGCTTCCTGACTTGCATATTTTCTAATACAGCTCTGATATTTTAAAGTTTTCTTATATTTGGATTTGGTGACTGCTAAGACACAGTCTAAGGCTACAAACCATAATGTACATTTTACAACAGGACAACTGCATGGGTGCCCCTTTCCATCAGCCTCACATAGGTTTCAAACACATCAGTCTTCTGGGAGACACATTTAATGAGGAACCAGCCCCTGTCCTGCACAGCCCTGCTCCATTGACTGTGTGGCCTCCTGCATCCCCCTCTAGATTATTTCTGGAAGGCTGGTCAAGGAATATTTCATAGAATTACAGATTATTCTAAACTCGAAGGGACCGCCAGGGATCACCCAGTCCAACCCCTGTTCCTGCACAGACACCCCAACAATCCCACCCTGGGCATCCCTGGGAGCTTCCTGGAGCTCTGGCAGCTCAGGGCCGTGCCCATTCCCTGGGGAGCCTGGGCAGTGCCAGCACCTCTGGGGGAAGAGCCTTTCCCTAAAATCCAACCTTAACGTTCCTGACACAGCCATTCCCTTGGGTTGTGTCCTTAGTCATCAAAGAGCAGAGATCAGAGCTGCCCCTCCACTGCCCCTCGAGAGAAGCTGCAGATTTGGGCATTCCCAGGTCTGTCCAGGCCTGCACACCCATCTGAGCACAGGGCACCCAGCAGGCTCCTTTTGGCTCAGATTTCTTTTCAAAGTAGCTGCCAGACAAGGACCAACGTGTGGAAAGATTTTGAAACTCTGAGAGAACTTTAATTTTACCTCATCTTGCAACATCTCCTGTAGGAGGAAAGTCACCCACACCTTCAAATCGAACTGAGAACAGCAAAGGAAACTGCTTCTCTCTTCTGGAAAACACCCTGCTGCAGATGGTGCTGGGAGAAGGAGCCCTGGGAGCACCTCCTTTGCAGGCAGGAAGCAAAGGGACAAACAGCTCTCCTGCCATCCCGGTCCCAAAGCCCCTGCAGGACTACGAGGACACTGCAGCTGTCATGAGTTTGCGGGAGGGAATTTGGGTTTGCATTTACCTGTACACCACCACAGGGATCCTCTTCCATGACCTGAACGAAGCCACATTCTCCAGCTCCTTGTCAGTGATCCAGACAGGGACCAGCAGCTTCTGGGGATAACTGGAACAAAGTCTGGAGAAGAGAAAGAATGAAAGGCAAGATGAGGACTGAGCAATCAAATATCTGCCCCAGAGCAGCTCGCATTTCCCCAAACTCAACGTGCAGGACTTTGGCACTTTCTCCTCATATCTGTCTCAGTGCAGCCTCAACAAGTGAGCCAAAATGTGCTGACAGGAATGAGCTGAGAGAAGACAACCTCCTTTCACCTCAGGGCCTCACCTCTGGACTCATACTAAGTATCCTAGGACTTCCCAGGATGCCTTTGGAACAACCTATGGATTTAAGAATTCATGAGGGTTTAGGGGAATAGACAATAATTTACATGGAGTTTTTGTTTTGTTGTAGCAAGTACACTTTCTGCCCAGCAGAATATGACACACTGTTCAGTGAGGAAGACACAAATGTGCACAGAAATTTAGCAGCGGGGACTGGGGGTATGCAAATAGTGACAGGAGTGAGATCTGCAGCAGAAGTTGTTCGGTGGGGTGCCAGAAATCAAATTCTTATAGCTATGTGAACATGTAGCAGCAGTGAGAGGAGAACTCTGAGAGCAGAGCCAGAGGGCAGGGTGACATGGGATACTGGGGAAAAATTGTTCCCTGGGAGGGTGGTGAGACCTTGGCTGCCCAGAGCAGCTGTGGGTGCCCCTGGGTCCCTGGCAATGTCCAGACCCAGGGTGGACGGGGCCTGGAGCAGCCTGGGACAGTAGAAGTTGTCCCTGCCCATGGAGGGGGTGGAATGGGATGGGCTTTAAGGTTTCTTCCAGCACAAACCATTTTGGGATTGTAGCACACACAAAATTCCAGGAGTACAGCGGGGCTCTTCTGGCTCCTGCAGCTCCTCCCGGGACAGGTTGAGGGCAGGCTCAGACACAGCAGTGCCTGGGAGCTGGACCAGCTGAGCCCCTGCAGCCAGGCAGGCACAAGAGGGTTACATGGCAAGGAACATCAAAGAGCAGCTCTGGCTCAAGGCTATCCCACCTAATTTAGCAGGAATGCTTCAGGGCAAATGGGGAGCAATGTGAGGAGGGTGAAAGGATCCAGCCAGTAAGCTCCAGAGGGTGGTCTGGTGTTCCTGAGCCCAGGCTATTCCAGCTGATGGCAACAGGCACAATTCAGTATTAGTTTATGGTGCTAGTGAAGAACTGCCTGCCACACTGGAAAATGGCACTGCAGTGTCTAGACAGCTCCTCTGAGAGCCCCAGGCAGAAAGCAAGGGTGGCTAAGGGATAAAAACAACTGGGTGAGGATGAGGAATTCAGGACGCAAAATTAAAGCTGTCAGTTAAGAAGGTGAAGACCAGGTTGTTTGTGGTAAAATGTCTGGGCTTGGACATCTCTGAAATGCCTCAGATTCCATAAATAAAGGCAGTCAGGAAATTAGAGAAGCAGTGAAGCATGACTGAAGATGCAGGAATGTGGGAGAGGGTTAGCACCTGTTCAGGTCTGGAGGAACGTCTGGAATAGCTGAGTCTATACATGAACAGGCTTCACTGAAGTGCAAACAGTTCCCTGGCACCCCAGATGAAACATGGGTGATGTCTTAAAAGTACAGACTGGGAGAGGTAGTCCAAGAGAGCCTCAGGAGTGTATCTTCCAAGAATTAAATCACTGAAACTCTGTAGCCTTAGGAAAACAATAAGATAGAAATCAATAAAATTCAGGTAGGAAACAGGACATCTTTAAGAAGTGAAGCCAAATTCAAGCAAAGTGCATAGAAACAGGCAATAAGATGAAGACAAAGAGGTATGTCCTTCTAGACTAGAATTCCAGAGGAATATGTAGAAGAAGTGAAAACCCAGGATAAGCAACTCTGTTGGCTTAACAGTATCTTATAAACTGATACAAGGAAGGATATTTGTGGCACCCTAAATTTCAGGGAAGGCTGAAATAAGCTGAGCTTGTGAACAAAGTGTGGGCAACTTCCAGGGGAAGGTTAGAGTGACAGTGTGATGCTCAGAATGACCAGCATCCAACCAGAATGTGCATGGATCAACCCCAAGCCTAAAGAGAAACAGGACAGCATTGAGGTAACACTACCAACCCCTGGAGTGACATTAATGACATCCACAGAGGCTGGAAGAGAAGCAGAAAGGCTGCAAGGGCAGAAATTCCCATGGGAGACTTGTGTTGCTTCCACACAGAACACACAAGGTGACATTTTCAGACACACCCAGGTGTTTCTTGGTGCTACCAGCAAAATCATGCAGAAGTCTCTGACTCTTCTTTGGACCTAAGCTGCTCCAAGGTAGAATAACTGAAAATTCCCTTTGTTACAGCATTCATCACTTAGTAGATTCAATAATGTTTTAGAGGGGATAAGGCTCCCACAACAGCAACAACACCACAAAGGGCTACGTTGAGGGCACTTGGGTTTTGAGTCAACACAGCTGTTGGAAGGGAGGTCACCCCTCATGTGTGAGAGCTACCTGAAACATCAATGAATGAGCAGATAGGGCAGATTTAGATTTTCAGAAGGGGTTTTTGAAATATTTTGTGTGCCTGTGTTTTTTTAACAGATGTGTCCCCACAGAGCTGAAGGATGCTCCACTGAGGAAACAGCTGCTCTTGAGAAGACAAGAAATAGTTCAGAACCTCAACGATCATTTTTCACCACAACGGGAGTCCTAAAGGGAACCACCTGCAGTGGGATGGCCTGGAAAGCCCCGGGACCAGCCTGAGCCAGACAACAAAGGGAAACAGCCTTCAACTGTGAGGTTTGGTGGCAGGAGAGGGCAGCTGGAAGAACACAGGAACAGGAATCAACACCTGTGAATGAGGATCGATGGAGAACCTTCTTACCACAGAGATAACAATGGAATACCTTGGTTTGGAAGGGATCCACGAGGATCAAGTCCAGCCCCTGGCCCCGCACAGGATGCCCCAACAACCCCATCTCGTCCCTGAGAGCCTTGCCCAAGCTCTTGTTTCACAGAAGGCAAACACGTGTACCACTAACAGTCCTCACAGACTTACTGTCCACATGTTCCTGTGGCAAATCCAAGCAGGGACAGTAACTATCCTTTTCCAATGGTATGGATAGTATTAAAATTTATAGAGAAGTGTTAAAAAAGACAAAGTTTGAATTAAGAGAAGTCTCAGAGACCAGTAAGAAATACCATCTGGCTAAAGCAGTAACAGAACCCCAGGCAACTTTCTCCTCATAAACTCAAAAGTTAAATAAAACCACAACCGTAAAAAGAAGAAACCTAAAAATGAGCATCAACATTAGAGGAAAAGTGGTTTTGGTTTTTTTTTTTTTTTTCCTTTTTTTTGCAGGAACTACATGTGTATCAAATGCACCAGTACTAAGGCTGATATGAAACCAGTACCTCAGAAAGCCTGAGTGGACCAGATGGGCAATGCTGGAGTGATCCCACCTCCCTGGGTATAAGATCTCTGAAGATGTGAGAGCCAGGGAGAGACCGTGTAATAATTTTATTATCACTGTACACTTTTATCAAGACTGAAGGAGTGGTTATTATAAGCTTGTATTGCTCTCATTTTACAATGGCTGTCGCCAGGAAGGAGATAATAGTTCCCAGATAAGGACATCTCGGAACAGACTTGAAAGACAAGGAACAAAGCCATTACCTTAGAGTATCCTGTTTTTAACAACACTGTTTTGCCAATGCAGGGAAATAAAAGATAAAAGGACTATAAACAGTTAAAAAGTAACCTGATCCCTGTGAATAGAGGCAGGTGGTTATGATCAAAAGCCAGGGCAGGATTTAAAGCCACACTCCCCCAGCAGCAAGAGAGAACTGGTTTGAGTCGCACAAAGCAATTACCCCGCCCCTGAGATCCCGGGATGTCTGCAGGAAGCTGGGACCGGCGGGGATCCCCAGGTAGGAACTTGGCAGGTGGAGGGAAGCAAAGCCATGCCCACACCCAGCTTGCTGAGGTTTATTTTAAGTCCTTTCTTCCCTGGTTTGGTTGGAAATCAAACACCTGTCTTCAGAGAAGGTGGCTAATGGCTGTGGATTACTGGCCATGAAGCAAAGCACAGATGGTCAATGGAAGCTGAGCTTCCTGAAATAGTCAGAGGGAACCACACCCCAAGACCCAGCAGGGAAGAAGGCCCGACATATAGAGACTCTATCTAGGGCAGGGACCCACAGGCTGTGCACTCCAAAACTCCAAAAGCAGTTCAGGACAACTTTTATTTGGCAACCTTGGAGAAACTGTGTAAATGCCAGCAAAGTCATGTGAACAGTCCCACAGAAACGATGCGGCCAGTAGGGCAGAGGTAAAATGGAAATCACCCCCCAAATTTAGTGCTTGTGGCCTGGATTCTTTAGGAAAAGAGAACAGGCAGCAAGCTCCAAAACTGGGATTTCCCCAGTCCAGGGTGTCTGAGATTTCTCATGGTCTCCACAGGAAATCAGTGACCTAGAACTGCCCAATCCATAGGTGATGGGGATGCCTGGACTGGCTGGAACAGAGAGGAAAGGCTGAGGGACACCAGTGGTTTCAAGAACAGGACTATAGGAAATGCACAAATGAGTATGTCCATAACGTTTGAAATCCCATTTGCTTAATGCGACCTGCTGCAAACAGTGCAGCTGCCCTTCTCCAAGAGTACTGTGCTCCTGCAGGAATAGAAGGCAGGCGGGAAACACTGACCGGTGACAAAAGGTCTCTTCCACTGGGAGAGTGGGAAAACCTTGTGGAGATCTCCACTCCAATGACCACAGGGAACACTTTCAACACTGGCTTAACTGAAACGTGACACCACAATGATGGAGAACCCCTGTGTGGGGATATGCCCAGCACACTACCACGTTCCCAGGGAATGCTCTTTTCCCTTCCACACTGTGAAGCTCCCAAGCTGCACTTTGGGGCCACCACCTCTTGTTCCGCCACGTGCTACTGCCAGAAGTTTTACTCCATGTCCTTTGTGAATGCCTTGCCAGCAGCTGGAGGCAGATCACCCTTCGGCTTCTCCTGCTCTGACTGAACGAGCCTCACTCACTCCCAGACTCCTGAGCCTGCCAACAGCTCTCCACTGGCGAACCCCAGCCCCTCACAGAGCTGAACAGCTGCCTGAGTGTATGAAAACTGTGGTTGTTATGTCAAACTGAGCATTTTAGACAGAAGGACTGACCAGAAAGACGAACCCACAATGGATGGACCTCCAGACTCCCAAATGTTTTCCATGAGGAATAAGAGCTACCATACGATAAAGTACCTGAGTCAGCATTTACAGTTCCTGCTAGCTCTGATGTTTGGGCAGTATTCCCTCTCCAATTCCACAATGTGAAAGGCAGAAAGAAAAGGGATCTGGCTCATACTCTGATCAGCCTGGGGGCTGTCAAGGCCAGGATGGAGGATTAGCTGGAGTCTGACTCACCCACTGCTCCACACGGGGATTAGCAAGGGAAAAGTAAGGCAAGGGGAGAGTGGGGAGGGCCTGGTGATGAAGCACTCACTTGTAGTTATTGTTGATGTCAGAGACGCGCCAGGCGTTCTGCAGGTCGAAGCCCATCCTCACCAGCTCCATCTCAAAGCGGAACCTCACGTGGTCCCCTGAGGAACAGAGCACAGGAAGTTACTGACAGCACAGAGAAACCTGAACCTGTTTGTGGAACTCCACAGCGACTGTCACAGGCTGGGGAGAGTCACAAAACCACAGAAAGGTTTGGGTCAACAGCGACCTGAAGCCCATCCTGCTCCAACCCCTGCCATGGCAGGGACATCTCCCACTGTCCCAGGCTACTCCAAGCCCTGTCCAGCCTGGCCTTGGGCACTGCCAGGGATCCAGGGGCAGCCAGAGCTGCTCTGGGCACCCTGTGCCAGGGCCTCTCCATTCCTTGATTAAAGAATTCCTTTTAACCCTGCCCTCTGCCACTTTAACATTGTTCCCCCATGTCCTGTCACTACCCACCTTAAAGAAAATGTCTCCCTCTTTTTTATAAACCCCTTTAGGCCCTGGAAGGGGCTCCGAGGTCTCTGTGGAGCCTTCTCTTCTCCATGTGAACACCCCCAGCTCTCTCAGCCTGGCTCTAGAGGAGAGGTGCCCCAGTCCTGGGAGCATCTTTTTGGCAAGGAGAAACTCCAGGACAACTGGATGGCAGAAGGGATTGTGCTTCAGAAGCCAGGAAGACTTGTCCCTCACAGGGGTACCCCTGCCTGTATTGTCAAGTCAGATCTCATCTGAGGGCACAGAAACAGCCTCTCCATGTCAAAGGGGCGTGTGGGGTTAATTTAATCCACTTCTGCCCATCTGGCAGAGACAGCTTCCAAAGTGGATGTCAGGAACCCTATGGCAAGGAGCACTGAGCACCCTCCCAAGGCAGCTCCTTCCTCCAGACTGCTCTCGGACACTGACTTAGGGCTTCCTCTCTCATGTTTTAGCCTTGCCTCACAATTTCTGGATGCTTTTGTTGCTCCAGTGTCACTGCAAGGCTCTTTACCTCAGCCATATCCTGCACAACTACTTGCACTGGTGAGTTTATTTACACTAAACACTTTCCTAAGGAAACAGCAAATATCTCTGATTGCTGGGGTTTGGGGCATGGTAAAAGGACACAGAGCTCACCTTTCCTCTATCGGCTTCTCTTGGAATAGCTGTACTACTGAACCCCACCCCTCCATCTCACCTGTCTTTGGACATTCCATTCAGGCTACTGCTTCTGTCCTCTAGGATCAGCTCATTTTTCAGTCTAAAGCCACGTTTCTCACTCATTTAAATTCCATTTTTAAACAGCTTCCTCATTGATAAGACAAAGCAAGTGCAAGTGAACTTTGTGTTCCCAGGGAAAGGAAACTCCAGTCCACATGAGGGCACCAGCACAGCTCTGGTTTTCTCTTCTCAAAGACTCAATCTGCAGCCGTGCGAGGATGAGCCAGAGCTCTCCGCAGACCTGATCCTGGGAATGTCACAGCATTTTTGGGTGTTGGTGAAGAGATGCAGATGGGCTCATATTAATTAGGCTGCCTCAAAACTGAAGCTGTTTGTCACTCCAGGACAGGACTGCCTGAGGTCTCTATCACTGTGATGAGAGAACTTAAGCATGGGATGTTTTCTCTCAAGGAGAAAGGGAAAAGCTGTTTCTGTGTTGCTGGTTCAGAAAGTTTTTTGTTCTGTTTGTAACTAATTCCTTTCACTGTGCTTCTTATCCAACAGCATATGGCCATCAGCTGGATCTCTAGGCCAGGCACAGGATGACCCAGGGAGGCAAATTTGAAACTGGAGAGGGTTTATGAACAAGAGCTCAATTGCAGTGCAGTGCTGCTTGCCAGAGCAGCAGGAAGGGCCAGAGCAGGAGCTCACCAGGACGGCAGAGATGTGCATGTTGATCCTCCTCATCCACACACACCCCCAAGCACCAGGCGTGGTAGGCGAACGCAAAGAGGTCCTCAGGCTTGGCAGGGCGGGCAATGGCTCGAGTCAGCCTCTTCAGCCACTCCTGGCACTGCTTGAAGGTGGAGAAATGGCACCTGCAAACCCAAAGGCAAATCACCCTCAGTGGGGACATTCACTCAGCCAGGATGAGACAGAAAAAGGAACACGGCCCCAAGCCTTAGAACCCTGACCATGGACAGCTCAATTCCAACATCAGCACAGGGGGAGCTACCAGAGCTGGTCCCAGCCTGCAGCACCAGCAGCACAGCAAGAAACCAGATACCTGATCACTTTGGAGTCCTTGCAGACGATGTGAAGCTGGAACATATCCCGACACTCCACACTTTCCATCATCCTCAAAGGCACCTGTGAGGGAGGGACAGATGTAGGGCATGACACCACAGGCCAGAGCAGCCCCAGCAGCCATGCCTGCAGGCTCCTCTCCCTGCAGCACAGCTCCACCAGTCACAAGCTGTTTCTGTGAACTACAATCCCACTCCCAGGGTTATGGAGCTCCATGAGTCAGCACAGAGCTCTTCCATGATTATTATTCTGACTTCTGTTCTCTCCCTCGGTGATCTCCCACTTGGGGCCAGTTCCTGACTCAACCACATCCAGTCAAGCACCAGTAAATGAGCCAAATAACAGCTGCAGTAAGGAGATGGCAAGTCAAGGCAGTGAGAGAAAGACTCAAGCTTCTACTACCTGACTCTGTGTTGGTGAGAAGTCTCATTAAAACTGGCCTGCAAGAGACCTCAACAGCCTTAAAACTACCAAAGTTATTGCTTGAATTTAAAGAAAACAGCAAAGGAAGGACCTAATTACCATCCAAAGGAAAACCCCATCCTCACACTTAAATACAGTAACAAAACAGTAACTGCATGCCCAGGCCTGGCATCCTCCAAGAGGCACCTTCCTGTGCCACAGCCCCCAGGAACAGGGTATTCCCACCCCTCCCTGCTCTGAAACCCCGGGAGAGGTGATGGTGCAGGCAGAGCCAGACTCACATTGATCACAGAGTCCTTGAATTTGATATGCAGGCGGTAGTTGGAGATGGCGATCACAGCGTCGTTGGCATGGCCCAGATACTCCACTCCCTCACCCTGCAGCACAGTGAATGGCACCTGGCAGGGAGACAGCACCAGGTCAGGTCACACAGGTACCTTGTGCACCAGAATTCCCAGAGCCAGTGTTCCACTGCCTCCATGGGGCATCTCCCAAGGAACCATTCCTAGCAAGGTGCTGCCCATGCCCTGAAAGCAGGACGGGCAGCACCGGCACCGCTGCCCAGCCCCGCACACGGAGCTCTCCCCAGGGACGCCTCCTGAAGGATCACCTGTGTGCCATGCACACCTGGCAGCAAGGGATGGCCTTGGGGACAGAAGGACCGATGGTCCAGGCTCCTTAGAGAGGGGAAACCAGCCCTGGCACAAGAGGCGTGGAGAGGGACACGACTGCAGGACAGCTCAGAGAGGAGAGGGGAGTGCTCTGCACGGCTCCTGGAAGAGCCCAGCACCATGGGGAAGCACTGGAGGAAAAGGCTGCCCAGGGAGGTGGCGGTGTCACCATGCCCAGAGCATGGGTGACAAAACAGGTTGGACTTGATGGTTTTGGGGGTCTTTTCCAGCCTCAGTGATTCAGGGATTCTGTGGCTGATCAGAAGCCTCTGTCCCAGGGCAGTGTCACTTATGCGATCCTTAAATGTGCCATTTAAACATGGGGTGCCCTCAGCAGCCCTGTGAGACTCAGTAGTACCATCCAGGTAAGCAAATCAACCAAAGCTGTACCCAGTTTCTGCTAACACGGCTTTCAGGGATTCTCTGTGTATAATTATTTATATGACTGAGGAAGCTTGTCCTGACTAAACTGCGAGAAAGCTTCATTAAAGTTACCTGCATTCCATTATTTTAAATATCTCCATAATCAAGTGTCTGTTTTTCCCCATCAGTTTGGACACGCCATAGTTTTTTTTTTTAAACACCGGATCCTGGCAGAGAGCCAAGTTTGATTTTTCTTATATTAAAAAAAAAGAAGGCAGAACAGCCTAAAATTCACCAAGCCTCTTTGTCCTTAGCTAATCAGGCTCCTCCTGCTCCCTGAATGCCACCTACACCAGGTGATGTTGGTAACTAATTATGCAAAAAATGTCACGACAATTTATCATTTCAGCCAGAGCTGAAACCTGCCAGACAGGGCAGCTGATGACACAATTCATTACACTGTAATTAGTACAAGTCAGACCACCTTCTCTCTATTTTCAAGTTGTTTCTATGGCTTGGGTATAAAAACCTGAATTATTTCAGACTTCAAGAGACAACTTTACTAACAACTTCTCCTTTCTTTGTACAAAAATAACCACCTTAGCTTGGCATCTGTATGAACACTCTTGAAAAATATTAATTATTTGCCTAAGAGAATATCCTCTCTTTATTTCTGCAGTTGACTTCTGCATGCTTGCCAAAGCTGGTTTTATCCGGCATGTGTCTCTCCTGCTTACGTGGCTCTTTCACACAGCAACAGAAGGGAGACAGAACAGGAAGGGACTGGTAAGGCTGCAAGAAGCAACGGAGGGAAATCCTGGAATAAACCAGCAGGTGCCCCAATACAGCTTGTTATCAAGTGATGGCATCCTTCTAGAGTCACAGGATCCTGGAATGGTTTGGGCTGGGAGTGACATCCCAACCCAAGCTCATCCAGTTCCATTCCCTGCCATGGGCAAGAGACTCCTTCCACTAGGCCAGGTTCCAAGTCCCATCCAAGCTGGTCCTGAACACTCTGCTTTACAATAAATTAACAATTTACTGAAGGCAAATTACCCTTGGGAGGGTTGAACTTTACTTCTCCACACAGCAAACTACAGCAGAGTGTGCTCTTCTCCAGAAGTCTCAGCTCAGAGTCGCCTCAGCAGCTTCACCCCCCAAAGCCACAGCCCTGCAGCCTATGGCTGTTCCTTCAAGCCAACAGCTCTCAGTCCTTTTCCCCAGCACTGTTTGCCAAGGCAGTGACAATCTCTGAACAAACTCAAAACACTGCAGCAGCAAGAACAAGGTGAACCTGGCTCCAGCCCCAGGAGGAGAACGGTGAGCACCAGAGGTTGTTAAAGGAAGCACCAATTCCCAGCAGGGAATGCTGCCCCTGCTGCACAGCAGCAACAGCGCCCGGGGCTCTTCCCAGGGCTTTCTGCAGCAGGAGGCTGGCACCATACGGAGGTTCCTTCTTCCAGCCACCATGCAGCAGGACAAGGGGCTCGAGGGGAGAGCAGGCAGTGCAGCTGCACGGCTGCACAGAGCACAGCCCCCATGCTCCCCCTGTCCCGGGAATCTCCCTGCATGCTGCCTGCAGGGCAGGGCAGGCAGCAGCACTTCCCACAGGGAATGGCAGGGCTGGCTGTGCCATGCTCCCGATGGCTGGCACGTCCTGCCAGGGCTGGGCACACAGGGACAGTGCCTTGGCAACAGCTGGCCTGGCCCCCAGGCATGGGGACCTGCTGCCCCGAATGTGCCCCCAACCTAGCCCACCTGCGGCCTCCAGGATGTGCTGGGCTGGAGAGCTGCTCTGCAGAGCCCAGCCTGCACTTCCCTGAGCTGTTTGGGTGGTTTTGCTTCCTTACCTGCAGTGACTCCTCCTCCTTTATGAGCTCCTTCGGGGGGAACAAGTCCTTGGCCTGGATGTACTCCAAACTGGGAGGGCCCTCCTCACCCTGCATTGCAAACAGAGCACACAGTCAGACAGCCTCGGCCAGAACACGCTGTGAAAGCCAAAAATTGAAGCTGCTGGATACTTCTGGCAGCCCAGGAACTTGGGGATACCTGTGCATGGAAATGTCTGTTCTGCCTTCAGACCCCAGATTGTTGCAGAGTGCCCACAGCACAGTGAAATGCTGAAGCCTCCGAGTCCCGCCTCTTCCAGCTGAGTGGTGTTTGGAAAGTCAAGCAGACACACCTTGGCCACAGGAGATCGATGTGACAGCAACTTGTCACGTCAGCTGTTCCCGTTACCTGCTCCATGGCACCAGAGCACACACACCATGACACAGAGGGTTTCCATCTACAGTCCAGTGTCAGCCTACTCTTCCTTCTCTTAAGGACTGCTTTGTTTTGGGAGTTTTTGTTTTCCCTCTCACACCAAAGAAATCTGGGAAGAGCCTGAATCTTCTGGAGAAGATACAACTGTGAACAACCTACAACCCTACCACAACTGCACCCCAGTGCACATAACTCACAACAGGCACTACTGACTGGTGCCAGCACCAAGCCCAGGGCAGCTGGACATATTGACCCTGTTCAGATGGACACCTGAGAAAACCCACAGAGGCCTCAGGATGGTCACACAGAACCTGCACATGCCATCCTTGACAAGTGGAGTGTATGTCTCAGTTTGGAACACAAGAATCTTCATTATACAATCAGGGTATGAGCTGGAAGGGATAAGGATCATCAAGTCCCACTCCTGGCCCTGCACAGAACACCCCAAATCCCACCATTGTCCCAATGCTCCTTGAGCTCTGGTGTGAACCATTGGTGCCAATTTTCACCAACCCTCACCCAGGCCATGTCACAGCACTGAACTGCTGCCCAAAGGAGTGGCACCCAGACATTCAGCTGCAGATGCTCACTGCTGGGAGTCCAGGATGGTGCTAATTCCACATGTATTTGGTGTCGGAATGTTTTTTTCAAAACTCTAGTTCTAGGCTCTAGCATTTACCAGGAAACACTGTGTTCTGTAAGCACTGAATAATATTTTCAAATGACATATCTTTCTGGATATGCCACCCAAGTCAGAATCCCAATTTCAACCTGAAGAAATGAGATCTCAATCCTTCTGGCTCAGAAATATTTCAAATGATGCTGAATCCTCTTGTGTTACTGACAGGTGCTAAAGCCTCAGCATCTGAAGGAAGAGCCTGGCCTGAGGTGCTCCCAGGATGTCAGAGAGGGGCAGCCAGACCCCTCCCACCCCACATCCAAGGAACCTGCATGCATGTAACATGCTGTTAGAGCCTTCATAAAACTCAGCATCAGGCCCAGCTGGAGGCAAAGGCACTGCCCCTGTCACCATGCTGTGAGGGACACAGAGCACAGCACCAGCTCCAGCAGCAGCCAGTGCTCACTGGAGACCACGGGGGCCTTGGGGTCCCTCCTGCCAGTGGCTCACTGCAAGGCTGAGGCACCAGCCCAGAAGAGCACAAAGAGAAGGTGTGTGCCCATGTGCCGGTGCAGCAGCCAGGAAGCAGAGATGCTCTCCCATCCTCACTTTGCAGCTCGCAGAGAAATCCCAGGGAGCAGCAGGAACTGGAACAGGGCAGCCTGAGCTCTCCACCCGCCTGGGTGTCCTTGAGTCCCTCCTCGCCTGCAGCACAGGGCAAGGCAGAGGCCGAGCATCCCCTCCTGCCACAGCCCCATCCCTGCTACCAGCAGAGTGGAGGTCAGCACGCTGCTGTCTCCACAAGCCTCCTGAAGCCCTCGGAGCCCATCTGGCCAGGAGTGCCCTGGGGGGTTGAGGGTGGGCCTCCAGGAAGGCTCAGAGCAGGAAAACCCCTCTCGCTGAAGGTGCAAAAGGCGCCGAGCACAGGACCCCGCACAGCACAGCGGAGCAGCGCACCGGAGGGGTCCCGCACGGCCGCGGGCAGGGCGGGGCGGGGGCTCGGGGCTGGCTGCTCTCGCACGGTAATTCCCTGCTCCAGGCAGGGCGCAGAGCCTGCGGGGCCCAGCCCAGCGGCCAGGGCTGTCTGGGCTCAGCCGGACACTGCTGTGCCCTTGGGCCCGGCAGGGCAGCAGGGACGGGCCACGCCGTCCTCCGGCAGCATGTGAGAGCCAAGAAAGGGGGTCCGCCTTCTCCCCGGGCCGATCCAGGCGATGCCTCCAGCGGCATGCGAGTTGGAGAGCGCAGCTGGCTTACGGCCCCGCTTCCACGGAGGAGAGAAGGGGAATAAAAAGCAGCACTTACAAAGCAGTTGAGCATGGAGCAGGAGACGCGGCCTGGCAGACTCATGTTCATTTCCCGAGGCGGCAGCAGGGCCGGGCAGGCACAAGCAGCATCTCCTCGCTCCGGCTGCGAGCTGCGGCCCCGGCACTGCGGCAGCGTCCCCGCTCCGCCAGGAAGGGCAGGAGCATCCCGGCCGCCGGCGGCCCGAGCAGGTGCCGGTGCCGCCGCCGACAATGGAGGGAGGGCGGGCGGAGGATGGGCAGACTCCACCTCCCTCCCAGGACCGCCGAGCGCCGCTCTGCCATCTGAGCGTCTCGGTGACGGGGAGACAGAAAATGGAGCGGGGGCGGCACCGCGGGCACGGCCCGTTCCTCGGCCAGGAGCGGCATTCCCGGCCCGGGCCGCTGCTCCCGCCGGCTCCTGCCTCGGGCCGCACCGATGGCGGCGCCGGCAACAATAGCGGGAAGGCGGCTCCGTGCCCGGCACCGCCAGCCCTCCACCCTGCAGCCCGGCACGGAGCCTTCCCAGAGCCCACTGACCCCACACCAGCACTGAGACCTCTGCTCCAGCTCCATGCCCTCTGCTCCGAGCCCTCCACCCTGCCATCAAACCCTCTGCCCTGAACCCTTCAACCCCGTGCTGACCTCTCCACCCCAGCATCAAGCCCTTTGCCCCGAGGCCTCTGTCCCCAGCCCCCCACTCCAGTGTCGAGCCCTCAGCAGCTGCCCTGCTCCCAGAAGCTCAGCCAGGATGTGTGACTGCACCCCTGAGCCTTCTATCTTCCAGCAGTCCTCTGTGCCTGGAGCGGGAGATGAGAATAAGGGGGCTGTCCTGCTGCATTCACCATGTTGAATAGTGATTTAACACTCCCAAGACGAAAAGCCCTCTTTCCCGGGAGCTTCATGTCCATAGGGACTAGTCAGATGTCCCACCAGCACCTGTGTGCTGGAGCCTGGGCTCTGGAGTGGACAAGGCTCCTCTCATTGACCACTTGGACACTTAGCTCCCATGTGAAGTTTCCCCAGCTCCCGTTGGAAATACTCACAGACACAGGGTAAGGCCATGGGCGCAGGAAATGCTGTGGCTGAGCACCCAACCTCCCAACACCAGCCCCCTACGAGCTCACCTTTACTACCTGTTGTTCATCAAGCCCAGGAGTAAACAGCTCCCAGGTCACAGTCTATCTCAGGAACCACAGGAGCATCTTCCTGGGCAACCCCATCTTCATTTCTACCATCAGCTGCTATTCTGCCCCCACCACTGAGCCAGAGGGAGAATCTCTGTTAGAATGCAAAATTAAAACCTGACCCTTCATCAGTCCTCAAAGGCCCCACTAAATGGCTCAAATCACATCAGCTTTTTGCTCCCAAAACACAAATCCAAACAGAGCACAGCCTGTAGCCACTGAGCTCATCTTAGATGTGTTTGCCCCAAAGGTACTGCAGATTGCTCTCCCCAGCAATACCAATGGGATCTCAAAGAGCTTTTCTCAAGTCAGATAAAAGACTTCAGCATTTCTCAGCAAAATTGTTCAAGGTTAGAGTATTCAGAGCTGCCTCGACTAAAGGGACAACTTTGTTACACCCAGACATGCTGCTCACTGTTATTTGCAGGGCAAAATTCAGTTCCATGAGCTCCCTTCCTAGCAAAACAATCCCACAGACTCACATGGTTACACCAGTTTCACTACTTAGGATAAAAGACTTAGATGAACACATAGCCACACCTGCAGATAAACCATGAAATCCTATTTCACCCTTGCTTTGCCCCACTCCACCATTTACATGGAGCACAGTGGGTGGATGTCAGGCATTGCTCATCCTTGGGGCACCTGAACCAGTTGGCACCCACAAACCAGAACACAAGAATAGAGGGTTATGGACACAAACAGAGGGTTGCACATAAGGACAGAGGGTTATGGATGAGGTTACAGATTTGTCTTGGCCAAAAGTGAGTGGCAGGAGAAGTGCTCTGCTCCCTGCAGGTGACCTTTGTCTGGGTCACTGGAGGGAATGCTGAGAGAAACCAGAGCAGCTAAAGCTCAAGGAACCTTTTATACTGGAGAGAAAGTGTGGCTAGAAACACTGGAAAGCAAATATTTACTGGGTTTTTTACATGTATCAGGGGAAAAGCAACACAGCACATTCGGGGAACAGCTGAAGTCCAGGAATCTCTTGGGCAGAGTGCGAGTACACATTGCTGTTAAGAGCACACAGCACAAGAACAGAGTCTGTAACAAACAAAACCACGGACAAGGTAGGTAAGAGGTTTGCTCCAACCAACAGTAAGATTTTTAGGGGCAAGGCTCAGTTCAGAACCTGGCACAGGGATTATTTGCATTGTAACCCCGCTAAGCTGCAGCTGTGCAGAGTTAAAGGGCTGCTCTTCAGATCAGTACTCTGAATTTCCAACCTAAGCTGACCTGAACGTTCACAAATAGAACTTCTGCTTTCACTGAAATATTTTTGCACTTTTAGTATCAGAAAAAGACTCACACATTACTTAGAAACTTCTACCCAAGCACTGAGCCTAGTGCAGAGCAAAAATGTTATTCTGAAGTTTAGTGGCTTCACAGACTTTCAAGAGGAACTTTATACAGACTCTGCTTTCACTTCCTTCAAGAGTTCCCAAAATACTTGCACTCCTTTCCCTCCAGTGACCTGGGCAAAGGCAGGAGTGGTGCTGGGCAGCCCAGCACAGGACTGCAGAGTGCTCCAGACTCCTTAGCTGGCTTAGCCAGAGGGAATTCCTAAATGCCACCTCGGATGCCTCCCCAGCTGGGCTCTCTTCTCCACTGTCACAAATCACAGAAGAAGAGAAGGTTATTTCACACAGCTGGGCTCCTCTGAGTGTTCTCAGTGTGTGTGTTCATGTAGGCAGAGAGAGAGATCTCCTTCACCATCTCCCAACCACCCTTACAAGTGTTTCTCAATTCTGAGGAGGAGGAGGCAAATATAATGTGGGCAGCATGTTCTTAAGGGCAGCTGGCAGTGATTTGCCCCTTTTCCCTCCCACAGCAATGCCCACTGTTCCTGTGCTGCTCCTCCCACCCTTCCTGGATCCACACTGCAGGTAAACAGCTTGCAGCCTTCTCCTGAAGGTCCCAAAAGGGATTTAGAGGCTTGGAGATGATACAGTGCTTGGCAAAGATAGGACTGGCACTCAAGGGGCCAGCCTGCAGCCTCCGAAGGAGATGACATTCCTTATGGAGACACATACATGCACCAGGAACCCAGCCTGTGGCACAGGGTTCACAGGGAACATCTGGTCCCACTTGCCCAAGGAATCTGCATTGGGAGCACAGGACGGGCATCAGGATGCTGAAATATCTCTTGTGGTCTGGAGCCAGTCAGCATCCTGAAACAAATAATTTTGCCATGAAATCCTATTTCACCCTTGCTTTGCCCCACTTTCTGCAAGTTTGGGAAAGTGTGGGCCTGGGAGCAGCTAATTCCCACCTGGCCAGGTCCCTTCTAACCCAAACCATTCCATGATTCTAAGAGAAAAACCGGTCCCTTTGACTGTAGAGAGCTGCCAGCACACCTGACTCAGCCTTCCACAGACATGCACACCATTCCCAATCCCAGCGTAGCTTTATGTCTTTTTGGCACCACAAATAAAATTGCTCTCTCCTTAGGTAGAAGGCACCACACCCATCCCTTCTATAGATTAAGGGTGAGCTTTTCCTCACGCCAGCACAGGGCATCACCCTACAGATGGAGGGGAGGGAAGGCAAGGGCTGGCAGAAATCTGCATGCACAGCCCTGTCCCTGGTATCCACTGCACAACTGGCCTGATCCGCCTCCAGCTGGAGAAAACGGACAGAAAAATTGGCAGGAGGAGGTGACTGCCCTGGAAAGGGAATTCCAGGACATGAGAAATAAGTCAGTGGGAGCCAGGGAAGCTCTGTCTGATAGCCAGGGGCTCCAACAGTAGAGAGGCCATCAGGATACTCTACTATAGAGCCTTCCAGGTCTGGGTATTTCTTTTCAGTGAAGATCAAACTAGGAACTGGTTATCTAGGTCTTTTTTTCCAGGTGAAATGGGGAAGGGAGAGACTTGCATAATTTATCTCACTCTAAAAGTTAAAATTTATTCTCTTTCTGCCAGGCATTGGGTGAGATGAGCTGCACTCAGACATGTATTTCCCTCTCTCTCCATAAGCTGATGCTGAGACTGATGAGCTGTGGCCAAAGGCACTTCTTGTTCTGCCTCCCCTACTTCTGTTGCACAAAGGGTATCTTTGTTTCAGGTCCCCCTTCATAAATAGTTCATTTCCTCAAAGCCTAGGGAGGTTTGTGGGTGAACTGAAAGGCTGCTTAGCCTGAGGTGGAAATGAACCCTTAAACCTGTGCAAACAGAACTTACTGTTTTATACCCCATAAATCAGGACTGGGATGGTGGGTGTCATATTTTAATCTGGATAGGATGACAGAATAATTTATAGATCTGTAATACTGCATTTGGTATTTGTTCAGAAAGGTGCCCAGAGGTGAGCATGGAACTGAATATGCTGCAAGAAACCTTTGAGGAGAGGGACAAAAGGGCACAAGTCATGGGCTGTCAACTCCATGCACCAGCACAAGGGGATGAGGGGCGGCTGCCAATGCCCACCTCAGATAAGTCATGGGCCCCTCCAGAGGGTAAGAACCAGACGCCTACAGTGCCAGTATGCCAGCAGTCAGGAGAGGGAATGTTGCTGTGGGAGCTGAGCACTGAGTGCCAGCACAGCACCTGCACCAACACACCTGCCAGGTTAGTTTTAAGTAATGTATTAAGGTACCAAGTGCTCATTAGGGCTCCATTAGTCAGCATTAAACCAGCACTAGTGCTGTCTTCAAGGTCATTCCCATCAACAGCTAGTTTTGGGGAAAAGTGGGAAGAGTCATGCAAGCCAAGCTGTTAACACTAGACCACTAGAAGCTGGAGCAGCAGAAAGGGAAGAGCAGGTGGTGAGGCACATCTGGGGTGCTGCTGAATAAGGGCAAAGCTTTTGGGCCTGGCCTTGCTAACCACAGGACACTGGTGCTGTGGCCTCAGCCTGCTGTGAGCACAGGGAATTAAGGAAGCACACAGCAGGGAACAGGAATCCAGCCAGCTCCGAGGCACCCCTTAACCCACAGCCCAGCCCTCCCTGTGTCTAAGTCAGCAGCCACAGCCCTCCAGAGAGGTCACAGAAGGACTCCAAGGAGGCTGGCAGGAGTTTCCATCAGCTCTCTGCCTTCTGCTGACAGAAGCTCAGGTAAGAGGGTGGAGGTAAGTGCTTATTTCTACAGCTTGCAATTACCAAGTTGCTTTCTCTCCCTTGCCATGGGAGACAAAAAGCCCATAGTCTCTTCCCAAAACAGTGGGTGAAATGAGAGGGGCTTTTCGTGCTTGGTTTATTTTTTCTGAAATGAAAAACAAAAAAATTAAAAAGATCACAGGAGCATGTTAATAAAATATTAAAAAAAACCACCAAAAAACCTTTTCAGAAGATCCTTCGAAACAGTAAAGGTATCTTAGGGTACTGATAAGGAAACCCTCTCGTGTAGAAGAAATCAAATGATGATTACACATAAGGGTGGGCAGGACCAGGTTGGGGTAAGGTCTGTCCAGACACAGGAAGGGAGTTCAGGAAAAAGAAAAGCTTATATGTTTTAGTAAATTCAAAAGTCCAGTCTCTGTACTAAAAAAAAAAAACCAAAACAAAAACAAACAAACAAAACCCCAAAAACCAAAACAAAAAAACCCCAAAACAACAACAACAACAAACCAACCAGAAAAACAACAAAAACCCAACCAACCAAATCCCTGTCACAAAAAAAAACCCAAAACAAAACAAAAAAAAAACCCCCAAAAATACCAGGTCCAGGGAGGGATGATGAGAACTAAAGGTGGCTTTGCTACAGCGAATTTAAGACTAGAGCTCTTCAGATGTCTAAGGGGCATGTGTGGAGATGTACAAAATCCTGAAGGGCAGGAGATGCTCAGAGGCAGTGCCACACCTTATTGTTACTCCCAATACAAGAACCAGCCAAAACAACACGGAGCTGGTTCCAAAACAAAGCAAGAGGTGCTCGGCAGCACAGCTCTGACACAACTGCAAATCTTCACCTGGTTTTTAAAAGCCTGATGAATTAATGAAAGGAAAACCTACCAAGGGCTCATAAAACATCAATAAATAGTTGCTGGATTATCAAGTCCCTGAGCTGCAGGTCCTGCCAGGTGAGGGCACACACCTGAGTCACACACCCCTGCAGCATTCACTGGCACTCAGTGTCTGACTAGCCTTGCCCTCAGGGGACCCAGTCTGGCCTTCTCTGTATTTCCTGGGGGGATTTTTGATGCATTTTCCGTGTGTTTATTCCCTTTTTTTCATTCGTATCTGGATACATCTGCATCCCTCTCACCTCAATCCCACCCAGAGGAGCTGTTGGGTTTTACACCTCCAATGTGACACCAGGGCAGCTCCAAGCTGAAGTGGGAGGCCCTTTGTCAGGTTTTGGCAGGCAAGAATGTTCACCTCCTCACCCCAGACTAAGCTCCTCATCCTGCAGCATGGGGATCAGCTCTTCCAGCAAGAAGCACAGGAGATCTCGAGGCAGCACCAAGGAGCATGTGGACAGGGGCTACAGCAAAAAGTAGTGTGTGACTACTCGAGCTGAGAGCTTAACTGATGCAGAGAACACATTTCCTTTCCTATTCCAGTTAACAAAATGCATCGGGGACAAACCCTCAGGAGACATCGCCATTTCCTCGAGCACCCTGCCAGATTTTTATCTTTAATTTTTTCTAACATGTTTAACCTAAATGTTCGTGCCCTCAGTCTGAATTTCCAGCCCTTTGTCTGTCTCTGCAGTTCTCCTCAGCACCTTTTCCCCCACAACACCACGAAGCTGGTGCTGATCCATATCACTTGCAGCAAGTTCAGGCTCTGCCCACCCACAGCCCACATGCAGATCACCCCTCTTCAAACTAACCCCCTCAGGACACTCTCAGCATATCTTTCAACATTCCCAGTCTCCAGCTTTTTTCCTCCCAGCAGATCCCTTGTATTTTGGGTTATTTCTTGCTGGAGGTATTAGAGGCCCTTTATCCGAGTTTATCAGCAATCTGGCTGCTTTGGCTGTGGTTCAGATTCTTTGCTGCCACATTTTTCTGTGACTAATTCTTGTGAAATTTCTGCTTCTTTGGTGGCACCAGAGCTGTTATTAACATGGTGTGAAATCCTTCACTGAGAGGCAACAGAGGAACACAATAAGAAACCCCAGCAGTACGTTTTAAAGAAAAAATAAATCAGTAAGCCACAAAAACTGGATGACTATGTCAGTAGTACAGGGAGACAGAAGGGGGTTTCAGTCTTTTTTACTTTTTTTCCCAATATATTCCAATAAGAGATTGAAGAATAAATGTTTCCTGTTAACAGCATCTTGATGACAGTGACAAATCCTCTCTATTATATTATAGTATATAATACACAATACTGTTGCACTCTTCTTGCTTATACTTGTATTTCTTCTCCTACATTTAGCAATAGTACAAGATTTGGACACACAAAGAACAAGACCACCCACAGAGGACAAAGGCAGACCAGAATCATGGAATCATTAAGGTTGGAAAAGCTCTTTAAGATCCAACGAGTCCAACCATTCCCAAAGCACTGCCAAGGCCACCACTAACCCATGTCCCCAAGTGCCACATCCACAGGGCTGTTAAACTCATCCAGGCAGAGACACTAACGCTGCCCTGGGCAGCTGTGCCAGGGCTGGATAGCCCTTTCAGTGACAAATTTCCCAAAAATCCACCCTGAGCTCCCCTGGCCCAGCCTGAGGCCGTTCCCTCTCCTCCTGTCCCTGTTCCCTGGAGCAGAGCCCGACCCCCCCGGCTGTCCCCTCCTGTCAGGAGCTATGCAGAGCCACAAGGTCCCCCCTGAGCCTCCTTTTCTCCAGGCTGAGCCCCTTTCCAGCTCCCTCAGCTGCTCCTGGGGCTCCTTCAGCCCCTTCCCAGCTCAGTTCCCTGCCCTGGACACACCCTAGCCCCTCAATGTCCATCTTGTAGAGATGAAATAGGACATGGACTCACCATCCTCAGACACCGTCCAAACCCTCCTGGTTCAATCACAGCTCAGTCTCTTCTTGTTCTTCCACAAGTCTCACCTGCAGCAAAGAGGAGACAACCCAGAGCAGAAGTTTAGCTTATATGAATTTAGTTACGAAATTTAAAGTACAGTAATGGTACTCCAGTGTGAACACAGGGAAAAAAAATCAAGACCCCCAAGGCCAGTGCCCAGTCTCTCCCTGTCCCTGCCAATTTCTGTTTTGTGCCTTTTCCATGAGCTGCTGGGAACCAGATTCAGTGTCAGGGGAAGACACCAAATCCTTTTGGTTGCTCACTAACACAGTACCCAGGATTTGTCACATAAGAACACATCAACCTGTGCCCCACAAGCACAAAACCCACACTTTGGGGGAATGCAGGAGGGAGCCGAAGGAAGACAGACTTGGTCATTGTGGTTCAAGGACCTGGGGAAGATTCTTCACAGGGAACTTGAGTGTTTGGAGAAGATCACTCTGGTCCTGGGAGGAAGACACCTCTAAATCCAATTGGGTCCTGCCTGGAAGGTGGGGCAGGGTGCAAGCGCTCCAAGTACCAAGAAAAACCAGCAGGTCCTTCTGCCAGCTTTGCCCTGCTTGAGGGAGGTCACAGGGGGCATCTGTAAAAGAAGGGAAAAGCCATGCAGCAAGACTTGAACAAGGTCCTGCTCCAAGACCTTTTCCAATAGAACCAGATGCTCCCACCAGTGATCCTGGGAACCCCATGGAGGAAGAGATCCTTCCCCAAATGTATCAGATGTCTCCAATACAAGATCAGTTGATCACCAACATCTCTCTCATCTGCCCACATTTTGCCTCTGCTTTGCTCTTCCAGCCCTCATAGAGGGGATGGAATTATCTACAATTAAACACTGAGAGCGGGCATGGGCTGAGCCCTGGGCACTCCTGTCCTGGTACCACTCATGTGCCTGAGCAGCCTCCCAATGCCCCTGGATCCCTGGCAGTGCCCAAGGCCAGGCTGGACAGGGCTTGGAGCAGCCTGGGACAGTGGGAGGTGTCCCTGCCCATGGCAGGGGGTGGGATGGGCTTTAAGGTCCTTCCCACCCAAACCATTCTGGGATTCTGTGAAGCAGCACAGAAATCTCCATGCGTGTGTCCCAATGTTTTTAAATACAATGACATTTTAAACAGGGATCTTCAGTATTTCAGTGTAGCTTGAGGATGGCTCAGAACTCACCAGCCCAACCTGATTTCTGCCAGTTCCCTGTAGCATGTCAGAACTCTGGGAATGCTCAAGGTCCTCCGTAAATTTTGCCACTATTAATTTTAACCTTTCTCCTCCTCAGGTGAAATACAAATGCCAACAAATGTGCCATTGGAGATTACTCAAACATCTCACACAACACACCCCAGCTGGGAATCCCCCTCCTTCCACCACTCAGGAATTGTGCTGGCTACAGAAGAGCTCTGAATACCTGCCCAAGGCTTTCCTTTGCTCAGGGATTTCCTTCCCAGCCCAGAATTAAGTCAGGTTTGCCACCCACACATCAGAAGGCCAAGCTGAACGCCAGCATGCAAGACTCATTGCTGAGATGTGATTCCCACAGTGAGGCAGCTGCTCCCACCCTGCTCCTGCTGTGCCCAGGTTGGAATTGTTATCCTTGGCCTTTCAGGTCATCTCTCACATCCCACCATGCACTTGACAGGAAAGGACAGGAGAAAGGAATGGCAGATCAGAAAGGACTCTAGACTCGTGCAGTATATCTCTACATTTGATTCTTATCTTTATGGGGGCATGGAGCTGCTCTGAGGGCTGGAGCCCCTCTGTGCTGAAGCCAGGCTGGGAGAGCTGAGGGTGTTCACCTGGAGAAGGGAAGGATCCAGGGAGAGCTCAGAGCCACCTTCAGTGCCTCAGGGGGCTCCAGGAGAGCTGGACATGGGATGGAGGACAGGACACAGGGAATGGCTTCCCACTGCCTGAGGGCAGGGATGGATGGGATATTGGGAGTTAGGAATTGTTCCCTGGGAGGGTGGGCAGGCCCTGGCACAGGTGCCCAGAGGAGCTGTGGCTGTCCCTGGATCCCTGGCAGTGCCCAAGGCCAGGCTGGACAGGACTTGGAGCAGCCTGGCACAGTGGGAAGTGTCCCTGCCCAGGGCAGGGCGTAGAACAAGATGGTCTGTAAGGTCCCTTCCAACCCAAAACATTCTTTCATATTACCTTACATTTAAAAGCACATCACCAGGTTCCAGGAAACTATGAAAAAACCACACACTGGGAATCAAATTTCCTATGAAAACAGAAAAAGCCAAATACTGCACTATCACCCTTCAAATGCAAATCAGTCTGGCTCTTTTGAACTATAAAAGCCTTTTTCCCACTACTCAGCAAATGATCTCACAAATCAGACTCCACAGAGGAAAGAGCCTCCAGCAGGAGCTACCAGGAGAGTCACTGCCAACTGGTGACTTGCTAGTGACGTGAGAAGCACAACTAGTTTGTAAATAAAAAAGGGAAGAAAAATGTTAAATATGCTTTTTTCACTAAATCTGAAGACACTTGAATTATTGACAACACTGAAAACAGGAATACCGTTCCTGCAGTGTGCTTTGTACCAATGTACCCAATCACTGCTAATGGCCAGCACAGTTTCTCAGTTCCTTCCTTGTACAAGTCAGTAATAAGCAGAAACTGAAACTCTGTGGCTGTGTCATGACTGAGGAGGCTCTTCCTCACTCCCATCCCCCAGCTCTCTGGACAGCCAGTTGCCCAAGAGGAAGGCAATCCATGGCAGCAGGACTCCTGGCCCCATGAGCTCAGCCTGCTGGAATGCTGCTGCTCCCCTGTCCCCTGGGCCTTCCTCCTCCTGTGGGAGCAGGGGCAAAGCTGAAGGGGTTCCTCAGGATTTCTGGGGTGAGGAAAAAAAAACCAGAAGATGCCACAAAAATCCAAGTACTGCTTGTACCTCTGGGGACCTCCAGCCTTACCCGAATGACACTCGGCCCAGGCTACCAGGCAGTCTCACTCAAGCACTTCTCCAGTTCCATGTGCTCCTGTGCTGGCTTAAAATGAATCCCTCTGTTTCAGGCCATGCCCTCCTCCTTTCAAAGGCTGCTGTGTCCCACTGGCTGCTGGCTCTGCCCCTGTGGCCTCTAGCCCAGGGTCTCCAGCCCTTGGGAGAGAGGTGGCAGCTGCCCACAGGACCCAGCAATGCTGTCCAGCACCAACTTCTCCTCTGGAAGTCAGGTTTGGACCTGCACAAGGAGACGCTTCCCATGCAAGAGGCTGGAATCCCCCAAAATCTGGGACAGAAGCTCCCCTTAAAATCTTGGTCACAGGGGATGGGCTGGGGTTGGCTACCTGCTATTCCAAGGTGAATTAAATGAAGAGGGAACCAGGGACAGAGAAAGCCAAGACAAAAAGGATGGCACTGAAGATAAAAGAGAACAATGGCCTTTCACATGCAGATGGAATCACTGAATCACAAAATGCTTTCGGTTGAAAGGGACCTTAAAGCTCATCTTGTTCCAGCCCCTGCCATGGGCAAGACCAGGTTGGTCCAAGCCCCACCTACCTGGCCTTGGGCACTTCCAGGGATCCAGGGGCAGCCACAGCTGCTCTGGGCACCCTGTGCCAGGGCTTCTACACCCTCACAGAGAATTCCTTCCCAATATAGCTAACCTAAGTTTCCTCTCTCAGTTTGAACCCATTCCTCCTTGTCCTGTCACTGGCACACTGATAGCTCATGTTGAGCTTTTTCACCCTCAAGTCACCCCAAAGCCCAGAGCCCCAGGCTGTTCTGCTGCTGTGCAGTCACAGGCAGAGCACGGGGCCAGCAGCTGCCTGCCCTCCCCGTAGCTCACTGGAGGGAAGCACAGGAGGGAGGAACTGGTGCTGCTGGTGGGACTGGTGAGGTGATGCCACCTGTCACACCTGGGCTGGGGGAAGTAGGGAAAATAATTCACTTATCTTGAGCATTTTTACAGCTTGTAACCTCCTCTGGAACTCTCAGTCTGGGAGACAAACCCTCAGCTAATAAAGCTGTGTCAGAGTTGAGAACACTCGTAAAATTCTTCATTTGCTCTCCCATAGCCTCTTGCTCGTGTGATTCACACCACACTTCCTTATGCAACCACACTGCTGCCTCCAGGGATCTTCGGCCCTCCTGGTGAGACACAGAGGGGCAGGGACTGCAGCAGTGTCTGGAAACCTCTGTCCCCATTCCCTGCAGATGGTGGAAGAGGCTGCTGGAAGAACCTGGCCAGGACCAAGCTCTCTCTGCATCTTCCAGGATGCTCAGCCTTCAGCCCTGGCCAGACTGTCACACACACACACTGGGAAAGGACTGCTTTTCCAAACTGCAGCTCTGAACTGAAACACCCAGGTCCCCTCTCAGCTGCAATCAAGCCAGGATGTGACAGGAACTGGGAATCACAGCAATGCCCACAAACAACTGGGCTGCCAAAACCCAGGACAATCACTTCCTCTGCCTCCTCAGGTGTCACAGAGGTGCCATGAAAGCACAGTGCTGTGAATTTACAGGAACCTCTGAAATAAGCTGAGGTGCCTCCAGCACAGTGGGATTAACACCGGTGAGCAGGGTGGAGGGAGCACAGAATAATGAGGAACAGCACCTGCTCCCTGCCAGCACAGCACGGAACAGGGGTCCTGTAGGAAGGAGGGAGGGTGCCCATACACGTACACACATGAAGCTTTGGAAAGCTGAGAAAGGGAGCAAGAGCTGGCTAAAGTTCCCTGGCTGCAGGGGTGTCATGGGTGCCCCAGGAGAGGTGGGTGGCCCCTGGCAGCTCCTCGCTCCCTGCTTGGAGACTTGATTTTAATTGCTCATAAAACTCCAGCCATTGTTTGCAGTTGGAGCAGAGCTCTCTGCACTCAGCATCTGCCCTAGGCAGAGATTTTTGCTTTAATTTCAGCTAAAATGGTAGAGTTGGTCCTGGTGCACTTAAAGGGGAAGAACAAGTCCAATATTAAACAGGGGAAGTTAGAAGGAAAAAATCAGGAAAGCTATTAGCCTTATTGTGATCCCAAATGAAACAGAAACAGCCATCTCAAGCCTTCCACTAATTAGAGGCTAAAAATGTAATTGTCAGACCCCACAGTTACATGCAAAGCAAATAGTATGGGCTGGTCTTTTGTTATTTTAAACAAAATTACAGCTAAGAGGGTTGTTTCTAATGAAGGCCATGACCAGCTGCTCTTCAACAACAAAACTCTTTTACTGCTGAATAACTATTAAAAAGAAAAGATCGGGCTACCAGAACCCCCGAATGTCATAGCAATACCAGATGATGGTGACAATTTGCCAAAGTATTCAGATTGCTCTGTAGCGTGAAGGGATCATAATTTATGGTCTAACCAGGGGGAAAGGCTGAATTCCAAGATGCAGAATTACCCATGGATGAAAGGCTGCTGGAAGTGCAGATCAGAGGATCTCACAGGCACCCCTCCATTCGCTGCTCAACAGGGACTTGCAAAAAGTCCACTGCAAAAATATATAATAGCAGTGATGACAGAGGGGACTGATGGGTGGCACTTCTGTCCCCAGCACTGCTGGGACCATGGCTACAACTGCCAGAGCTCAGCCAGCACACTTGGAGCAGGAAGACCAATGCAATGTACTGATCCAAAGCAGAACCAGCTCACCTATGCAGCTTAAAAACCCAAAGATAATAAAACAAAAGAATTCTTCAATATACTGCAGTATTTATGCTAAGTATTGGTCCTGCTGACAAGGACAGATCTCAATCCAATTACTAGTAGACGAAGTTTCAGAATGGAATAAATTCCATCAAGCTTATGGGAAAAGTTGTCCTTTTGGTTGCTTGGAGTATTTAAAACTCCATTAAAAGTTGTTTTCAGTCCAGGTCTGAATACATGAATCTCCACAGGCTCTGGGAAAGCTGAGCTGCCCATGGTGCCCTCGGCACACTCCAACATCCAGGTGCTCTTTCCAGGATCAGTGGCTTGGGATCACAGACTGAGTCTCATGCTCAAAGTTACCCTACCTTGGAGATGTGAGGAGGGCAAGGGGAATTACCCCAGGGGAGGAGGCCACCTGCCATTCCACTGCATGGCCCATCCCGAGTTCCAGGGGACGGCTTCAGGCCAACACAGAGCAAGACACGGCCACTGCCTCACTTAGCCCATGGCACAGAACCACATCCTACAGCCACTTGGAGAAGGTCACAACTTGCAAACTCTTCCTGGTCATCCAACCCGGGACTCAGGTGATGATTAAAATACCTTGAAAGCATTTTTCTTCATATTTCAAAGTAATCATGACTCCTTTGAAGGCTGCTGAGGCTTCAGTTGCATTCCAAGTGGGAACATCTAGGTTTCAAACATCGGATTGTTCCCAAGAGCTCAGGCCAGGACACATAAATCAGCTCTCTGCAGGACTGCAGGGTTCAGGGAAAGCTGCCCTAGCCAGGAATGCTCCTGACTGCACAGCAGTCCTCAAGCCCTCAAAAAACACATCCACATGTGGCCAGGGCTGGTCCTCATGACTATTCCCAGGGCAAGCACATACAGCTGTCCAGGGAGGATGCTGGAGGCCGGGATCAGCCACAGAGGGACACAGGGAACACTGGGACAGATTATCCAGGCCTGTAACTGACAGCCAGGCACAGGGGGAGAGGGACAGAATATGCCTGTGCCAGCTGCAAATGTGTGTGAGGATAAGGTTACACACAGCAACAGGACAGAAACCAGAGCCCTGCTGGGACAGCAAATCCCCAAGGAAGTGCAGGAGGAGGAGCAGAGCAAAAGAGAGAACGGGCAGAGCGAGTTCAGGATTTCAGGAGCACAACTGCCACGGAATCAAATCTCCCAAATGGTGAAGGTGAGGAGAATAACATGGAGATTTAGCCAAGCTCAGGGCTTTTGCAGCAGCAGTTCCAGGCTGAGGAGATGAGGGACTTCACTTTGACTGGGCTGTGTCCAAGGGACTTATCATGGAATTGGGGAAAAAAATTAGGCGTAGGAGGTGAGTAGGAGCAGAGGAGAAACGGAGGAGAAACTACACAGCATGGAGAAGGATTCAGAGGCAGGTGAGAAACTGAGCAAGGGGAAAAGAAGAATAGTGCAACAGGGGGGAACAGGCAGCACAGGGGCAGAGATCAGAGGGCAAACCAGAGGAGAACTTGTGCCGCCTGGTCCAGGGAAAGGAGCAGAGTGCCAGGAAGAATGCAGAGAGGCAGGAGGGAATGCAGACATGGTATTTTGTCCTTCCCTCTCTAAAAAAACAAGGTCCTCTGCAGTAAAAAAGAAGGGGAAAGAAGGTTGGAGAAATCAGAGGGGTGCCCAGAGCAGCCACAGGCTTAATGCACAATAATAGCAAAGGTCTGGTTTAGCAAAGCCCAGAGTAGCTCTGCCACAAGCACTGAGCCTGCATGGCTGTGGGCAGGCCTGGACCCTAGAGCTGCCATGGATGCACCACTGCCAAAAGGGAGAATGAACAGGAGAAATTTTGGGAAAGGAAATACATGAGGTGGCTGAAGATCACAGAGCTTGAGAAGAACAATGCAGACCCTGAGGCAGAGATGCTGGTGGGAACAGGGGTCACTGAGCTGAGCAGACACCACTGGAGCAGGAGCAACACTGGGGTACAGGAAGTGTTGGGGTTTGTGCTGCTGAACAGTGTAGAACTGAGCACTGGTGAGGGTGGAAGGAACAGTAGAAGCCTTGGAAGGAAAGATGCAGGAATGCAGAAGAGGGTGTGGAAAGAGCTGGAGGGGAAATAGATGCTGGGGGAGGAAAACACCACCAAATTCTAAAAATTGCTGAACTTGATAGGCTGGGCCAGGGATACACCTGGAGCCAAGACCTGACAGCCACCTCTGTGTCAGGCTCAGGGGACAGCTTAGCCTGGGGACACTGTCAAAGCAGAGCAATGACAAGTTGTTTTGCAGAAGAGTGAAAGAACTGGAGAGGGGGAGATCCATAAGGTGTATCCAAGCTGCAGGACCATGTCCCCAGCAGCATTTTGTCTGTCCCATCCTTTCCTCTGCCACATCTTGCTCAGCCAGGAGTCAGGAGAGATTGATACATAAGGAGCCAGAAAACAGTTTATATCATGTGCAAGATGGAACAAAAATATCTTTACGGTCCTTTTCAAACCTTGCACTCTGTGAGATGGGGGTGCACAGACAGATTCTGACAGACCCCAGCTGCAGGGTCCAGTGGTGTCACCCAGATGCCATCAAGACATACGGGATAATGAAGGAAGAGAACAGAACCCAGCACTTTGCCAGACCCTTAACAAGTACTGCTATCCATCTCTGCAATGAATTTAAGCATAATTAATTTCAGCAGCCTGCCTGCCAGCTGACTCTGCTCTTTACATCAATGACAGTGAAATCGGAGTTTCAAGGGGAATGCAATGACTGTGAAGGAAGCAGAGCCAGGAGCAGGAGCAGGAATTTCTCAGCTCATCTCCCCTCTCCTCCCGATGCTGTGGCGCTGCAGCCCCGGGGCTGGGGCAGCCGGTGGCACCAGGTGGCAGCAGCACACCGGGGATGGTCCCCTGCCAGGGCAGCACCTGCCTCCTCTGGGCTCGGAAAGCGCAGGGCGGGGAGGAGGTGCTGCCATCACCGCACTGATTCATCCCCATCGCAGCCGGCCCAGGCCCACAAGCGTTTTCCATGGCAGGAACCACGGACCGAGAGAGCCCTGCTGCCCCTGTGCCATGCCCACCCTACAGGCCTTTCATCCCGAGCTGACAGAGAAGGAATTAAAAGCTAAAGCTCCAAGCTGAACTCCATAACCAACAACTGACAGAGACGGGAAGCACAGCTTTGGCAAACATTTTCCAAGTTGCCTGTAACTCCAGCCTGTTGTTCTCCAGCTTTGTTTGCTTTTCTTTAAAAAAGCAGTTGGGACATCTCAAGTCACAATTAAGTCTTTATTCAAGTGCAAACAATTGCCCGGTCCCTACCCAAAGCAGATGGACCCATCCCAGCCGCAGTCCAGGCTCCTGCCTGCTCCCGAGTCCTGCAGCTCCGAAGGGAGGGAGCCATGTGTGAGCTGGGGCTCCCTCTCATGCTGCCCTGGCCCCTCCGTCCACAGCGCCCACTGACTTCAATTCAGCCTCGGCAAGGAAGCAGCAACAGCTTCAAGGAAATGGTGCCTGCACTCCTGAGGTCACATCCCAAGCCTCCAGGCCAGACAAGTGCTGTCTGAACTGGTCTCTAGGCAAACACTCAGTTCTCATTATGGACAAGGAGAATTCACCTTTAACTCCCATCAGCTTGGGGAGCCTCTGACAGCCACAGTTTTTTCTGAAAGGCAATCTTTGTGACTGCAGAAAAAAACCTGAGATATGTGACCCAAACACACCAGAAGGCTTTGAAATCCAAAGATAAAGTCTTGAAGTGTGTCATTTCCCCTCCCTACCCCACTACAAGGTTGCCCAGCCAAGCTCAGGGCTTTCCCAAACACCCATGTCCAATATCCTGGCATTCAATATGCGGGTACTTCAAAATAATTTCAACCAAACAGCAGCAACACAACATCAGCCCTGTTGTTATTACAAATGTAACTGTTATTATTTTATACAAGTGCATAAACATACCCATGAGGTGTTACTTTAGGAGTACCAATGTTTCTGAGGCATGTTCCTGCAGCCAGGGGACAGGATAGATGCGGGGAACTATAGCCCTTGGTAAAGGGCAGCCAGGACACCTTTGGCATCTAAAGTGGTGCCTGCCTGCAAGGATCTGGAATCTCCCCTGGTAGAAACAGTGTCTGAAAGCAAAAAATACTGCTTTTATTCCAGGTGATCACATAACACTACTGGGATTCACAGCCATGTGACAGCCACGCTTCAGCTCTGGCTGAGGCTCCTCAGCTCTGGAAACTCATGCTGGCTGGCTGGAGGCAGACCCCAGGCCAGAGCTGAAGTGTCACTATTCACCACAGGCAAAATTTTTAGGAAAGCCTGTTTTCCCCAAGGGTAGTTTTCTTCCACAGGAATAAAATAAAGCATCTTTTAGTAATCCACATCAACACATATGTGAAAAAGCTATGACTGAAACCATCAGCAGGTCTGAGAGGAAGGACAAGGAAGCATCAGGATTTATTCTCTTGACTCACCCAGACCAAGCCCAGTTTCTCCAGCAGCCTTCTCACAAGCAACAAGGATGATCCTGTGCCAGGCCCTGCAGCACTGACCCTTGAAATGTGGCTGGGAACACACAGCTGAATGCTCCTCCCCGCTCCTGGGGCAGAGCCAGTTCCTCTCCAAAACTTGCAATAATTGTGCCATCATCACATTAAGTTCCCAGCTCCCCCTTTCACAGGAAGAACCTCTAAAAAAGAGCAATGAACATCTGCTCAGGATTTTACCATCAAGCTACAGAAGACCACAAGAGGAGATGAAAACCCTTGAGAGTTATTAATAAACTAAGAGCTCACTTTCAATTGCATGTCCAACCTGAACATGATCAGAGCTCCCATGGAAACCCTGAGTTTGCAGGCACTGTCTCCTGATGGTTTATTATGTCGACAGCCTGGACATCCTCCTTTCCAAGGAACCCTCTCAGGGCTTTGTGTTGCCACAGCCGTTCTTCACAACCAGGCAACAAACTTGAAAACCTGGCCTCCATGAGGCTTCTCTGGAGGTGGTATCCCTCCCAAAACCAAGCAAAACCTCACCTGGTGTTTAACAATTCCCCTTCCCCACCACCCCACCCAAGCCCCCAAAATTTAAGAAGGTTAAATCAGAGCCTTTGGTCTTTAATTTCCAGGTGTCTGGAGCTTTTTAAAACTGGTTTGCACTTCAGCAATGGAAAATCCCATGAAGGTAGTGCCTTGCACACTGACCTGCTTTCATTAATAACCTCATCTCAAAGGATGTGGGCAGGTCAGCAAGTTCAGCTGAGCTTAAGTGCTGCCATCTCGTGCTCTCTCTAAGCACGAGCTTAACTGCTTCTAAAAACAGCACTGGCCATGCCGGCTGCTCCAAAGGCACTCTTAGAAAGGGAAATCCCCAGCTAATTGATACAAGGGAAGAGAAGGCAATTTGATATATATAGCAAGTCCCCAGCTTATCTAGCAGCAAGAGCTGCTCAAATTCACACACGCTGTCCCTTCCCTGCTGGCAGCTTCCAGCAGGACAAGGGACGAAGGTGGCCACATGCTGAGCTCAGTACTGAGAGGGCCAGAGGTCTGATTCTCATCTGCTGCAATTCACACAGGGTTCCTAACTGACTCTAATAAAACTCATTAAGGATCAAATTCCTACCTTTGCAAGGTTTAGGATAAGACTGCATTGCACCAGACTTTATCTAACACAAAGACAAATCTCAGGAAGCACTGGGATTTTTATCATCTCTGCCCAAACACGAGGCAGTTCCCTTCCTCCTGACAGGGCATAACTGACATGCACTGATGGAACCCCACAGTCACTGAAGCCAGTGCCAGCTCTATCAGCAATTCCAGCTGAATCCAGGTTTTCCCCAGCACTGTGTTTTCACTCCAGCCCATGTTGCCACACAGGCCAGCATCCTGGGCTCCAGCCCCACAGCTCCAGAGAACAGGTGGAATGGAAAGCTGGAGTTGCAGCACTCAGTGGAACATCCCACTCCCAGCTTCTATCATTCCCGTAGCAATCCTTTGCTGTAGGATTTTGCAGGGTGGGAGGAAGCAGGAGTGGCCAGCACAAGGGCAGCAGGACCTGCTGGGCTGCTGCTCCCCAGGGAATTCCAAGGAGGAACTGGCTGTTCATTCCAACTTCTGTTTTGAGTACTTGGTCATTAGTAAAACATGCTGAAAATGTGACTTCCTCTGCCATGAGACCTATTGAACCTTTTCACAGAAGTCTAAGGAATTTCCTCTTGTATTTCAATAGAAGACAAGCTCACAGGAAGAACAGTTGCTCTCATACTTCTGGGAATTCCTCTAGTAAAAACACCTATTAAAGAAGGAACGATGAACTGGAACAAAGAGAAAGGGAGATGGGGAATTCACTTGTCCATAAGTCTGTGGTTTATTGTAAAAGAAAACTATGAATCCACTTCACAGCACAGAACCACTTTTACTTCCTCTTTTGCCTCATTTAGCAATGGCAACAAAAGCTCTCTGCAGAGTTTCCTAATGAGCAAAATCTGCATAGAACCTCCGCATTCAAGAGTTTCACATTAAAAAATAATCTCAATTTGCTCTCTTTGCTGAGCAAAACAGGCTCTGTCTGGGATCATCTTAGCCAGCATCCAAAGGTGCTTAGCTACCCACTTTTGTCTGGAAATGCAGACATGAGACAGCAGAGAGGGATTCATCTGCTCACTGGCATCCTGGGAAGAATGGCACTCCCTGGAGAGTCCCAATAGATTAACTGTCCAGTTCCAGAAAGGGGAAAGAACAAAGAACAGGGTAAGGAAAATATAACCTTGTGCTAGCCCAAGGAAGTGCAAAGGACAGCAGGGAGAGATATGAGTCGTTTACTGGCACATCCCAGCCTTGGCATCCACTTCCCATGGATCTGCATCCAGCCTGTGCTGGCTGCCTGCCCGTAACGTGGCATTCCCTCTGGCAGCTGCCTGCAATATGTCTCCAGGCTGCCCTATAACAAGCACAGTACCTTGGATGCTGGGAGCTACCAACTCCCCGAGGAACACTCAGTGGTATGAGTCAGCCACAGGCACCAGGAAAGACGTGACCAATTCTTCAGGCCAAAGCAGACCCGTCCATTCAGTTCTTCTAGTCATGTATTGCCTCAAAGTCCTGCAGAGGTTTCTCTGCAGCCCCTGCTCCTCCTTACATCCATAAAATCTCAGCCTGAGGCAGCTCTACTAATTACCCCTTCCTGCACCAAGACTCATCCCTCACCTTCAGCAAGCAGCAAAGCTCCTCTCCAGCACAGTTCTTTGTGCTCCCAACCAGCTGTGGGAGACAAAAGATCTGCTCTTCCAGGGCAATAATCCCCAGTATCACCACATCACACAGAAACAGCCAGCATCCCTGTGGAATGTTTATGGCAAAGATGAACTGTGCCCTTTGAAAGACACTTCCCCCAAACACCTCCCGTTGTACTCACTGGGCATGGTGAACACCCAACTCCAAGGATCCCAAGTGCCAGGAGGAGCAGAAGTGGGGCTGTCACAAAGCAAAGCTGCTGCAGCAACAGCTTTGCTGAAGGGACCCTTTCCCCTGTGGGAAGGAGCTGTTGACACAGCCCTGAGGGATGGTGCAACCCAGCAAAGATGCAGAGAACGTCTGGGACTCGCTCTTGGGTCCCCTCGGGGATTTCTGCACCCCTCTCCAGTGCCTGGGAGTCTCCCATGGCCCCTTCTCTCACCACAGCAGTTCTAACGAAAAGATCCTCTATTCTTGCCATTATGTGCCCTTTAGGATGTACCACAGGTTCAACACCCCCGAGAAAATAGGGACTTCACAGCACAAACAAGCAGTTCTCCTTGGAAATCAAGGGACTTTCTCTTCCTGTAGGCAGCTATATCCAAACATGGGCACTCAGGGCACAGAGATAACAAACATTCAGAGGCCGATGCAATTTCACCTAAGTTAAGAGGCAGCAAGGCCCTGAGCAGGGCAGCAGTGAGGGAGCTGGAGTGCAAACAGGAAGGATATGGTTATCCTGGATATGATAAAACTCCCTCAATGTAGTAACATAAGTACTTTATAAAGGCACTGTACCCTGTGAGCTGTAGCATCAACCAAGGCTGGCAGTGTCAGAGCTGGCATCAGTACCAAAATTCCAATCAGCTCAGCTAGGCTACAACTTCTTTGGGAAGAGCCACTGCTGACCTCAGCTTTTGTCCGTCTCCCTGCACATGGTGTTATTCACTTTCTGCAGAAGGGAGAGGGGCAACAGGCAGAGGCCCTGGCACTTAGTGGAACCCTGGTCTAGAGGAGACGTTTCCTTGCTACAAGCAAGACGAGAATTCTCATTGCCCAGACTCCCTCTCACTGTATCCACCTCCCCTGGCTGGGTTTGCACACACATCCATAACCTCAAGATATCACCTGTTTGTCAGAGGAGGTGTGTAGACATAAGGAACCTTCTTTTCCTAGAGAAGTTACCTCTTGTGAAGGGGTGGATATGAAAAGCACAAGCCAGGACTTCCTGACAGCAAAATATTAAGCACTGGCACTTTCCAGGAGCAGCAGATCTTCCCTCCACAGAAGGTCGGTGATGAAGAGCCCAGTGAAGGTGAGACAAATGTTTGCAGAGGACTGAGAAGAACCAGGCACATTGTTTAGGAGGACAAAGGATCTAAATACACAGAAGGAAAAGCTGATACCCCAGAAAGAGGAGCCAGAATTAATCCCTCTGCAGGGTGCCCAGCCATCCCACAGTCCATTGGGATTGCAGGGAAATGGCTGCCCTGGAGCACACAGACACACTCATCACACCAGAAGTCAGCAGCAGTTCCCCAAGTCACAAGTACCATAGCTTTTAAAAATCAAAGCAGTACTGAACTATAGCATCAAAGGAAATAAATCCCACATACAGAGGACGTAAGTCTTGGGCTGTAAGAAGCTCTGAAGCAGCACTGGAGAGGGAATGTATGGCTGAAAAGGGTCCAGACCTACCTAAGGGCACAGGAAAGTTGGCAAGAGGACACAAACCATGAAAGGAGAAAAGTTTAATACCCCAGGTCACTGGGAATGTACCACAGACACAGCATCTCAGTGGTACGTAAAGCAGCTTCAAAAACACCTCTAGTGGTTCCAGAGGAGCTCACCAACTCCCACTTTGCTGTGTTTCTTCCCACCAAACCCCCAAATACCTCACAGCTGTTCTTCCCCCATCCAAACACAGACTCTGTCCAGGCACATACAGGCTGCTCCATCCCACATCCAACTTCAGCCTCTCCGGGCCTCGTGCCTGAAGAGACTCATTTCTACTGCCCCAAGCCTGAACTCCAGGGCAGCACAGGCTTTTTGGCCTGTGTCCACATGCTATGGGCTTGCTCCAAAGTTTTCAGCAAGAACAGAACATTTTAGCCTTTGGGAAGTTCATTCTGCCATTTGGGAAGGAAGACAAAAGTGCCTCTGGCACGGGGGCAGCTGCAGGCCTGCCCTGGGGGAGGCTATCTGGCTGGAAAGCAGAAGTGAGTATAAGCCCAAGTGATGCTGACTGGGGTGAGAAGCAACAACTTCAGGGCTCTTCAAATCCTCCTAAAACTCCTCCTGAGCACCTCATGAGGCACCACAGGGTGATGAAGCTGCCAGGTGGTGCTGACCGCCAAGCTGAGCTGCAAGAAACACAGGCATGACCCAGGCTCCAGGCTAGCAGCCAGCCATGCTCTCCCAGGGTACCCTCAGTGAGACATTCTCCAAACTGGGTGTAGGTGTCTCATAAATGAGATACTAAACAGGACAATGCCACTCTTGTTCCCATCAAAACAGTGAAACAGATCCCACCTGGCTCTGTCACACTGGTGGCCCTGAGTGCTATGTGCCAGTCATGCTCCTGCAATAAGGAGACTTCTGCTGAGTCCTTTGAAAGATTAAAAACAATTTATTGCAAATCCAGGCAGCACAGTTGAAACAACAGGGACAACTGAATAGATTCATGCTGGATTGCCAGAAGGCACTCATCCACTCGAGGGAAGCTGTCTACTTCAACAAGTTTCTAGAATAAAACAAACCAACAAAACCCTCTTAAGCTTCCAGAAGGAACAATGCAAACTGCAGCCCTAGCTCGCTTGGAGCTATCCTCAGCTTCAGCAGGGACCATCAGGAAAAGGCTGGCAGAGCCTAAGCAATTGAACTGACTATGGAGTAGAAATATTTTGAGGGTCCTTACCATAAAGCTGTCACTAACAGGCAGTGCCATGTCCAAGCACGTTCTGAGAACAATTCCACAATTTAATTTTGCAGCAAAGAGCTGGTCAGGTTGGAAAAGGAACAAAGACCAAACTTCCCAGCCAGTGCTGTTCTGACAGCATGAAATGGCAGAAAGCTGAGCTCTAGAGAATACCCCGCGGCAGTTCTGGGCTTAAGTTCAGCTACAAGACTTTGCCCCCGAGCAGATAAGTTGTGAGCCATGTCTACCTCTGTCCCTGCCGCAGGCACAGGCTCCTCTAAGGCGGGGAGGAGCTGACAGTGGTCAGCAGCCCCAGCAAGAGTCACCAGATTTGGCTCTTGTTCCATTTCAGACAGAGGTACTCAATATGTCACCTGTACTTTGTTATCAGAATATTCCCACCTACATTATTTCTAGCAAATCCCATTCCCAAGGATTAGGGAAACCTTAACCCTAACTGCCATCCTTCCTGTGAATGCTGTGCCTATCTCTGAGGTGGGATCAGACCCGCACCCTTGCAAGAGACAGCACAGTGTTTCTGTCCGTCCCCAGGAAATGTTGGCAAAACCAGAACTCTTGTCATGTGTGGCTGGGCCAGCCGACCATCCTGGGAGTGCAGTGCCTGAGATCAGCTGTGTCACACACACTGCTGAGCAAACACTCCACCTAGAAGTGAAGCAATAGGATCCACAAGGGAAGGCAGATCAGGAATGCTCTCCATCAGAGACTAAAGGGAATAAAGTGCCTACAAAAGCTCACAACATAAAAGGAAACCTCAGAGGCCAGAAACTTGATACATGTTGAAACAGAATATACTGACAAATAACTCTCCTCTCTTGGGATATGCCCTGGGCAGGCTTCTCTCTTGAAGAAGAAGAAATTTGAGGGCATCTCTCAACTAGGAAACAGCAATACAGAAAAGTAATAAGTAACAACAAAGGTCTTTGAGCTGTTAAGAGTGGGAACTGTCAGATTAGTTGTGCTGATGCTCTGTTCCACTAAAGTTACCTCTGTCTGGAAAGGCTGAGGCTGCTCCCAGACCCATTGCACACACAGATCACTGCACAATGACATTGCAAACACACCCCATGAAAACTATCCCCACCCCACTGGAAGAAGCTCCTCCAGCTCCGAGGCAAACCCAGGTACGTCAGAGCGACTAGAGGCTGCACATCAAACCTCAGCACTTCCTTCCAGGCAGAAATTCACCATCTCAAGGGAAAGTATCCCCCTTTTCTTGGATCCGGCTCTGGGCCGCAACGTGTGAATGCAGTTGTACTCATTGCTTTGGACAGGACAGGGACCAAATCACCCTGGAAAGTAGGCCTGAGCAGGCATTTGCTATTTATAAGCTAATTATCTAATCCCTCCGGAGGGAAATCCTATCCTTTGGGGCTGTTGGCAGTGTGTGGAACTGTGAGAACGTCAGAGAGGAACAGGAGGGAAGCGATTACACCGGTCAGGAGCGTGCTCCAAGTGACGAGACAAAATTCCGCCCTGCTCCAGCACAGCCCCAGCATCCTCCTGAGGAACAGGCCACTGACTATCAGCAGGGATTAATCTGTTATGCTAATTTGCTAAGAGCAAAGTAACCTTTAAAATAGCTCTCATCTCCATTCACCATTATCTAAAAAGGGCTCTGATCTAGTTCTGTAAAGAGCGACAAGTCTCACAGTAAGAGACCACTAGAAATCCAAGAACACACAGGGACCTGGCTGGCTGGAGTGGAGCTGCCTCAGAAGGGGAAAGGTATGAACTTTCATAATTCTGATAATTATTAATTCCTTGGAGGACCATGTCCTGAGAAGTTGAGTGTGCTTTGCAAGTATGCAACACTGATTTCTTTCCTTCTGTTCACATTTCTCTCTCATAAAAATAACCTGGGTTAGATGACACTGCTGAATTTTCCTGTGAAACAATGCTCAGTCATTTCCAACACCACTGCACACCCTCAGTGCAACCGCACACACCCCCAAAAAACCCTCCTTTTTCCTCACCTACCAAAGTCTTAACTGAGAACAACTCTCCCTCCACTGACAGCAGCCTATGAAACAAACTGAAGACAGCAAAGAGGGATGGAAATAACTCTGTCTCAAACAGCACAGGCTAAAACCACATCTCTTAGAGAAGGCCCATTTCCCAGAGCAATCCTCACCAACAGGATGGACTAGAGTCATCCAGGCCAGGCACCTGCCTCCAGGTGAGCAGAGCTCAGCAAGACACAGGCACCAGGCTGAGGAAAGGCTGCTCACATCATCCCTGTGCTCCCCAGCACTGGCACCAGGGAGACTTTGAGAAGCCCCAGGTAAACAAAAAAACAAAAGCAGGCCAGTGCATATTTGGCAGATTGAGATCACAATAAAAGCCGACACAGCAGCATTCTCCAAAGATCTGGCCCTAAAACTTCCCTTGATGGGTTTTGGGTTTGGTTTTTTTTCCTTTTAGCTTGTTATAACCAAATCTGACAGGTAAGTTACACTATTGTTGAGGCAGATGGGCTGGACAGACCCTGCCACAAAACCCACAGCAGTGACACCTCTGATGAAATGTCTCAGTCAAGGCTCTCTCAAAAAAATTAAATAACTGGCACAGCCAGATAAACAGATTCCTGAGAATTCAGCAAAGAAAAGGGGAACCCAGATGTTCCTAGAAATTTATAAGTGAAACTTTTACATTTATTTCACAGTTTACTTAGATGTCCATCTTCCAGCCAACACCCTTAAAGACACCACAGCCACCTCACAGACCCCCAAGCAGAACAGACCCCAAACTCCTGGGGTTGTGAGCACAGGTGCTTTTATTAAAAAAAAAAAAAGAAAAATATGGAGCCTCCATGTAAAAGGCTGCAGCCAATACAAAGTCATCACTGACTTAGGGAAGTTTGTTCTTATGCTTGCATCTCTATCACCTAAAGATATACATTTTGGAATATCTTTGGTATATACATTTTGTGTACATTGCCATGTACACATACTCTGACCAGCCAGACTGAATTCCCAGTCTCCAGCCTCTGTTCTCCACAAGCAGATGCAGACTAGCCAGATCTTCTCTCAAGTTCTTGCTGGAGAAAGCAGATTGAGTTCTCTCAGCACCACATGGCAGTTTTTTTTCACCTTAATTTCCCACTCATACATCTCCAAACACTGCCCAGCTTTCCACCAGCTTTGAACCATACACAAACACCAAACCTGGGCACAGCAGCTTTTGCACCAGTGTGGCAAAAGCTCTCCTCCTCCGTGAGGTACCAAAGACCACCTCTAGCCTAGCTCCCTGTGTTCAATACATTCATGAATCCAGGCAAAATTTCCTGCTTCGCAGGACAGATCCCACTTCTCCCTCCCTTGTTTGTCTATTCCCATTTCAGACTCTTCCTGAAGTTTGCTTTCTCTGGTAAAACACATGTGGTCTCCCCAAAGTCCTCTGCCAAACTAACCAGGCCACAGCGTTGGATTCTCATTTCCCATTTTTTACTCAGCACTCCGAGTTGCTCATGCAGTTCCTCAGCTTTTACCTGTCAGCTTCCTTCAAATCATTGCCAAAATCACCATCAGGATCCTTACGAGATAGTTAACATAACATGCCCAACAACGTTCTAGGATCCCCCGATTTACCATGGATTATTTTGAGTTAGTTCCAGTTCAGCTAATTCAGCAGGAAACCCCAAAGGCATCACATCAGCTGCTTTAGGGAAGCCAGTGTTTACAACACAGCTGAGGGGATTCTAAATAAATGTCAAACCTGCATCACCATCTCCACACCAAACTTCATCCAGCCGTAGTTCCAAACCAACACACAGGAGTGTGGCCCCCAGGGGGGCACCGGGCAAACCCCACCGCATGCGGGGAAGAAGCAGCCCCGTGCCGCTACCCCGGATCTCTGTGGCACAACAATCTCCCACCCGCCAGGCACCTCCGGCGGGACCTCCAGGGCCCCGGCGCGGGGGGACGGGAGAGGCGGGCGAGCCGCGCCGCAGCTCGGCCCGGAGAAGGGCTCAGGCCCCGCGGCAGGGCCCGAGCGGGCAGGGCCGGCCCCCTCGGGAGCTCCGCGCCCCGTTAGCCCGTGACCCCGCCTCCGCCCGCCGGCCACACCGCGGAACCTCCGCTGCAGCCCGGCCCGCAGGGCCGCCGCCGCCTCAGCGCCGCTGCCACCGGGCGGTGCCGCCCCTCACGGACAGGCCCCGGGGAGGCCGCGCTCACAGGGCGGCGGGGAGAAGGAGCGGGGCGGCGGCGGGCGGCGGCCCGAGGAGCGGCGCCGCTGCCGGGGCGGCAGGAGGGGAGCGGGGGCGGAGAGTCGCGGGCAGCCCCGGCCTCACCTGTCCCGGCGGGTCCCGCCCGGCTCCGGCCGCGCCGCTCCCGCCTCTGCCGCGTGCAACTCCCGCCCGGCCCCCCCGCGCCGGCCCGCGCGCCCCGGCCAATCAGCGCCCGGCACCGCCGGCGCCACTGACCAATCGGCGGAGAGAACGCGTCCCCGCCCAGCGCCACCGGCCGCTAGGCCACGCCCCCCACCCTCCCGCCAGGCCTATCCCGTGACACGAGAGGGGGCGGTGCCTGTCGCCCGGCCGCCAATGAGAAATCACAGCGCGTCCCGCCGCAGCCAATCGGCGGCCGCACAGCGCCGTTCCTCACGGGGGCGGGCGGGGGCGGCGGGGCCGTGCCGTGCCGGGCCGGGCCGTGCCCGCCGGCGGCGGGGAGCCCCGTCAGCGGGCCCGGGGAGCGCCCGGGGGAAACCGCGGGGCAGCGGGGCCGCCTCCGGTCCCCCGGCCGGGCCACGGTCCTGATGCCTTCCCGTTCTATCGCCTCGCTCAGTCCCGGGCAGCTGCTGCTTCTCCCTGCCCGGGTGTGCCCCACCCCCGGGGCTGGATGGGCTCTGCCCCTCGTTTCCCCGTCCTTGGCGTTCCTCCTGCCGCTCACATCCTCGGCCTGCCCCGCGGACCGGCCCCGCTGATGTGGCTGGGGCAATCCCAGGCTTTCTCACAGCCTGCGTTTCATACTGCGGGATCCTGCGGGCTGCGTCAGAGTGTTGAAACTGGAAGGGCCCTGTGGAGATCACCCAGTCCAACTCCCCTGCCAAGGCAAGGTCACCCAGAGCAGTGACAGGAACGCGTCTGGTTGGGTTTGGAGTGTCTCCAGAGAGGGAGACACCGCGGCCTCTCTGGGCAGCTGTTCCAGTGCTCCTTGAACTGCCTAAATCTGCCGGCACGAGGTGCTGCTGCCTGAGGCAGTGTCTCTCTACAGCCCCTGGAAAGGATGAGCTGAACCCAGCCCCAGATACACCTGGAAGGTTTGGAGGTATGGACAAAGGGATGTTGGTCCTGGACAGAGGACAACCATCCCTGCCTGGTGCCAGCTGTGAGTGGAGCTGTCCCGGGCCTGCCTCTGAGAGGTGCAGGGGCACGTCTTCCTCCTTGACCCACAGATGTTGAATCTTTGCAAATGCCTTGCTTTGGGCAATTTCCCCTGGAAAATGTGGGGAAAGGGGGAGGTGAGTGATGGCAGGAAAAGTCTCTGGGCTGGAAAACGAAGGAGGGAGCAGCACCTTTGCTTGGCAATATGGCAGGGGGAGCAGGTAGAGAGATGACAGGGAGGAGGCAGCACCTGGAGGGAGTGGTGGGGCAGCTGGAGCTATGGGGCAGATGGTGCCATCCTGAAGAGGAGCTGCTCCAGAATGTGCAGAAAGAGTTTGTGGAGCATGTGAACAACCCAGTGATCTCGGGTGCTGGACAATCTGCTGACCCCAGGGGTTCTGAGCCTCAGGTGAAAGAGATTCAGGATCAATGCAAGATGCATATGGATAAGGCTTGGCTCCTCAACACTGTGCTCCAGAAAGGGCACCAAGGCCAGGCAGATCTTCAGTGACAGCCTCAGGATGGTGGAGCAGCTGGGTCTGAGCTGACTTGGGTGAGAGATGAAGGGCTGTGGTCTGCTCCTGTCCAGAATATCCAGTGGGATGCTGGAGCAGGGTCCAGCCCTGGGGAGTGTCTGAGGCTCAAAGGCAAGGGGCAGTTTGGTATCACTGCCCTGAGACCCCCTTGCCACCCTGTGATGACAGAGCTCGTGGGGGTGGCTGTCCCCCGTGGGCCTGAACAGGGTCCCCCAAGGGGCCCTGCCCTGCAACAGCCCCTCTTGCTGCAGGCACTTCCCAGTGTAACTGAGGGGCTTGCTGCTTGCAGGGCCCTCTGCTGTGCCACTGGCAGCCTCTGCTGCCCCCTTAGCCCCCGCTGGCATCCAGGGCCAGCACGGGGTCCAGCAGTGCTCCCTGAGCGAGTATGTGACATCAGGGACAGAAGGAGCCCACATGCTGGTGGCAGGGTAGATGAGAGGAGGGCTGGAGCATAGCCCAGCCCCCTGATGGAGCAGGCAGGGGCTGAAGGGAGCCAGGGGCCTGCCGACCGAGGAGCAGGGCAGGAGATCACGGAATAAGTTATATTGGAAAAGACCGTTGAGGTCACTGGGTCCAGCCTTTACTGCAGAGAACCCCAGTACCAGAACACGCGGCTGTTGAGGTCACCCGCAGATCCTTCTTAGCAGCACCAGGGCCAGAGCTTTGTGGCCGCCTTCCCTGGCACCTCCCTGGCGGCGGGGCTCCCACCCCCACCCTCCCACGGCTCTGCCCGCACTCCTTCTGCCAATTTTAGCTGCCCCGCCAACCACCGCGGCGGAAGTTGGCTTCTCCTGCTGGGTCTCAGATGGCTCCAGGCCATGCGAGCATGGCAGCCGGGAGAACATGGGAGCAGAGGCTTGAAGCAAATATTCACATCACTTGTGTCTTCCCTAGGATGCTCTGTCCTTTTTCTATGCTGTTGGTCAGGTGGGCCGGATAGAATGATCTCAGAGAAGATGCCCCGGTCTCCTGGTCTGGCACTCAGCATTAATCACTGTTGCAGTGAGGGACACCAGTGAAGTCACACTTGACGTCTTCTGTCACCTCAGATACCATGTCCTGCAGGTCATCAACAGGCTCTATTTCTACCCAATGCCTGATAGAGCAGTTTCAAAGCCATGCCTGCAAAAGCCACATAGAGGTCTTCCTAAAGGTGGGGTTTGTGGTTAACTGCACTTGTGCCAAGGATCAGACGTCCTGCTTGGAGCAGAGCTCAGAGCAGGACAGGTCATTTCTTAGCAGGCTTCTTGGGAGCCTGTCAAAAAGGGGTTCTGGTCTTGCCTGGGCTGTCAGCTGGATCTCTGGAGGCATCAGCACCCTGGCACTTGACAGGCATAGAGCCCAGTGAGTTAGTGCAGGCCATGGCATCCCTTATGCCACAAGACACATACCTGCACATGCCCCTGGGATGTCTCTTGAATTCCCTGCACCCTTCCCACGCAGGAACAGAGCTGCTCTCTTTCCTCCCTGCTGTCTCTCTCATCCCATGTCCAACAATGCTTCCCTATGCTCCCTCAGCAGATGCCATTACAAGAATGGACTACGATGTTCTGGAAGCTCTACGTCTTCTCAGGCCACTGATCTCCTGCCATGGTGAGGCTCTTCACCTTGCTACTGCCTTCTGGCAGTGCCCCAAACCTGGTATCTGGCCAGCAGGAAGGAGTGGAGAGAAATCCTCCACCCATCCTGGGCTCCAGAACTCATGGCTTAGTACAAAGGTCTCGTGTGGTGATAGCTGGGGCCAGACCCCACCCCCAGCTGGCTGCTGGCACCCAAGGAACTCATTTCAGTAGCTTGTGATTCTGGAGGAAAAAAAAATACACAGAGAGCAAAAGTGTTTGAATTTGAGGCTGATATATTAGAAAACTCAAGACCAATGAGAGGAGAGGAGAGGAGAGGAGAGGAGAGGAGAGGAGAGGAGAGGAGAGGAGAGGAGAGGAGAGGAGAGGAGAGGAGAGGAGAGGAGAGGAGAGGAGAGGAGAGGAGAGGAGAGGAGAGGAGAGGAGAGGAGAGGAGAGGAGAGGAGAGGAGAGGAGAGGAGAGGAGAGGAGAGGAGAGGAGAGGAGAGGAGAGGAGAGGAGAGGAGAGGAGAGGAGAGGAGAGGAGAGGAGAGGAGAGGAGAGGAGAGGAGAGGAGAGGAGAGGAGAGGAGAGGAGAGGAGAGGAGAGGACTGCTCTGCAGAAACACAACAAATCCCCAAAGCAGTCCCTGATGCCCACTGCTAGGCATCTACAGCCAGACCTGGAATAAAACACTCTCAGTCTTTTGCCCTCCCTCCCTTTTGGGGTCTCCAAACAACCCTAAATTAAGCAGACTCATCCCAGGAAGCAGCAGACACCTGGCTCTGGAGCAGCAAAAGCAGAGACCTTTAGTGTCTCTCTACTGTCCGCACACCCAGCCTGTCCCAAGTTGTGACAGAGATGATCTGTCACCCCCATAGTCACTTCTGCCCTGTCCCTAGCTTTACCAGTTGTCCAATAAAGGGATTTTTGCAGCAGACACCCTGCTCCTCTGCCTCCAGTCCATGGCTGGTGGGTGTTATGCTGCCTCGGGAGGATGCAGAGCAGGTGGGAGGAGAGAAATTGTCGGGAGCTCAGGGATGAAGCGACGCCTGCCTTTGGGACAGCCTGGGCAAACATGCTCCTTGCTCAGGAGGCAGATTCCCCCACTCCCCAATCCTAACACTGCCCCAGGCACAGAGCAAGGATGCAATTTCCCCTGGAAGCCAAGAAAGATCCTCAAACCTGTGTCTCATGTGCACTGCTCCCACAGCTGGTCACATTAGGGCCCAGTCCAGCTGTCATCTCCCACCAGCATCCCTGCTGCCAACTGAGAACCCCTCCTATGCCCCCCACACGTGCCCTGCCCACCATGGCCACATCCAACCCCTGTTCTGCCTTGGCATGGATTCAGCTTTATTGCACATTCTGCAAAGTCACAGCCAGATCCATGGAAGGGTCTGGCAGCAGGAAAACAAGAGGGCTGTCCTGCCTCTTCTGTGTGCCCGATACCCCCGTGCAGGCAGGACAGTGTTCTGAGCCGTGGCACCCCATATCCCTGAGAGGTGGCAGGAGATCTCAGCAGGATGCAGGTGCCTCTCTGCTCCGGCTGCAGGAGAACCAGGATGGGAGAAGGTCTTGCAGGTAGGATCAGACTGCAGTGAGGGCAGCCACTTCCAGCTGAGCCCATCCTCAGAGCCCGAGCCCTGCATCACTGTCCACAGCTCCTCAGGACCCACACGGTCCTTGCAGAAACCCTCGTCCCCAGTGCTACAGCTGTGGCAGGAAATTGAGGACAGCAGTGATGAATTCTTCGAATTTATCCTGATGGACTATGTGGCCTGCACCTTTAATGTACTGGATCTCTGCCTTGGGGAAGAGACGTTGGATCTCTGGGTAGTCTCTGGAGCTGCAGGAAAAGGGAACATGTCACGATCAGAGGTCCCTCCTGGTGTCTTCCCTCCCCTCCCCAAGCAGAGTTTGATCCCAGATATGACTCCTTTCCTGCTGGGAAAGCCCAGGGGGCCCCCAGGTTCCCCCTCACTCTGGTGTGTCAGTGTCACTGGCTGCTGGAGGAACAGCCCTTGCTCAGGACCTTCCCCATGCCGGGGGCTCCTCCCACTCTTGGCAGCTGCAAAGAGCACAAAAGGTCAAACCACAGACCTGGAACCGCTTCTCTCCAGTCTCACCTGATATAGGGTGAGTCGGACCCTCCCAAGAAGAGTGCAGGACCAGGATATGGCTTGTGGAAGACAGGGAAGTTCATGATATCTGCCAGGTGCCGGGAAATAGCCTCCAGGTTCACCCGCCACACGTAGCGGCCCTCCACCTCCACCAGGTTGGTGAGGAGGAACTGTCTCAGCTGTGGGAGCTGCCATGGAAGGGGATCATGTGCTCTTCAGTTAGAACAATCAAATAGGATGTCCTGGCACCCTCCATCCTCCCCATCTCCCAAGGGATTTCCTACCTTGACCACGGGCTGCAGCTGGTCATCTGCCAGCTGGCGTGCTGCTGAGCGGGACAGCCCCGCCGGGACCTTCACCTCCTTCATGGCCGAGATGTAGGCAGAGAATTCGGACACGGCAGCGGTTGAGCCAGGACCAATGTCTACGGAGATGAGGCGCTCCACCAGGTCTGGCTGGAGACACAAGCAGGGCAGAGCAGATGCCAGGACCTCCCAAGATGTCCCCAGTGGGCACAGGGCACAGGGCTGCACTCCCAGTCAGATTCCCTGGAGGCTCTTTGCTCCCTCCTGTCTTAGCAGAGATCTCCATGTGCCCTTCCCAGAGTTGTTGTGCCCGGCATAGATCTCCAAGCTCCCTCACAATTGGTGCTGAAGGGACAAGGCAGAGCATGGGCTGCTGGACATAGATTTGCTCCTGCTCCTGTAGCCTGGCTTACACCACCCACCCTGATACAGACAAGTCCCTGTGGAGCTGGGGGCAAGGCTGGCCATGGGGTACAGTCTCAGAAGGTACCATCCCCTTCCTACAGCCCCCCTGGAACTTCCTGAGCTTGTGACCCCACTCCCACCCCCGTGCCTGCTGACCTGCTGCAAGGCCAGTGTCATGGCTGTCTTGCCCCCCATGCTGTGTCCCACGAGGATGCACTTGGTGATGCCCAGGCGGCTCAGGAGGTGCTGCACATCCAGGCTCATCGCTTCATACGTCATCACGGGGCTGTGGGGGCTGCTGCCGTGGTTCCGGGCATCCACTGTCAGCACCTGCCTGGGCAGGGGCAGCGTGTCACCGCAGGCACTGCCCAACATGATCCTGGACCCCTCCCTGTGCTGTGCCTCCCCCCACCCCTGGGTCTCACCTTGCCACTACCACGGCGTACCAGTGTCTTGGCCACTGTCTGGAAGTTGCTGTGGTTGCCAAAGAGGCCATGGAGCAGGATGAGGGGTGGCCGATCCTTATGACCCTCTACCTCCACATGGGCCAGGGGCACTGCACTGCAGGGAGACAGGAATGGGGTATAGCCAGACGTGCAGGGGGGAAGTGAGCCTTGCCCCTCTGCCCAGCCCTGGTGAGGCACATTTGGAGTACTGTGTGCAGTCCTGGGCTCCTCAGGAAAAGGGAGACATGGAGCTCCTGGAGCGGGGCCAGCTCCGGCTGTGAGGATGAGGAGGGCCTGGAGCATCTCTGTGCCCAGGAAAGGCTGAGGGAGCCGGGGCTGCTCAGGCTGGAGAGGAGCCCCAGCTGAGAGGGGCCCTCAGGCCGGGCTGTCCCTGTGTGCAGGGAGGGCAGAGCAGGGCCCAGGCTCTGCTCCGGGGCCCAGCAGCGGCACCAGAGCCACGGGCAGGGCCTGAGCCCAGGAGCTGCCCCTGCCCAGGAGGCACAACTTCTGCCCTGGGCAGTGCCAGCCCTGAACAGGCTGCCCAGGGAGGGGCTGGAGTCTCCCTCAGCGGGGATCCTGCAGAGCCTCTGCACACAATGCTGTGCCCTGGGCTCGGCCATGGCCCTGCCTCAGCAGGGAGGTGGCACCAAGCACCTCTGGGCTCCCTCCCAGCCCGGCCCAGCCTGGCCCAGCCCGGCATTCCGCGAGAGCTTGGCCGGGGCTGGGCCAAGGGCAGCGGGGCAGGGGCGCGGTCAAACCCCTGAGGGGAACCTCGGTGCAAGGGGCGTGGCTGGAAGAGGGCGTGGTCCGCGCCCTTGTGCCGGCCACGCCGCTGCTCGCGGGATTCCCCCCCCGGGACAGCTCCCGCCGCCCCCGCCCCACCCCGCGCGCGGCCGGGCCCTTACGTGGCCACGGAGCGGGCGGCGGCGGCGGCGGCGGCGGGCTGCGGGAGGGGCGGCGGGGCGGGGGCGCGGGGCAGCCGGCGGAGCATCATGGCGGCGGCGGCGGCGGCGGCGCGCGGGCCGTGACGCGACGTGTGCGGTCGCCCCGCCCCGCCGGCGACGGGCGCCCCCCCGCGGCAGGACGGAGGCGGCGCGCGGAGCGGGTCACGGCCCGGCCGCTGCCGCCGCTGCCGCCGCGGGCACCGGGGGCAGGAGGCCGGGCCCGGGGCGAGCCAGCCGGGCGGACCGGCTCCTTGCGGGGGTTCCGCAGGGCTCTTCCGCCCGCTGTCGCCCGCAGGCACAGCGGGACCGGCCGGCTCAGCCCCGCGCTCGCCGCCCCCGGCCTCGCTTTCCCCAGGACCGGCCCCGCTCTCCTGCGGCGGCTCTCGCCCCTTTGTCCCTGCCCGCTGGAGCGTGGCGGCGGGCGGAGGGAGCGGCCTGGCAGGGCGGCCTCGCCCCAGCGCGGCTCCCGGGCGAGGGAAGCGCCTGGCGGCCCCCCCGGCGGCCCCAGACTTTGGACTGCGGGTAGGGAGTGTCCCTGCGGCATCCAGCGGCTCCTCCGCTGCTTCCTGCCCCGGCCGTTCCCGGAGAGCTGCCCCCGGAATGCAGGGGGACAGCGGGTCCCCATCCCGAGCGGGGCTGAGCCCTCTGTCCTCCGCCCGGTGCCACTCGGGCGTGTGGGGTGCCTTGCGGGGCTGGACCGTCGTGTTCCCCTTCCCTGTGCCCACCTCATATCTCAAGAACACTGGGGTACCAAAACAGGACACGTTTATTGACAAATGTAACCGGTACAGACCACGCGTAACAGGGACAGACGGTGCCGGGCCAGCAGCGATGGAGGGACACAGCAGGGGGGCACCGTCCCCATCCCGTCCCATCGGCATGGCAGGACCTCGCCGGGTGCCGCTTCTCCCGCCGACCCGAAACTGCCTCGTGTTTAACCGAAACCGTCTCTATTTACACAGCCCGGCCCTGACCCCGCGGCCGTCCCCGTCCCCTCCTTCGCGCCCCCCCCCGTGCCCCGGCGCTGCCGCCCCCGGGCCCCACGGAGGGCAGTGAGGGTCCCAGGGTTGGAGGGTGGGGTGGGGGATATCGAGGGGTGCCGGGGGACCCTGGGGGTGCTCAGACATAGTTCCTCTTGTCGTAGCTAGTGACAGCAGAGCGTGGGGCGGAGTAGGCCACCTTGCCCGTGGGGTACCTGTCGTCTTTGGGGGGGCAGGAGCAGCAGAGCAGGCCCCCCCCAAGCAGCAGGAGTGCGGAGGCCGCCCAGCCTACGTAGAGCGAGGTGCCCAGCTCCCGCTTCTGCGCTTCGATCACCAGCGGGTTGTAGAAATCCCGGATGATGGTGTTGGCCGACCAGCAGACAGGGATGAGGGTCATGACACCGGAGAGGAGGAAGATGACGCCGGAGACGATGGTGATCTTGGCTTTGGTGCTCTCGTCCTCCACGCAGCGGGTGCACTGGGCGCCCACGATGGCCACCATTAAGCCCAGGACGGCCAAGATGATGGCCACCACCAGCAGGGCGCGGGCGGCTTGCAGGTCCTGCGGGAGCGCCAGCATGGAGTCGTAGACCTTGCACTGCATCTGCCCCGTGCTCTGCACCACGCAGCTCATCCACAGCCCTTCCCAGAGGATCTGGGCTGTCACGATGTTGTTGCCGATGAAGGCCGACACCTTCCACATGGGCAACGCGCAGCAGATGATGCTGCACAACCAGCCCAGCACAGACAAGGCCACGCCGCCGATCTCCAGCCCCATCGACATGGTGGACGGTTCAGTGACGCGCTCCGGGCGATGGCAGAGAAGAACCCACGGACCGAGACCGTCGCCGCCACCCGCCGCCGCTCGCAGCCGGGGGATCGGCTTACACCTGTGCGCAGTGCTATTTATATGGGCTGGCCCCGGGGTGGGGTTTCAGTGCTGGCTGCTGGACGCTCCTCTGTGCTCCTCCGTCACCGTCACCTGTGTCCCACACCCTCCCCTTTGTTTGCAGAGATGGCGCCGGGTAACCAGAGAAGGGTGGGAGGAGGAGAAACGCCACCTGCCACAGCCATCCCCTGGTTTCGGCCGATGGGTATCGGGAAGCACTACCACCATGCTCGTTCCCACCAAGCCCTTTCTGTGGGCCTGGAAATCCCAAGGGTTCACCTTTCCCTCATGGAGGAAATGTTGATTTCTGTAGTGTTGTCATTGCTCACGTTTAACTGGGTTTCGGTGAGCGTCGGGCACCTTTGCATCACCGTGCAAAGTGCAACCCCTCCGCCACGCCATGAGGTTTGTGTCACTGTTCCAGGGGACCTGTGGGTGCACCGGGCCCAGCAGGAACCCCTCCTGGCCCCTGTTGTTCCCACCCTGCTGGGCAGGGAGCACTGTCAGAGATCCTCTGACTGACTGATAAATACCTTTACTCATCCTGCACAAGCCTTGTGACCTTGAAGGAAGCAGATAATGCACGTAACCACCCCGGCAGCATCACCCTGACAACCTGAGCTGACACCCAGCAAAGGGAAAAGTATCTCAAGGCATGAGCAATCCCTTCAGACTTGGCAGCAACAGCCCCATGGCTGTGGGGTGCATGTTTCACCCCCCAGCTTTGCATGCCGAGGGTAGTGCCAGTGCTTCCAGTCCCCCTCCCCCAGGAATGTGGTTGCTGGACACAGGCTTGCTCCTACCTGTTCCCTGTCTGCTCCAAAAATCTCCTCTACAACTTATTAACTACTCAAGAGCGCAGTGGGATGCTGGCAGCTGGCGCCGTGCAGCTGGGATGGGGGGGTGGGGGGAGAGCCCTGCCACTGGCTGGCGGTACCCCACAGTACCCTGAGATCCCACAGCTGAGGGGGTGGAGCTGTTTGCCCCCACAGTATCCCAACACCCCATAGCCAGAGGGCTTGGATTGCCTTGGATTGCCCTGCAGCACTCTGAACCCCCATAGCCAGCGGGGTCACCCCACAGCACACTGATAACCCCATATATATCTGGGTCAGCTGTTGTCACCCCTTGTCATCCCATGGCACCCCATATCCACCCAGCTTGACTTCCAGCCTCCTGCAGCACCCGATGTCTGACCTTCACCCACTGTGACACCCCAATACCCCCATATCCAGCTTCTGCCAACCCATGACATCCCCAAAATACCCTGTACTTGGCTGGGTGAGCTTCTGCCACCCCACTGTGATCACCCCCCTGAGGGCACAAAAATCCCCACAGCCAGCTGGGGGTAGCAAGAGCTGCCCCAGCCCATGCAAGCAGCCCCCAGGGTTCTGTGCCCTTGTTGCTGGGGGTGCTGGAGGTCCTAGTCCTTGGGGGCACCTCGGCGTGGGTGTCCACGGTCCGGTGCTGTCACAGGGCCCCACGTGTGCAGGCAGGCACACACACACACACACACACACACACACACACACACACACACAGACACACACAGACACACACAGACACACACACATACACACACACAGACACACACACACACACACATACACACACACACACACACACACACAGACATACAGACAAGTGCAGGCACACACACACACACACACAGAGGTACACACACAGACACACAGACACACACAGAGGTACACACACACACACAGACACACACACACACATACACACACACACACACAGACAAGTGCAGGCACACACACACAGACACACAGACAAGTGCAGGCACACACACACACACACACACACAGACAAGTGCAGGCACACACACACACACACAGACACACAGACAAGTGCAGGCACACACACACACACACACACACAGACAAGTGCAGGCACACACACACACACACAGACACACGGACAAGTGCAGGCACACACACACAAACACCACAAACACACAGACAGGTGCACACACAACCCCCCCCCCCACACCCTCTGCTGGCAGCAGCGCCTGGCATGCAGCACACACAGAACACACAGACACGTAGACATACGGACACACAGCGACAGACTTGGACACACAGACACATGGAGACAGACACACAGACATATTGACTGACAGATACACACAGAGACTCACCAACAGATTCACGGACACAGTTTCAGACACACACACACACACACAGACTCACAGGCAGGCTCAGGCTCACACACACACAGACTCACGGACACAGTTTCAGACACACACACACACACACACACACAGACTCACGGACACAGTTTCAGACACACACACACACACACAGACTCACGGACACAGTTTCACACACACACACACACACACAGACTCACGGACACAGTTTCACACACACACACACACACACAGACTCACGGACACAGTTTCACACACACACACACACACAGACTCACAGGCAGGCTCAGGCTCACACACACACAGACTGGCACAGGCAGAGGTGAGCAGGTGGTGGTACAGGCACACACACCTCCCCCGGTGCACATGAGGCTGCAGGGATGTGGGCAGCCCTGGCAGGGCTCTGGACCAGGAGGGGACCCCAGGCATGGCTGTAGGGTGTGGGGATGCCCCAGCCAGGGCTTTGGGGCAGGGTCATACCCCAGACAGGGCTCTGGGAAAGGAGGTTGGCACCCCAGACAGGGCTGTGGGGCAGGAATAGGGGCAGGGCTATATCCCAGGTCTGTCGAGCAGTGGGAATACTCAATAGCAGGGCATGAGGCAGGGGAGATAACCCCCACAGGAGTGGGAGGTAGGAGAGAGGGATACCTCTGGATAGGGATATGGGACAAGGAGGATGTTCCAGGAAGGGCTGTGGGACAGGAGAAGAGCGGGATACTCGAGGCAGGTATATGGGATAGGAGCTACTGGGGTAGAGCTGGGGTGGGACAGCAGTGAAACATCACAGCCCCCGACCCTGCAATCAGAGCCCCACATGTGGCGTCCCCACTTTGTCATCCCAAATTGCCCAAAATACAGGCTGTGTCCGGTGTCCTGCCGGCCTGGGGCAGCTGCCGCCGCCTGACTCACGACGGAGGAAGGGGCAAATCACCGGGGTTTCGGGGTGCCGGCCACCCCCGGCAGGACACATTCTTGTGGTGAGCAAACCAGCTCACCAGTGTTTACTGAGGAGCTGAGCAGGGCCAGCGTCCCTGGGGGATTCTGAGAGCACCCCCATCCCAGCTGCTGCATCTCCCTCCCCGCTGCAGTCCCTCTGCAACCCGCACAGCCAGGGAGGGATGAGGAGCATCCGAGTCCCTCGGGATGGGGACAAAGCGTGGTGGCTGCGGGAACTCTGTGGTGACACGGGGACAGGTTTGCTGCACTGTGATGCAGAGACCCCAAACAAATGTCAGACCCGAAGGTGACGGGAGCATCGCGCGTTTGGTGGCTCCAAAGGAAGGACACCTGCGCTGACAGGGGGGACACCCACTGCAGCATCCCCATCCGTGCAGCCGGCAGCAGCCCGGGGGTGCGCGGGAGGTGACGGCAGAAACCGCCCCGGGCCCGCGGGGCCGCGTCCCACTCAGGCGTGCGGCGGGGCTGGGCTGTTCCCCGCCGCTGCGGTCGGATGCCGGCGCTTTTTCCCCCGGGGGAGCGGGGCCGGGGCGGTAAATGCCGCCTCGGCTGCTTATATTTCAGGCGCGGGGCTGCTGGCTCTGCCCCGGCCAGGGCACACAGGCAGCCCATTGTTGGAGCCCGTTCGGCGCGGCGGGAGCAGGTGAGGCGGCTCCGAGCATCAATGGCAGCTCTGTGTGCCGGCGGGCCGGGAGGCGGCGGCGGCACACGGGGCTGGGGGCGGCGGGGGCCACGGACCGGCGGCATGTGTCAGGGGGCTGGTGGTTCGCTGCGGGATACAGAACCGTGCCTGGGGCTTCCCCACCCCGACAGATCCCATCGTCTTCCCCAGGGCTTTGCCGTGGCATCCCGCTTCCTCCGAGCATCACCCCTGGGGAGGCTCCCGTCGCACCTCCCATGACCCCCTTCCTGATCCACCATCTCCCCCACACCTTCGCCAACACCTTGGCAGCGCTTAGGGGTGTTTTCCCTGTTGGGAGCCACTTGTTGCATAGAAACCGGACGGAGTTTTGAGTTTCAGAGTGACTTCAGGCCGAAGGTCCCTTCTCTCCCTGCTGGGGACCTGCAGGGACCC